>NC_029772.3:41122350-41132498 GCF_000817695.3 Arachis duranensis | reverse complement strand
AACATGTTCATGGATTGAGGAAGGTGATGAGTGTCATGGATCATCACCTTCTTCATGGTGAAGAGCGAATGAACATCTTAGATAAGAACAAGCATGTTTGAATGGAAAACAGAGATAATTGCATTAATTCATCGAGACGCTGCAGAGCTCCTCACCCCCAACAATGGAGTTTATAGACTCATGCCGTCAAAGAGTATAAAATTCAGATCTAAAAAATGTCATGAGATAAAAAATAAGTCTCTAAAAGTTGCTTAAATACTAAACTAGTAACCTAGGTTTACAGAAAATGAGTAAACTAAGATGGATAGTGCAGAAATCCACTTCTGGGGCCCACTTGGTGTGTGCTGGGGCTGAGACTTAAGCTTCTCACGTGCTTGGACTGTTTCTGGAGTTGAACGCCAAGTTGTAATGTGTTTTTGGCGTTCAACTCTGGTTCATGACGTGTTTCTGGCGCTGAACGCCAGATTGCAACATGGAACTGGCGTTGAACGCCAGTTTATGTCATCTATCTTCACACAAAGTATGGACTATTATATATTGCTGGAAATCCTTGGATGTCTAATTTCCAACCCAATTGAGAGCGCGCCAATTGGACTCCTGAAGCTCCAAAAAATCCATTCCGAGTGCAGGGAGGTCAGAATCCAACAGCATCAGCAGTCCTTTTTCAGCCTAAATCAGATTTTTGCTCAGCTCCCTCAATTTCAGTCAGAAAATACCTGAAATCATAGAAAAACACACAAACTCATGGTAAATTCCAGAAATTTGATTTTTTCTTGAAAACTAATAAAATTCTAAAAAAAAATAATTAAAACATGCTAAAGTCTACATGAAATTACCCCCAAAAAGTGTATAAAATATCCACTCATCACAACACCAAACTTAAACTATTGCTTGTCCTCAAGCAACTAGATAAATAAAATGGGATGAAAAGAAATTAAGAAGCAATAATATTTCAGAGTTTTAAGTGAAGCTCAGATTCTTATTAGATGAGCGGGGCTGGTAGCTTTTTGGCTTCCGAACAGTTTTGGCATCTCACTTTATCCTTTGAAATTCAAAATGATTGGCATCCATAGGAACTCAAAATTCAGATAGTATTATTGATTCTCCTAGTGTAGTATGTTGATTCTTGAACACAGTTACATTATGAGTCTTGGCCGTGGCCCTAAACACTTTGTTTTCCAGTATTACCACTGGATACATAAATGCCACAGACACATAATTGGGTGAACCTTTTCAGATTGTGACTTAGCTTTGCTAAAGTCCCTAATTAGAGGTGTCCAGAGTTCTTAAGCACACTCTTTTGCCTTGGATCACGACTTTAACCACTCAGTCTCAAGCTTTTCACTTGGACCTGCATGCCACAAGCACATGGTTAGGGACAGCTTGATTTAGCCGCTTAGGCTAAGATTTACTTCCTTGGGCACTCCTATCCACTGATGCTCAAAGCCTTGGATCCTTTTCACCCTTGCCTTTTGGTTTTAAGGGCTATTGGCTTTTTTCTTTTTCTTGATCCAATGATTCCTTGCAAAAAAAAAATTTTCTCTGTTTTTTCTTGCTTCAAGAATCAAATTCATGATTTTTCATATCAGCAATAATATTTTTCGTGTTCCTCATTCTTTCAAGAGCCAACAATTTTAACATTCATAAAATTCAAGATAAAAAATATGCACTGTTCAAGCATTCATTCAGAAGACAAAAAGTATTGCCACCATATATAATTAATTATAGTTTTTCTTATTAAGAACTCGAAAAATATAAATTACCTCTTTATTCTAAAAATCTACTATTTTATTCATGTTTGATGATGATGAGAAAAATAAATTATAACTTAATTGGAGTTGCAGAGATTTAGAAAAGATGTAAAAAAATAAATTGCATATAAATGGAAATAAATCACCTTTATCCTCTAACTTAGCTTAGCTTGCTTTGATTTGGGTGATTAGTCACTACCTTTTGAGTTTTACCCCCTCTCTCATAGTTGTAAGAACCGGACCGGACCGGCCGGTTCGACCGGAAAACCGGTGAACCGGACTCAGGACCGGTCCGGTTTAGTGATGTAACCGGATAAGGAAGAGAGCCGTTTCAAATCGGGTTGAACCGGCCGGTTTTGATGAAAACCGAAAAACCGGCGGTTTCTGGTTAACCAACCGGTTCAGAAAATTTTTTTTATTTCTTTTCCAAAACGACGTCGTTTTGGTTTATTTTTAAAAAAAAAAAAGAAAAGCCCTACGGGCTACCACCCCCACGCCCCACCCGATCCCAATTTGCAGTTCCAGTTTCCCTCCCCTTTTGGCTATTCCCCCAACCCTAACGGCGAAATGGCGAAACCCTACCAGCCCTCCGCCAGTCCGCCACCCTCACCTCACTCACCCAGCCCCCAGCCCGTCATCCTCTTCGTCTCACCGGCGGTCTGAGCTCTGAAGTCCTCTTCGTCTCACCGCCGGTCTGAACTCTGAAGAAACCAACTCAACCAAGGGAGTAGGAACAGCCGAACAGGACAGATACATACCCACCACCCGCGAACTCGCCGTTGCCGCGAACTCGCTGTTGCGCGTAGTCGAACTCGCCATTCCAGCGCCGTTGCCCTCGCCCAGTCGCCCTTGCTTTTCCGGTCGAACTCGTCGTTGCCTCGCCCTTCTGCTCTGTGACTCTGTCAAACAGATAAGCTCCAGTTCTGTAATCTGCTTCTGCTCTGTTTTGCACTTGAAGTTTAATGATTGTTCTGTGAAATGCATTACACCCGCTCTGTTCTGCATTGCACTTGTAAGTTGTAAACTTACTTTTTTTCTGCACTTCTTGCTGACTTGCTGTTATGAATATGAATATGCTTATTGCTTGTTGAGATTGTTAAGCTGAATATCCTTGTTAAAAGCTTGAAATATGAAACTGTTGAATATGCTTGTTGAAATTGTTAAGCTGAATATCCTTGCTGACTTGTAAGTTGTAAATTTGTTGTTTTGTTGATTTGTACTGGAAATATGAAACTGTTGGATTATATGCTTGATTTGAATCTATGAAATATGAATATGCTTGTCTTGCAGAATAGGGAATTTAACTATTATTTTAAGCATTTAAGGTTGCTGTCTTGTTGAATAGGGAATAGGAACTAGGGAATTTAGGATTGCTATTGTTTTATAATTTTGCGGTTTTGCTACTCTATATTCTTTTAGAATGGCTTCTGCGAATACACCATCAGAAACACCATCTTCGCAAGAACAAGGATCAACTCCTGATGCATCAATCGGAACCCAAAAAAATAATAATAGAGCAAAAACCTATCCTGCATGGGGTCATTGTAAACAAGTTGTGGAGTCTGGAAAAACAATTCTGCTATGCATATATTATGAGAAGCTTATTAGGGGTGGAGGAATTCATCGGTTTAAACTTCATTTGGCTGGAAAAGGAGGAGATGTTGAGTCTTGTCGAAAGGTGCCAGCTGCAGTGAGACACCAATTCCATGAAAGTATTGAAGAGCTTCGAAGCAAGAAAAGAAAAACTCAAGAACAATATGCCGAAAGTTATAATGCTTGTGATGATGTTGAAAGAGAATTTGATGAGATCGAACGTAATGAGATGCAACAACAACAAAAATCCAGGGTTCCAACACCTATCTCTAGAAAAGGAAAACAAGTCAAAGGTTTACAATCCTATTTTCCATTGGCAACAACACCCGGAGCTAAACCAACTATCAAAAGCTTTCTTCAAAGCAAAGAAATTGTGGAGAAGTGTGATATTGCTATTGTGAAATGGATGGTGGATGCCTCTGTTCCATTTAATGCGGTTAATTCAGCTTACTATCAGCCAATGATTGATGCTATTGCGAACATGGGTGCAGGGTATAAAGGGCCAAGTTATCCAAGAGTCCATGGGTATTTGTTGAGTAAATTAGTTGAGGATGTGAGGAAGATGATTGATGGTTATCGTGAGATTTGGAAGCAAACTGGATGCACTATTATGGCCTATGGATGGACTGATCGTTGTAGGCGTACTTTGATTAATTTTCTAGTTTATTGTCCCAAAGGAACTGTTTTTCTAAAGTCAGTTGATGCTTCTAATATCTCAAAAACTGCTAAAAATTTGTTTAAGTTGTTTAGGGATGTTGTATTGTTTGTTGGTCCTGAGAATGTTGTGCATATTGTAACGGACAATGCTGCAAACTATGTTGCTGCGGGAAGATTGTTGGAGGCTGAGTTTCCTAAATTGTATTGGTCCCCTTGTGCAGCTCATTGTGTTAATCTGATGTTTCAAGATATTGGGAAGTTGCAAGAAGTGAGTCAAACTGTGTCACAAGCTTTACTGATCACTAAGTATATCTATAATCATTGCTATCCACTGTTCTTGATGAGAAAGTTTACAGGTGGGCAGGAAATACTTCGTCCAGCTCCAACTCGGTTTGCTACTAATTTCATTACTTTGCAAAGTATTTTAGCTCAAAAGGATCCTTTGAGAGCTATGGTGACTTCTAAAGAATTTACAAGCTCAGCTTACTCCAAAGAAGCCAAAGCTAAGAAATTTGTGGATCAAGTCTTGGATTCTAAATTTTGGAGTCAATGCACTGATATTGTTAAGCTTACTTCGCCACTTGTTCATGTTTTACGTATTGTGGATAGTGAAGACAGACCTGCCATGGGTTATCTTTATCAAGCTATTTATAAGGCTAGAGAAGAAATGGTGAGGAGGTTTCAAAAAAGAAAGAAGGTTGTTGATCCTTATTTAAAGATTTTGGATACCCGTTGGGATGCACAACTTAAGAAAAATCTTCATGCCGCTGGTTATTGGTTAAATCCAGCTTTTCGATTTAATGCTGGAGAATTTGAAAATCACAAAGAAATGATTTTTGGCTTGTTGGATGTCATTGAGAAATATGCTTATGATGATCCTGTATTAAATTCTAAGCTGACAAGTGAGAAGAGGATCTTTAAGAATGCTGAGAAAGATTTTGGAAGACCCTCTGCAATACGTGAACGAACCACTGTTATGCCAGGTGAAATTTCTTCATAAATTTGGTCTTTTAGTATTGTGATGTATTTATTATGTGATATTTATGATTGTGATAAATTATTTATCTGTTTTTTATGTTAAGATCAATGGTGGGAATCTTATGGTTGTGGAGCACCAAATTTGCAAAAGTTGGCTATTCGTGTTTTAAGCCAGACTTGTAGCTCTTCAGGTTGTGAGCGTAACTGGAGTATTTTTGAACACATTCACTCAAAGAAGAGGAATCGGCTAGAGCATCAAAAACTTAATGATCTTGTTTATGTTCATTACAACTTAAGGTTACAACAAAGGTACTTTCTTGATTGTTTTAAGTTGAAACTTGAAAGCATTATTTTAAAATCTTAATCATCACATGAGTAACGAAATATATTGATAACATAGGAACCAAATGAGAAACCAAGTTTATGATCCAATTTGTCTTGATGCATTTGAGGATCATTCGGAATGGATATTGGAAGATTCACCATCATTTTTAACTCCTGAAGAAATTGATGCTTTACGAAATGATCTTGCAAATATGTCTCTTCAATCACCTTTAGATGATTTAAGTATGCTTTTATTTATTTATGAATTTTGATCAACTATGATTTTTGTATTCCTTATAACATGTTTTATATTATTTTTTATCTTGATTTGTGAAACATTATCTATAATGCTAGATCAATTGGATTTGGAAGATGATCGGGAGGATGATGAAGCTAATAATTCTGTGGAAAATGCAAATCAAAATGAAACCAATCAGGATGTAGCTCCACATTTGTCAGATGAAGAGCAACTTGCCGACTTCGAAATCACTCCTTGGATTTAGTTTATGAATTGTTATCCATATTGTGTTTAATTAAGATACTAATGTACTAGTACTAACTACTTTCATGTTTATCTTTGTATTAGTTATATTTAGACTTTGAAACTTGGTTGTTTTTAAAATGTTAGTGAAGAACTAACGATATGTATTTTGAATTTATTAAGTTTATGACTATTTTTAGTATTTTATATTTTTTATTCATGTGAAACCGGTTTTACCGGTTCAACCAGCGGTTTATCGGTTGAACCAATAAACCAGTGAACCAGTAACCTGACCGGTTCGATCACCGGTCCGGTTCTTATAACTATGGCTAAAATTAGAACTCAACAACCTGTATTTTGGGAAGTGGGTGTTCCTCTAGTCTTTGGGATGCTTGGTCCTTCAAGAATTAATTTCTGATGCTTCAGTTCCCTTAAGTCACGCCCTTGCTCCTCTTGTTCCCTAAGCAATTTGCAAAGCATGCTATTCTGATTATTCTATTCTTCCTTTATTTGGTCCATAGCTTCTTGCAACTTGGAAACAGATGCCTCAAGATGCTCCCAGTATTCAAATTGAGGGATTTCTGGGAGGAATTCCTGTGCTCTCCTCTTGATGGGGTCATCCTGCAACTATTATTTTTCCATTGATATTTTAGTGATTGGCCGCTCAACTGAGATATACTTAGTTATTCCCATCCTCACTCCAGCATCTTTGCAGAGCATAGAAATTAAGCTTGGATAAGCCAATTTGGCATTTTTGGAGTTCTTGTTTGCTATTTTGTAAAGTTCACACGAGATTAGTTGATGAACTTCTACTTCTCTTCCCAACATGATGCAGTGAATCATCACTGCTCTTTTAACAGTGACTTCAGAACAGTTGCTAGTGGGCAATATAGAATGCCCAATGAAGTCTAGCCAGCCTCTGGCGACTGGTTTGAGATCTTCTCTCTTGAGTTGAATTGGGATGCCAGTGGTGCTGGTGGTCCACCTGGCTCCAGGGATACATATATCCTCTAGAATCTTGTCCAGGCCCTTGTTTGTCAGGGTAGATGTGAACAAACTTTCCTCTGACCAAGGTCCGATAGTCATAGAGGGCAGTTTCAGATATTCTTTGCTTGTCTATTTGCCACAGATTAGCATAGAACTCTTGAACCATATTCCTTCCCACTTTTGTTTCAGGATTAGCTAGGATTTCCCAGTTCCTGTTTCGAATTTGCTCTTGGATCTCCGGATATTCATCTTCTTTCAGATCGAACTTGACTTCCGGGATCACTGACCTTAGACCCATTATTTTGTGGTAGTGGTCTGAATGTTCTTTGGTTAATAACTTCCCTTGATTCCAAAGTGGTATTGGAATATTCTCTTTCTTGCCTCTTGGAGTGGATTATTTTTCTTTAGGAGCCATGATCTTAGTGAGTATGTTTTTGTGATCACGGATAAACACACCAAACTTAGAGGTTTGCTTGTCCTCAAGCAAAAGAAAAGAAAGGAGAGGGATAGAAGGAGAGCTAATGTCGAATGGTGGATGAGAGGAGGGAGGCCGAATGTGGATTTAAAAGGGAGAGGGGTGGTTTTCGAAAAAAAATTTAAAAAGATAAGATAGAAGATATGATTTATGAAAGATAAATATGATAAGAGAAAGATATAATTAAAAAAAAGTTGTGAATGATATTTGAAAAAGATAAATCTGAAATTTTTTTTTTGAAAATGATTTTAAAAGATAATTGAGTTTTGAAAAATTTTGAGAAAAGAGTTGGATTGGATTGGAAAAAATTTGTGTTTATGAACTAAGATACATTTGATATTTTTGAAAAAGGGATTTTAGAAATTAGGATTTTTAGAAATTAGGATTAATATTTTTGGAATTGAAGGATGAGAATTTGGAACATGTTTATGCAAGAAATCATGAATTGAAACACAAAAAAAATAAAAAATTTGTGAAGAAAAAACGAATTTACCTCCTCCCCACCATCTTGGCGTTAAACGCCAAAACGCTGCTTCTCCTGGGCGTTCAACGCCCAGCTGTTGCTTCTTTCTGGCGTTGAACACTAGGAACTCCTTCGTCACTGGGCGTTTTTCTGAACGCCCAGGACGCTATAAATCTGGCGTTGAACGCCCAGAAGGTGCTTCTTTCTGGCGTTCAACGCCCAGAAGGTGCTTCTTTTGGGCGTTTAATGCCCAAAACAGCTTTTACTGGCATTTTCGCACCAGTGAACTTCCATTTGCTGTTTTTATCCTTTGAATCCTTCTATAACTCTGTGAACTCAAGCAATTGCTATTTTACCTTGAAGATACTTGACATATACCTGTAAAAATCAATTAATTAACAAATAAACTTTGTAAATTGCTGGGTTGCCTCCCAGCAAGCGCTTCTTTATTGTCTTTAGCTGGACTATTACTGAGCTTTAATCAAGTCTCAGTTTTGAGCATTCTTTCTCAAAATTGCTTTCGAGATAATGTTTAACTCTCTGTCCATTAACAATGAACTTTTTGTTAGACTCATTATCCTGAAGCTCTACGTATCCATATGGTGACACACTTGTAATCACATATGGTCCTCTCCACCGGGATTTATATGGTCCTCTCCTCCGGGATTTCAATTTTCCGGGGAATAATCTGAGCCTAGAATTAAATAGCAGAACTTTCTGCCCTGGCTCAAAGACTCTGGATGACAGTTTCTTATCATGCCATCTTTTTGCTTTCTCTTTGTAAATTTTTGCGTTCTCGAAAGCATTGAGTCTAAATTCCTCTAGCTCATTTAACTGAAGCAATCATTTTTCTTCAGCTAACTTGGCATCAAGGTTTAGGAATCTGGTAGCCCAGTTGGCCTTATGTTCCAATTCCACTAGCAAGTGACATGCCTTTCCATACACAAGCTGGTATGGAGAGGTCCCTATAGGGGTCTTGAATGCTGTTCTGTATGCCCACAGAGCATCATCCAAGCTTCTTGTCCAATCCCTTCTACAGTTAATCACAGTCCGTTCCAGGATTCTTTTAAGTTCTCTGTTAGAAACTTCAACTTGCCCATTTGTCTGTGGATGATATGGAGTGGCTACCCTGTGGCTAACTCCATAACGAACCAAAGCAGAGTAAAGCTATTTATTGCAGAAATGAGTGCCCCCATCACTGATTAATACTCTAGGGGTACCAAATCTGCTGAAGATGTGTTTCTGGATGAATTTTAGCACTGTCTTAGTGTCATTAGTGGGTATTGCAATAGCTTCCACCCATTTGGATACATAATCCACTGCCACCAGAATGTAAGTGTTTGAGTATGATTGTGGGAAAGACCCCATAAAGTCAATACCCCATACATCAAACAACTCAATTTTCAAGATCCCTTGTTGAGGCATAGCATAACTGTGAGGTAGATTGCCAGATCTTTGGCAACTGTCACAGTTAAGTACAAACACTCAAGAGTCTTTATAGAGAGTAGGCCAGTAGAAGCCATATTGGAGGACTCTTGTGGCTGTTCGCTCACTTCCAAAATGTCCTCCATACTGTGATCCATGGCAATGCCAGAGGATCTTTTGTGCTTCTTCTTTAGGCACACATCTACAGATTACTCCGTCTGCACATCTCTTGAAGAGATATGGTTCATCCCAAAGATAGTACTTTGCATCCGTGATCAACTTTTTTGATTGCTGCCTACTGTACTCTTTGGGTATGAATCTCACTGCCTTGTAGTTTGTAATATCTGCAAACTATGGCACTTCCTGGATGGCAAAGAGTTGCTCATCCAGAAAGTTTTCAGAGAACTCAGTAAGAGGGAGGGACGCCCCTTCTACTGGTTCTATTCGGGACAAGTGATCTGCTACTTGATTCTCTGTCCCTTTTCTGTCTCTTATTTCTATATCAAACTCTTGCAGAAGCAACACCCATCTTATGAGTCTGGGTTTTGAATCCTACTTTGCGAGTAGATATTTAAGAGCAGCATGGTCAGTGTACACAATCACTTTTGATCCCACTAAATAGGATCTGAACTTGTCAATGGCATAAACCACTGCAAGTAGCTCTTTTTCTGTGGTTGTGTAGTTCTTCTGTGCGTCATTTAAAACACGACTGGCATAGTAAATGACGTGCAGAAGCTTGTCATGCCTCTGTCACAACACTGCACCAATGGCTTGGTCACTGGCATCACACATCAGTTCAAATGGTAATGTCCAGTTTGGTGCAGAGATGATTGGTGCTGTGACCAATTTAGCTTTCAGAGTCTCAAATGCCTGCAGACACTCCTTATCAAAGATAAATGGCATGTCAGCAGCTAGCAGATTACTTAGAGGTTTTGTAATTTTTGAAAAATCTTTTATAAACCTCCTATAGAATCCTGCATGCCCCAGAAAGCTTCTGATTGCCTTAACATTGGC
>NC_029772.3:41110897-41119311 GCF_000817695.3 Arachis duranensis | reverse complement strand
AAATATATATATATATATATATTTAAATCTTAAAAGGATAAGAATTGAAAAATTTTGAAATTGAAATCTGAATTTTTATATAAAAAATTTCGAAAAAATAGCTTAAAAATAGTTAGAAAAGATAAAATTTTCTTTTGAATTTTAAATTTTATGATGAAAGAGAAAAACACACAAAAGGTACAAGACTTAAAATTTTTAGATCTAATGCTCCTTGTTTTCGAAAATTTTAGAGGGAAAACACCAAGGAACACCAAATTTAAAATTTTAAGATCAAAACACAAAGAAGACTCAAGAACACTTTGAAGATTCACAAGAACAACAAGAACAAAAGAAAAAACACCAAACTTAAATTTTTTAGAAAACTTCAATAAAATTTTCGAAAATTATTAAAAGATTAACAATAAACACACCAAACTTAAAGTTTGGCACAAGATTCAATCAAAGAAAAATTATTTTTGAAAAAGATTTTAAAAAGAAGATACCCAATTACCAAGAACATAAACCAATGCTCTAGCCAATTGAGCTGTAAATGTAACACTTGTTTTGAAGAGGTATATTTTCTTTTTTGGAAGACTAATGCTTTGGAAAAGCACAAGAAAAACAAGAAAAGACACAAAACAAGAAAAACTAAAGATCAAACAAGAAAAATAAACAAGAAAAACTTGAAGATCAAGGAAGAATGAAGAACACAAATTCGAAAAATTAAAAGGAAAATATAAAATATGCAATTGACACCAAACTTAGAACAAAACACTAAACTCATGAAAAAAATTGAAAAATTGATAAAGAAAAATAATAATTTTGAAAATTTTTGAAAAGAAAATAAAAGACTCTGACCCAAAAGACAAAATTTTCCTAATCTAAGTAACAAGATGAACCGTCAGTTGTTCAAACTCGAAACTCATGAAAAAAATTGAAAATTGATAAAGAAAAATAATAATTTTGAAAATTTTTGAAAAGAAAATAAAGGACTCAGATTTAATGACTCTATAGCAACAATACTCTATTCCTAATCTAAGCAACAAAATAAATCTTTAGTTGTTCAAACTCAAACAATCCCCGGCAACGGCGCCAAAAACTTGGTGCACGAAATTGCAATCACACTTTTGCAATCCGCACAACTAACCAGCAAGTGCACTGGGTCGTCCAAGTAATACCTTACGTGAGTAAGGGTCGAATCCCACGGAAATTGTTGGCTTGAAGCAAGCTATGGTTATCTTGTTGATCTTAGTCAGGATGCCAATAGGGTTCTTTCGTTTTAATTGTAAAAAGTCAAAGGGCATAAAATAAATACTTATTGTGCAATAATGGAGAACATGTTGGAGTTTTGGAGATGCTTTGTCTCTTTATTTCAGCTCTTCTCTTGTACTCCTCTTCACACACACAAGGTTCCTTCCATGGCAAGCTGTATGTAGGGTGTCACTGTTGTCAATGGCTACTTCCCATCCTCTCAGTGAAAATGGTCCAAATGCTCTGTCACAGCACGGTTAATCATCTGTTGGTTCTCGATCATGTAGGAATAGAATCCATTGATTCTTTTGCGTCTGTCACTACGCCCAACAATCGTGGGTTTGAAGCTCGTCACAGCCATTCAATCCTTGAATCCTACTCAGAATACCACAGACAAGGTTTAGACTTTCCGGATTCTCATGAACGCCGCCATCAATTCTAGCTTATACCATAAAGATTCTGATTAAGGAATCTAAGAGATACTCATTCAATCTAATGTAGAACGGAGGTGGTTGTCAGGCACATGTTCATGGATTGAGGAAGGTGATGAGTGTCACGGATCATCACCTTCTTCATGGTGAAGAGCGAATGAACATCTTAGATAAGAACAAGCGTGTTTGAATGGAAAACAGAGATAATTGCATTAATTCATCGAGACGTTGCAGAGCTCCTCACCCCCAACAATGGAGTTTAGAAACTCATGCCGTCAAAGAGTATAAAATTCAGATCTAAAAAATGCCATGAGATACAAAATAAGTCTCTAAAAGTTGTTTAAATACTAAACTAGTAACCTAGGTTTACAGAAAATGAGTAAACTAAGATGGATAGTGCAGAAATCCATTTCTGGGGCCCACTTGGTGTGTGCTGGGGCTGAGACTTAAGCTTCTCACGTGCTTGGACTGTTTCTGGAGTTGAACGCCAAGTTGTAACGTATTTTTGGCGTTCAACTCTGGTTCGTGACGTGTTTCTGGCGCTGAACGCCAGATTGCAACATGGAACTGGCGTTGAACGCCAGTTTACGTCATCTATCTTCGCACAAAGTATGGACTATTATATATTTCTGGAAAGCCCTGGATGTCTACTTTCCAACCCAATTGAGAGCGCGCCAATTGGACTCCTATACCTCCAAAAAATATATTCCGAGTGCAGGGAGGTCAGAATCCAACAGCATCAGCAGTCCTTTTTCAGCCTAAATCAGATTTTGCTCAGCTCCCTCAATTTCAGCCAGAAAATACCTGAAATCACAGAAAAACATACAAACTCATAGTAAAGTCTAGAAATATGATTTTTTCTTGAAAACTAATAAAATTCTAAAAAAAAATAATTAAAACATGCTAAAATCTACATGAAATTACCCCCAAAAAACGTATAAAATATCTGCTCATCATAGCCGTTCATATAATTATGGCATCTTTTGATATATTTCTCTAATATATCATATAGATTGTCTCATCAACGTTGTTATTGAGAAACAATTTCATATATCTATCTACTGTTGCTCAAGATCTAATATACCACCAATGTCATTATAATTCTAAATGAAACTTTTCGTAAAACTAAAAGAAATTTTTTTTTGTATTTAATGATTCACTTTTGAGTGGAACACTTTACAACAAAGCATACTTTATATCTCTATATTATCTATTTAGTCTCTTTGGTTTTAAATACCAAAGACTTACTACTTTTAGGTAATTAACGAGATGAACCTCAATTATTAAACAAAAATAACTGAATTTGTTAAAATAGAAATAGAAACCAAAGTATATAAATATATACTATATTTTCTTCAAAATTCAAATAACAATTCTTTAATAATAATACAAAGCTTACTATCTCAACTCCCACTAAATTGTCATCACCGAAAAAGATGAACAATATCATTTGACATTATACAACTCTATAGATTTTTTTATAGACAACTTATGTGAATAGAAGTGTCAAAATCTACTACTAAATATGTCTTGGCATTGAAAATGAACTTCTCAATCAAAACAAATTAGAGACGTGTCTATCTTTATACACTAAACGTGATATTTAACACAATCTCCCTTATAGTATGTTTTTTTTAGCATATTCAAAAGAAACAATTGAATCCTTTATTTATTTATGTTGTTTCTATCAAAACATACCATATGCAGTTTCTTTACAACAGTAACCTTTATTTTGGTTTAGTGTCCGTGAGTCTTTTAGAATCTGATACTTTATGATAACAAGACTTATGTGATTTGAAAAATTCCACTTCTCAAAGTCCAGTTTTACCATTTGAGACTTCATCCATAGAGAGAAGGGTTTATTCAATCCTTAATGGAAAGTCTAGATCTAAGGACGCTGCGAGCAGTATGAACGATCTGTTAGGATGGGTAAACCGTAACTACTGTTAACTTCATCATCCTCGCCATCTTCCATCACCGTCAAACTTAACTGTTTGGCCTCAAAATTCAAGATCCTAATAGAATCCATAGAGTGCGTGAAGAGGCTTCTGCATTACGTATCTTTTCTTCTATCATTCGACAATTCGGATCGGTTTTAGAGAACTAGATTCAGATATGCACACACACTCAAAGGCTGCGACTTTTTCAAGGGTTGATCGAAAAATGGTATTTGGAAACGACCTAGTTGAGTCCTTCTTCAATTCCATTTACGTTGTGAAGGAATTGCTGTCCCCTTTGGAAGTGGGTATTCAGAAAGTTGCAAAGGATCTTGAGCACTGCTTCCTGTCTGGGCACAAGAATAAGGGCACGAAAGATGTTTGTTTGATTGTCCAGGTGAAGCAAAGTGTCTGGGCACAAGAATAAGCGATATGAAGAAGAAGAGAGGGTTGTCAATGAAGGTTCCCTTGAAGACTTTCTTGGGTATTTTCTCACAGATCTCGGTAAGTGGTAATGGGAATGCGAATGCGAATGTGAATGGTGATGAGGTGGATAAGAAGGGTGATGGGTCTTCTTATTGCACCAATTGCTTGACGTTTGCAGTGACTTAGTCTTTGCTGATTAATGATTTTCTTAAGCTCTCCTAACTCCTTTCAAAGCTGGTGGGAGAGGAGGCGTCAGGGTTGGAGTTTCGGAAGAAGTGGAAAATGAGGGGGAAGCGGAGCCTGTGGTTGAGATCAGAGTCGAAGAGGTGGAGGGAGGAGGAAGGGTGGTGATGACAGTGGTGATGATGATAATGGCAGCAATGATGGTGGTAGTTGAAAAAAAAAGTAGTGGCAGAATTTGGGATTGGAGTAGCTGAGAACATTGAGAGAGAGAGAGAGAGAGAGGGGGGGCAGAGAAACTATGATAGTAGTAGTGGAGAGAATGGTAGTTTAGGAATTTTATTTAACTTTTTGGAGTTTAGATAATTTTGCTTGCAAAAGTCATATTTTATAGGTACAAATAGTAATTTCCGTTTTTTTTAATAGATATATTAGTGTTTTTAATTTTCATGGGTAGAAATAGTAATTTATTCTTGCTTGTATATACGAAAAAATAATAATGTTAATTTTTACTTTTCAAGGAAGATAACAGATGAACCATCTCTAAGGTAGCGTTTGTTTGCGAGACAGAGACCAAGAGACAGAGACAAGAAGACAGAGACTAAGAGACAGAAACAAAAATAAGTATCAGTATTATGTTTGGTGTAAAAATGTACAAAACTGATTTATTTCTCAGTATCCTGTTTGGTTTGGAATAAAAATAGACTAAAAATTTAAAATTATAAAAATGCCCTTAATTTTAATTAACAACCCTAGCCTCCTTTATCCTCTCCTTTCCTGTGAAGGAATCGTTAGTCTTACCCACTGCTGGTAACACCTCCAAGGATCTGAACGACGACGGCGCGTCTCCTATTCTCCATCGGTTCACTTCGTGGCACCAGTTTCTCCCCAAGATTTATGACTTTGTTGCCGTTTGCGCGCCCGTGGTTTGCGTCACCACCGTCTCGGAGCTGTGTCTCTGGTCTCCGTTCTTTCTCTCTCAACAAACCTGGTATCTTTTGTCAATTAACCTTATTTGCTTGTTAATTTTGTGAAGAAAGATTGTAACTTGGTTGATTCTAGTGGTGGAAAGTGTGGTTTGAAAAATGGTGTTTGTGATGATGATGATGATGATTGTGCAATGATGAATGGTGAAGTTGGGGAAATTTTGGTTCATTCGGATTCTGATCCAAATTGTGGTGTTTATGCAGAAACCCGAAGTTGTTTGCTGAGAAAGATTTTAACTTGGTTGATAGTGCTAGAAAATTTGGGCCGCAAAGTGATGGTGCATTTGTGAATGGTGAAGTTGAGAAAAGTTCCAATATTCCAAGTTTTGATACTAATTGTGCTGGAAGGCCTGCTTTTACTTTTAATATTGGCAAATATGGTAAAATTAGTTCTCTATCTCATTTGAAGCTAGAAGTGAATGAGATGAGCTTGTATAGTGATGTAAGGCACCAACCTAAAGCTGGTTATTTGTCCACCATTGAGAGCATTGTGCATGCATTGAAGGCATTTGGGGAGGAGAATCATGAGAATTTGGATAGACTCTTGGACACTTTTGAGGCCATGGTTGGAGATCAAAGGCGTTGTAAAGATGAGAGATTGAGCAAAACTCTTCCCTAGTTGATGAGGCCCTTTCTTCATTTGACAGAATAAGAAACTGTTTAACCCAAATAGAAACTATGTTCAATGAATTAAGAATCATTAAACCTATGAGTTTTTAGCTCTTGTATCTCAAGTAGTGATAGAACTATTCATTTTTATGTGACTTCTACTTTTTGTGACTCAAATTACTAACAGAGTTACACAAACATTTTACCTGTATTTTTTAGCTGCAAGCAACATGGAAATTCTACTAGATTATAATATATAAGGATAAAATTATTCTCCATTTGCTATACAATGATAAACCAATCATGCCATGCTTTAGACACAAATAAATACAAAGACTCACGTTTGCATCGGTTATATAAGCAGTTCTTAAACTTCTTATGTATACAGATCAAGATAATAAGTTCTCACAATACAAGTAACACCATCCAAGAGAACATCATCATTACACTAAAAGTTGATGACTTAATTATATTTCTCTGTCTTTTGAGCATTCAAATATATAACTATACAATCAGAACCAGTTTCAATATGCTAAATGCTTCAGTATCATCAATCTATATTCTATATAGTCCTTTCAAGCTACTAGTAGTGTCATATATACTCTTGCTAATCCACCAAGTTAAGGGATGGCACCGGCAGATCTGAGGCTTTTACGGTGTCATAAGCATACTCTGGAGTTCATGGCTTTTGTCATCAACACATTTCCAGCTAACCAAAGAGGTTATCCAAAAATCATCAGCTTTTACTGACTCGTCATCATCATTCCTATGCCAACTCCAATAAGCATGAGTTGAGTTAACCATTGATCAGCCTTGTTACTATTATGCCATGGTACATGAAACAACACAACCAGCCAAGGTGTCCTTTTCCTATCCACCTTTGATAGATCTGCCTATAAGCGAAGACAAGATCGAAAACATGGTGGAATAAGATTTCTCTTCCATAATTATAATCTCAGATGCCATTTACTAGTTATAAAAGTATATCCTTGATCAATTCGGAAACAAACAAACCTTTAGCCATCTGTATTGTTCTGACCACTCATCAAAAACAAGAATAAAAAACTGAAATCAAAAGACATGTAACTTTATTTACTTCTCAATTTTAATTTAGTTTCAAGTGGAAATCTAAACAGGACATACTATAGAAACACTATAAAAATAATAATATTGATTTTCCTCTCATTTAATATATTGAAAGTGACTTTTTCAGGTACTTTTAAGCAAATTAAATTCTTCCAAAAGGCAAAAAAGAAGATTTGGTAATTATAGTCCTGAGAGCTCTGTGGAGGCATGGAACAATAGCAGTCGCAGACATGAAAAAATTGGAAAAAAAAATATAATTGAGAATGAAATCAACAAATAGATGTAGTGGGCTAATGAATTGAGTAATGATCCAATTAGTGGCACTTAAAAGGAAGTAGACATCATGAACTCATTAATTATAAAGTTGAAATAAATGGGTTAGTTAGGTCACGAACAAATCTACATTAGGCAAAGAATTTCTTCAACTTTAATGCTACTACTTCACACCATTAACAAAATAATGACAAATCAAGCAAACAGGTTCCAATGCTAGCTCACGAACAAATCCACAGATTAGGGCACAACGGAAAAGATGAAAGGAATCAGTAAATTAAACAACATTTGTATAGAACTAACCTGGGTCAGAGCAGTTCAGATGAAGAGTTGATGGTTGAGGTCGACAGCAACCGGGGAGAGGCGGCAACTTCGTTCTTTGATTTTCCCGTGAAGTAGAAAAATAGGAGATGAGAAGATGAGGACTACGAAGATGAACTTGCAAGCGCCAAATCACTTACCTAGCGGTGACGAGGCCAGCGGTGACGCGGTGGCTGTTCTTGAAGAAGATGGAGAAGATGGTGAAGGAGAATGAGAAGATGGAGTCACTATGGTTGATCAAGAAGACCTGATTTACATTAAGGGTAATTTTGGAATTATAAAATTAGAATAGGAATAATTTAGGTACAAATTATAATTAAAATTTTTGTCTCTGTCTTTATATTTTTCTGTCTCCAGTGTCCCTATTTTTTAGGGATACTAAAATACTGAAATTTTAAAGATAGAGACAGAAATTTAAGTACCAGTCTCTAGCTCAACAAACACAATACTAAAACTCTGTCTCTCAATTTCAGTTCCAGTCTCTGCAAACAAATGCTACCTAAGGTTCGTCAATGTGCCAAACTCTAGCAATGCGACATCCATTCTATGGAGACATCTTATGTCAAGATTTTGCTCGTGCTTCTTTTCAAACTTGAAGCAACAGGGTATTTATTCCTGTTCGATGTAGGAGAGTTAAACTTGTGCCTTGACATTCAGTTAGCTTGGAGGGAAATCTCAGGATCAAGGTTTCGATTTGGGGAAGATTGTAGGTTTAAAGTTCGATTTGGAGCAAATGATTTAAGAAATTTTTTTGTCAAGGCTCTTTATAACGGTAAAATATAGGCAATATAAACTAACTGCCACGTAGGAGTATTATCAACGGTGAATCAGTGTTTAACATTTGAGCACATATGTCAAACGGAGACCATCTTTTGTTGATATTTGTTTACTCAATAAAAATATTTGTTTATCCCCAATAAAAAAAAAAAAGAAAC
>NC_029772.3:41082989-41110875 GCF_000817695.3 Arachis duranensis | reverse complement strand
CTCCTCCTTGCCTGTCCTTACTCCTCCCCTCTCCGCCGCCACCTCTTCCTCCCCCTCGCTCTCTGCTCCCTCCTTGACCTCATCTTCATCGCTCTCCTCAAACTCATCGTGCGCAGATCCCGTCCGACCTACTCCCACCACGGCGACTACAACGCCGTCGTTCCCGTCGACCATTTCTCCTTCCCCAGCGGCCACTCCTCCAGGGTCTTCTTCGTCGCCTCTATCTTCTCGTTCTCCAAACTCCGCATGGTTGATGCTATCGCCGATCTTCACCATCCACGCCTCTTCATGATTATCGACCATTGGTTCGGCGGCGAAGAGGTCTTCGCCATTAACGCCGTTGTAACCGCGGTTTGGGCCTGGGCTTCAGCCACCGCCCTTTCTAGGATCGCTCTCGGGAGGCACTATGTTCTGGACGTCTTCTTCGGGGCTTGTTTCGGCGTGCTAGAAGCTTTGTTCACATTGCGATTCCTCGAGATTCAAACGTGGATTTGAGGTAAGAAAATGTTCAAATTCGAAACTGCTGCGACTGAATGGAACCAGTTATCGTTAGGGAAATCGATTAACAATGCTGCATTTTCCATTTTATTATTTAGATATTTATTTTTCTATGACATGAATTGGAGATTTTACTTGAGGAACAAGGTTAGAATCCTTTGAAGTAATTAGGCGATAGTGTGACTGTGATTAATCGAATTCGTTTTTGTTTATTAGATTCTGCTCTCTCTATCTGGTTGCAGTGGTTTATCTACAATGTGCTAGATAACTTGTCAATGCCCATTCTCTTTAGGAAATTGCTAGTTGAAGAGACAAACTGAGAGAGAGGGAGGTACTTGGTGCTGATCGGAAAGAAACAAGGCCGATATTTTTTGTTTCCTGACAAGTGAAAATTGCTTTGCCAAAATGGTTGTAACTATAATTGTTCGTAAGAAAAATTATTCTTTTTCTCTAGTATGATACTCAAGGGCTTCTTATTGTTTATTCCTTTATTCCAGATGTCTAGAACCTTTTTCTATCGAGCAATGCAACACAACTAGAAAGGCCTAATCCAAAATTTTTTTCGAAAATCATGGTGCTGGCTGGATGATGTGATTCTGGTTGAGCAAACATTTCTAGTATAGTGTGTGCGTGTGTTTTTTCTTCTTTTTCTTCTCTTTTTCTTTTTTATGTATGCAGTAAATGAGTCATTCGTTGAAAATACCTAGATATACCATTCTTTAGGATGCTGTTGTTACTAATTATCTGTTTCATGAACGTATTTTTATTTTTCCCGTTTTCAACAAAAGGAAAATAAAATCAGCTACTATTATTTGTGCATACATACATGTGTTGTTTAAGTCATTTTCAATGTGTATTTTGTATTTTAATATGTATTCTATACAGATGAATGATTTGATAGCTGATTTTTTGTCTACACATAGCATGGTGGTTGATTTTTTTTTACTTCTCCTTTGTTCACCTCAATTTATTTTATTTCCTTATAATCTAGGTTGAGCATCCATACAATTCGGATCATCTTATGTACTTGTACAATCCATTTTATTTTGTCCATATGTTTCAGCCTGGGGAAGCGTTTCTTTCTTTTCAGAATTCACATGGCATAGCCAAATAAAATAATTAATCGGAACAAAAGATGGGGAATGGGACTACATTTTAATGTCTATTTCAATTTTCAAATGTTGTATGGCCTTTGTCCCAATTATGAGCCAGCAGAGTTGTGTGAGAGAAAATTGAGTACATTTGGAAGCAATAAATGGGAAGGAGAAACCAAGGGTTACTAAATTAAGTGTTTTGGTAATGTATTATGAATAGGATTTATTTGTCATAGGAAAGTGAAAGAGTTAAATGATAAAACATTATTAACATATTTATTCTTGAATTGGTGATTGATATTCTTCATGATTACGGTTTTTCTATTGTGTGTATAAAGCTTATTTCAGACGTTAATGATTAGGAAGATTCTTCTTGTTTGTTAATCATGGAGAATTAAGGATGAGGTTCATGGAGAAGGTTGTTAACCAACTCTTTTACGTGCATTATTTTCCCCCTTCTTTTTATTTTCACTTTTCAGATATTTGCATATGAGCCAGGCTTCACATGAAGCATTTAGTCATTGACACTAACTCTGACATATACCAAATTATTAAAGCTTTAGGACATTGATATGACATACACACATGATAGATACATACATATACGAAAAGTTTTAACGAAATAGCTTCAAAACTGGTAATCTTCTTGTGTATAATATTTAAGACTTACCATTTATAAATTTCAAATTATCAAGATTAATATTTCTATGCCTCTTTCCGTAAGTCTTGTGTCAATACATGTTATTTTTGTGCCTCTACCAGAAAGGCATGTGCAAGCACATGTCTAGTAGAACTAGCCATAACAAAATGGAAATCAATTAGATTGATCATCTAAAGTTTTATCTTCTACATTGACAATGAGTGTAGTCTCCAAAAATAGATTATACTGGTTTGATGTTGGATACTGGGTTACGTGTTTTAATATTTGAGCTGGTCTATCAAAATAGAAAAAAAAATAAGGAAAATAAAAAACATGTCCATGTTATGTCTCCCATGTGTCCGAGCAGTGTTCAATTCGAAAAACAAATAAAAAATATTTTTTTATTGGACACATGTCGGACACGCGAATATGCTGGTAAGCTGGCACTGCCATGCTTTATAGCTTTACATTGACAACTGTGAAGGTTAGCCATCCTCCCTGCCCCCTGCCCCCTGCTTATCATAGTTTTGTCTGTACTATTTAACCATTAGATCTCTCTCCTTCCCCCTCTGTGGGACTTAAAATGAAAGCAATGGAATGATTAGTTCTAAGTGGAAAACTTTGACTAAATTTAACATGCTTGGTTGAACTTCTATTAGATGGATAATGATGGAGTCTGATGGTTGTACGCCTCTTAACTTCTAATGATTTAGGATCACATGGAGTACATTGAACTTGTGCCTGCCTGGACTGAGAATGGATTCTTCCTAATTTGTTTTCAGTGGGTAATGAAGCCCTGAATCCTGGATATTTTAGTGCATTTGCATCTTGATTATCACACTCATAATTTGGAGGCATTAGTAGCTACATTTTGTAAATACATGGTCTGAGATTCTTCATCATTCATTCCTCAACTACTATTGCTTCAGTTCTATTTTTGTAATATATCCCCTACCATTTAACTTTCTGCCGTTCTCTACTCTTCCTTAATTCCAAAATAATTAATCTAGACATGTGATACATCCCATTCATGGTATAACAGATCCTAGTATCATTGTTTTGCAGCTTTTTGTCTTAAGTTCCCTTCAATCTATAGGATGTATATATGCAATTTGTTTCTGCAGTGTGCAAATTTGCAGCCTCTGTCAGAGGTTTTTTATTTTTGCAGAGGTCCTGACGCATAGACAATTGGTTCTATATATTAGCATCTGAACAGTGAATACTTCAAACATGTGATCCTCTCTGACAATTACTGCCAGAATCTTGAGTTCGTTTATGTTTAGTCTATATCTTAGATTACCACTTTCTCTGTTTGAATTCTGATATACAGTTATCATCAAGATTCATGAGAACAATATAATAATATGATATTTAAAAGTTAGCATATGCCCAAACGTCATCCTCTCAATTTATTGAATTGGATCAAACAAAAGGGGTGCTTCTATGATTGGATTTGAGGGACCGTGTGTTTGTCTGATGTGTCTGGTGCTGATTGTAAAATTGAATCGAAGACCATCATCAAATTGAAGGATAAAAAGGTTGTTAGGTGGGTTTGCTTCTTTAGCATGTGCACTCTTACCGTGTGTGGTGCTTTTATTTTGATTAGATGTTATTGGTTGATTGATTGATTGATTGCTGATTGGCTTTACTTTAAAAATTTTTGTATGGCATTAGCATTCATATCATAAACTTTCTAAATTAGCGCCAGACGTTGGTGGTTGTTATTGCTGTGCTGGCGTCTTCATCGCTATTGTTATTGATATATGCTTATATGGAATACGTGGAACACACCAAAAGATGAGTGAAAACAAGTCATTATTTTCGGTTTCATATCATTGACTTGACATGTGGGGACTAATTCGTATTAACTCGAACTCTACGAGAATTTTGAGCATATAAATTTGGAGGGGACATGCGTCCAGCTTCATGTTAGTCCACTTAACAGTGACAACTTCTCCTGTTTTTAATGTCTCTTTCTTCATGCTTTTTACTGAAAAATAATCGCATCAACATTAGAGCTCGAGGTTCATTTACCATGTAGAATTTTTTTTTTGTACCCGCATCTTTTTGCATATATAATAGACTCGCCTCTATCATTTGACGGAGTGTGAGACTTAATGATTTTGGTCTCGTAATTAAATGGAGAATGAATCAATGTAATTGAAAGAAGCATATAACAATATTTTTTTTTCTGTGAAATCGTGAATAATAAATTATCTTGGATATTTTAAGGGGGATGGAATCCATCAGAAAAATTGAGGGGCCTACCAGGTACATGGAGGCACTGCAGGCCTGCCTGGTATGTGAATAATACTCCTAACTCCTAAGTTACTGCTGTGAGGATTTGGAGTGGTTGGAAGTTGGAACTACGTATTTTGTGGGACACCTGCATTTTCTGTTTTTGATATTCTCCCGCATGATTGTTTCCTTAGTAATGGTGGATCTGGCTCTCTGTATTAAACAATTTTCCCTTATTTAACTTTCTAGACGTTTCCCTTTCTAAGAGCAGTGATTCATAAGACTTGAAGTTGGACCTTGTCAAATGCCTTGTTTTGTTCTTCGCCAGGAGTTATAAGCAAAAAATAAATTCAAATTGCTTCTCTGCAAAGAAAAAAAAAATGCTCAGGATTATATTACAATTAGATGCTTTATTGATATATATCATTGAATTTTAATATAAGTTAAATTTGCTTAATTTTTACTCACTCAATAGTCATTATGAAAAAGTCGAGAGGGCCACCATTTTTATTAAAATTTGTCCAGCACTTGGCCAGCAAAAGAAAAAAGAATAATTCTTCACTATTAGATGAATTTTCCCACCATTAAAAATACTATTGATGATTAATTGATGGGTACAAATAACAAAATCTGCTGGTCTTCTAGCACTCTTCTAATTATTATTTCTGTCAAATATTTGATTATATTTTTGTAAACCGTGTAACTTGCATGTTAATTAATTTATTTTGATACTATGATTTTGTAATATTCTCTCCATTTTAAAATAATTGTTTTGGTTTTTTTACACATTAAAAAACTAAAGTAATTAGATGTAAAACAGGTTTAGATATATTAATTTTTTTGAATGTATTAAAAAAAGTCAAAAAATTATATGGAAGCGGATTACAAAAAAGAAAAGGGAATTATCCTTTTTGGCGAGAAATTTCAACTCTATATAGGCAAAATTTTAGGATTTGGCATTATCCCACGGAATCTATCTTTTACGGTTATAATGTTAATTTTTTTTTACGAGTACTTTTGTCAGTATTTATAAAGTTTATGATACAAATTGTTGTTTTTTCTTTTATTATTACAATGTTAAGGGAACTAGTATGTAGCGACGGCAGTAAAAACAATGATCTTATAGTCCCTTAAAAATATGTGTTCATAAGTGAGGGTTGTCAGAGATATAACGATATACATGTCTCTCCTAATAATCAATTTAAATTATAGAGATGTGATTTTACTTGTCTGTTTTTTAACTTTACTATGAAAAAATTTAAACATTTCAAATGATCCAGATTTATATTTCATAAGATATAAAAAATCATATCTAGACATATGATCAATGAAGGTGATAAAAATAAGAATATCTTTCTTTGACTTAAATTTTTATAAGTCTACAAATATCTGTATGTATCAATCTCAATAATTTTGTAGTTCTTTCTCCAAGTCCAACAAATAGAATTTGTCATTTTTTCTGAGACTAAATTTCACAAGTTGAATATGATTTATAATTATAGTTTTCAAGATAACTTTTTTTTTAAGATCCTTTTCTCCCTTATATGACAAACCTACCATGACAAATATATGATTCACTTATTTGATTATCCCTTTCTCTTTTAAGAGTAGAAACATACATATCAGAATTACTATCTAAATTAGAGAAAGATATAAATGTCATATTGAATATAGTCATTTACATTAAATCATCATCAAAATAAGTAGAGCAAATGTCATTTTTAATATTAAAATGAAACCCACTCTTGTCTGACAAAGAAATAAAAATAACATTTAATTTGCAAAAAAATTTGAAAACATAATGACAATTCTCTAATACTGGTGTCTTGTTCGTAGGCATTACTAAGAAAACCGATCCTAAAGTTGTAGTAGCAACATTTGTTCTGTTTCCAATCTGAAAATAAATTTCTCCTTTTTTCAACCACCTACTTACTTGTAGTCCCTGCAATATGGTCACCTCCATATGTAATACTCATTTAGAAGAATTAATTCTAGCTAAAGAAAATCATGAATATAATTTTCAAGCATGTCTCATCTTCTTTGATTTTTAGAAAAACAAGGTACTTCTTACAATTTCTTTTTCAATTACCATTATCTTTTGAATAAAAACATTCAGCATAATTTTAGCTAGCTTTTTCTTTTTTATCCTTGAGTTTTGTCACAACACCTTTAGGTGTAGCGGGTTTCTTTTTGGGATTATGCTTTCCATTTTCTTTTCCTTTTCACTTTTTTTTCTTCTTAGAAGAGTTGTCAACTATTATAACAACTCTTTTATTTTTTTCGGATACAATTTGATTCTCATAATCAATTAACATGTTGAGCATCTTATGTAGATCATAACTTACTTTAATTATATTAAGACTAACAATGAATATTGAAATAGTTTTTGGAAGGACTGCTCATCCCAACTTTCTTAAGTTGTTCAATAAGATCAATCATCTTAAAGATATGAGGTTCAACGGGAAAGTCCACAAAGCCAAGGTGGATCTAAAAGCCTTTGACAATTGATATCAAGCTATCTTGCTTTGTGCACCATACATATTTTTAAGATATTGAACCATAGTTGACGGATCTATATCTTGATGTTGCCTCTGAAGATCGAAACTCATAGATGTTAAAATGATACATTTGGTAATAAGGCAATCTTTATTATACTTTTCACAAGCCTTGTTTGTCTCATTATCAACACTTTCACCTTCTTTAGGAACTAGGGGCATCATGGTAGACTTATTAAATTTATCAACAAACCTTTCATCCATGAAATCATTCTCAAGTTGTGATACCAATCTTCATAATTGTCTCTATCCAATTTGTTGCTTTTAAGTATGCCACGCAATAATAGAACAGGTATGTTATTCATAGACCTAAAATTAGAAGGAAAAATATGAGTATGTATCCACAATTATAAATAACAATATAACATTTTTCACTATAAATATTATTATAGCAAGTTATAAATATTTGTTCGTTAAAGTAAATACAAAAATACTAAAAATTATGAATGAGTAACTTGGTTGTCAAGTCATTACTCTATTAGGAGTGTTCACTGTAACACCTTAATATTCCAATTGTTATGCTCGATGTAACACCCTACCACACAGAGTCTTATGCTTAAGTCATAAAACGGAGGTGGTGAGGTATTACGATCTCTAAAAGTAAAATCTTATATACAATATAGTTAAAAGAAGTTTTATCTAGGAGCCTTTGAAGGAAAGTTAAGACAAAAGCGTTAAACAGAAAAGGCGCAGCACTCTCGTAAACGTTAACATAACCAAAGCAAGATAAGAGTAAACTAAGCATGAATATATATACAAGAGAGTTCCAAGATACATATAACAAATCTTCTAACCCGGCTTGCGAAGTTAAAACCAGACAGAGCATATAAACATATCTACATATATACATGAGAACCCCAAAAAGACCCAAAATACTGTTTACAAAACCTATTTCTCTAAATCAACCTCTAAGAGGGATAAAACATAATATATATATATATATATCAAAAACAAAATAGAATCTCCAAAAAGTTAAAATCCTTCACTTCAGAAACTTTCAGAATGCCTCAACAATGTGCCTCGCGTCCTGCATCTGAAAACCACAAAATATGTATGGGGTAAGAACCAGAGGTTCTTAGCATGGTAACAGTGCCCACATAACTAACATATAATGTCCCAGAAAAACCGAAGGCGATCCTAGAATTTCTGACAAAAGATTCAAACTTAAAACTAAAATTTAAGACCATAAAAAAGGCAAGGTATCCAAGTTTAAGGATTCCTGGTTTTATCACAATTCTAACCTAAGTCCCTAAGTTTACCATCTTTCCTCCAGCCCTCCGAGATACCAATAGAACTACCCTCGTCACTCTACCTCTAGACAAGGGGCATCTCAGTTGCACAGACAAACAATGTAAACAAGGAAAACACAGGTAGTTTACAAATATAGAGAACAAAGCATATAGAAGTTAAGCATGGATATCAAATAGGAAAACCCAAGAATGCAAACCAAAACAAACAGACAAATGCATATGATGTATGCCTGCCCTATGACTGATGAGTCTCATCTATCGTGATGGTTATCACTAGCCAAGAGAAGGGGTTGAATATTGGCCTCCTTTCCTTCTGACTATCACTTTTGCTTTATTAAAAGACCTAAGGAGGTATTTTTACTTTTGCCTCCTATCGAGGTAAGAGACTCACCTTTTTATCCCCTGAATTTACAAAAACAGAAATGGAGTAGAGAAGAAAGAGTGACACACAGATGTATCCTAGTTCAGCTACTCAGTGCAATGTAACCTACATCCAGTCTCTATCACAATAATGATGGAATTTCACTATCTTTTTCACAAGATTACAAACACTAATAATTCCCTAGGATCTACCCAATCCTATTTGGGACAAATCCAGATTCTAACCCAATCTGAATTTGAGTAGGACTTAACCTAGCTTTCAACAGCAAAGTGCTAACCCAACTTGCAAGGGAATCCCTACAGGATCAAGATACAAAACAGAAAGACGTACAAAGAAAAGCTGAGACATGTTATGGTTTTTTCTCCTAGTTTAACTCACTGCCTTTTACCTCTCATTGGTTTTTTCTTACAAATCTCACCATGTTTGCCTTTTTCAATGAGACTCAGACAGACTAAACTAAAAAAAAGAGATACAACATGTAAGCCATGTAGGAGAAGAACTCAAAACAGCTTAGGTAGCTATGAAAATCGAACTTAGTACTTCGTTCTACTCTCTTACCTTCAACCCTTGGCCATTCACCCTTATTATAGAAAAGTGAAGCTTCCAAGGTTGAATCAAGTTCAAACCCAATACTGTCTTCTTCTTCAATCCTCAAAGCTTGCAGCGGCTTGGTCAAAGGAGAGAGAGAGCTTTGATTCTGTTGCATGCAACCTACCCAATCTTTCTCAACCATTTTCTTCAAGTTTCTTCAATATTGACCGTGGATTGTTTCTTTGTCCCCAAGTTTGGATTTGGACCATGGATGAATTTTTGACTGGATTTGAATTTATTTTCTCCATGGTTGCTTGATCTATGCTTAAGGTTTGGTAGATTTCTTCATGGTTCCTTGGTGTAGTACAAATGGAAAAAGAATCCTTTGACGTTCTCTCACCGAATGAGAATAGCTTCTTGGTCGTAGCCCTTCCTCTTGTTTAGATTTGGAAACCACCTTTTTGTTCTTCACCACAACCTAGCTTCTGTAGTTTTTATTTCCTTCTTTCTTCCTTGTTGAGCGAGTGACGTGACCGATGAGAAAGAGAGAGGAGAGAGAAGAGAGAGTTTGGCTTTCGGTGGAAGTAAGATGAAATTAAAATGAATTGTTCTTGGGATTCAAGTTTTCGTGAGTTAGGCTTAGGTGACTTAGCCGAACGGGCTTGGATCTTCTCTTTGGGCCTTTTTAGTTTTCTTTCTTCCTCAAGGTTCAGCAATTTAATTCTTGGATCAAATTGTTGTTATGGCTAAATTGGTATTGAGTAAGATTTGTAGATGTGGGCTTGCTTATTTGTTCCTTGGGGCTAGTTAATTCATTTATTTTCCTACACACTAAATCAAACATATTACACAAACAATTGATAACTACCTAATAATATTTGTTTATCACTTTAATCAAATATTAGTTTTTCATATTCAACAATCTCTCCCTTGATGACAAACATTATTAAAAATGAATTGAAAGGAATTTAGGAACAAAAATTTTCTTTTGATGATTTATATCACTCCCCTTGTCTTTTGATCATCAAGCTCCCCTTTTCTTTTGATCACTTTGCTCCCTCTGAGTATTCGCTTTGATCAACCTTGAGAGGATCATAGGTCAGAGCTAATGTTCAATAGATTCAGATCTGAATTCAGAGCATGATCATAACAATTAAGAGCACAGAAAACCAATCATTAACTAATATGTACAGCCCGTGTTCATGATCAAAGCTAAAGCTTACTAACAGAGCAAAAAATTAATTTTTATCACAAAAAGATAGCATTCAACCATTAGAGCAAAAAAGATGAAATAATTAATTTTCATCACAACAGAACCAGAGACGGCATTCAACCATCATTGAAACCCATATTGTTTCCATTCATTTTTTACACTTTCTCCCCCTTTTGTTATCAAGGAGGGAAGCCTGTAATGAAACACAGCAATTAACAAAGCAAAATAGCAAACCATGCATATCAAACAGAGTTATTGTGTCTAAAGTTATTACAGTCATCCAAAAAATATCTGAATAGAGCTAGAAAATAGTTATCAGAGTTCAGAACCTAGAAGCAACAAAATATTAAACTTTCAATGGCAGCAGGGAGCAAGACTAGGCATCAGGGTCCTCTTCCTCAGTTTCCAAAAAATCTTCATCTTTGTCTGACATTACCTGGTCCTCATCGAGCGAATCAAGATGCTTCAAAAATACCTCAATTCGATCATGGGATTTCATCAAGGATTTTTCATTTTGCAGTGCAATCTAACGCTATTCTTTGCTTGATCTAACCATCTATTTGGTCATGAAGATGAACTCTTAAAGAACGTCTTTAACAATTCCAGAGATCAGGTATTTGTGTGAGTCAGAGGTACCAGCTACTGAAGGAGAGGGAAGGCTTTCATCTTCACTTTCATTCATGGCTGAAGCCTTAGCACCCTTGTGACTTTTTCCTTTAGCTTGTTTTGTTGCACCACCGCCTTTGAGAGAAGAGACTTTGTTTTCTATGGGCACATTACTTAAATCAATTGAAAAATATTCAAACAAACAAGTCAAAAATATTCCATAAGGAAGATAATTATTTTTCTCACTTTTGACACAGTCCCACATATGGCGGATCATGAGATATGCAAATGAAATAGGAATAGAGTTCAGAATGGCATAACGCACTAGACAGTCACAAACCATCACCCGTTGGTAAGACCTGCTTTGAGGTATGATGATATGAGTCATAATACGATGTAGTTGAGCCCTAACAGGACCTAGGGTCCTGTGAGTGGGGGTCATACCATCCATGAGTGAAAAGTTCTCACAGATTCTAGCCAAAGCATTTTGATAAGAAACACCAACATGATTATCCTATTTTTCAGTCATGTAAACACTCACCCCTATGTCTTGATTGCCGAGGGCTTGACTTATGGTGCTCATGTTAAAAAAAAATTGAGTACCCCTGACATATGAGTAGAGTTCACCCTCATGACTAGAATTCTCTAACCAGATTTGGATAAACAAGTTTTCGAATCTTAAAAATGTTGTTCCATTTTAGAGATTGAAAATTACTTCTGTAATCTATGCCCTTTTAGCCAATGCATCAATATCAGTCACAAAAGTAGAATAAAGTGTTCGTTTTGAAATAACTTGCTAATTGAACTCATAATCTGAGCTGTAAGTAAAACAATGAGGATCATAGTGAGAATGGGATAGTTTACCAAACTTGTTTTTAAAGTCAAGTGAGTCAAGGTTTGGAGGCTCCCTGGTATTATGAAGAATAGACCATCTGGGACCCATTGCAGGACGGCTGCATGGAGCAGAGCATCCCCGAAGGATGAGAAATAGGACGTGGAGGAGGAGAGGGTGGATGCTCTTCTTCGTGCATGGGCCCCTTTCCTTTTCCACTCTTTGCACGAGAAGATTCGACTCCCTTGTGAGCAGAGGAACCCTTGGGATGAACAGTTTTCCTTGCCATGGATTCAGTTTGTTGAGGAGATTGAGAAGAGGATGAATGAGAATGAATATGTATGTGAGTATGAGATTGAAGTTGTTTTGAGTGAGAAGGATTGCAGGGATGTATGAGCCCGTGCTTCTTTTGGTAGCTATTTTCTTTCTCATATTGAGTAAGAGAAGAAAAGGTGGAAGGGAGAGAGAGCGTTGAAGATGGGTAGTGGAGAAGAGATAGGTTATCTTGAAAGAGAAACCGTTGTTAATGCACATTGAAAAACTTCTCTTTAAAAGGTTTAATGAAACAGTTTTCAAGGAAAGGTTTGAAATTAAAAAAAAAACTACGATTTTTGAAGTGACATATCATGAAAGATTGAAAAGGTTTCTGATTGATATGACTTGAAATAGAGAAGAAAGAGGAAAGACTTGAACCAAAATTAATTAAAAACATTTTATAATATTAGTATGAAGCCCATATCATTTAAACAAAGCTTGTCTTACATAGGCCCAATGGTGGTGATATGGAGGCATACTAGGCCATTTGAAACAGATTTCTAGTTTCATATCACAGAGAGTTTTTGGGCTTTTCTCAAGCTTTATAGAGGAGTTTATTATTTTCCTAGTTTTGTCTCCCTGCAACCTGCGAGACAGATCAATACTCAAAAAATCATTAGTCACAATTTCTCCACAGATTTAATATCAATTATTCCTATAGCAGTTCTTAGTTTACAGAACCTATCTTCACATACTGGTTTTGTGAAGATATCAGCCAATTGATCTTCTGATTTTACAAATTAAATCTCAATAGTTCTCTTTTGCACATGTTCTCTTATAGAATGATACCAAACCTCAATGTGCTTAGTTCTTGAATGTAACACATGATTTTTAGAAATATTTATTGCAATCATATTATCACAAAGTAAGGGAATACTATCAATTTTCAGTTAATAATCGGCAAGCTGAGTTTTAAGCCAAATTAATTGTGAACAGCAAGAAGAAGTTGAGATGTATTCAGCCTCAGCAGTGGATATAGCAATAGTGGCTTATTTTTTACTTGACCATACATTTAGGGATTGTCCAAGAGAGCAACACATCCCCGATGTACTTCTTCTATCCACACGGTCACCGGAAAAATCTGCATCACAATATCTAACTACACAAAATTCATTAGTACTAGGATACCACAAACCAAGATCAGATGTTCCTTTTATGTACCTAATGATCCTTTTTACAGCTGAAAGATGTGATTCCTTAGGTTGAGATTGAAAACGAGAACATACACCCACACTTTGAACTATGTCCGGTCTAGAGCATGTGAGATACATGAGAGATCCAATCATTCATCTATACCTAGTTTCATCACCATCTTTCCCATTTTCATCCTTGTCTAGTTTGGTATTTGGATGCATAGGAGTACCTATTGGTCTGGAATTTTCTAAACCAAATTTTTTCACCAACTCCTTGGCATATTTACCTTGGTGAACAAAAATACCACTAGGAGTTTGTTTGATTTGAAGTCCAAGGAAGAATGTTAGTTCTCCCATCATGCTCATATCAAACTCACTATTCATTATTTTTCCAAACTCTTCACACAAGGTTTTATTTGCCGAACCAAACACAATGTCATCCACATACCCTTGGACAAGCAAGAAATGATCATTAGATTCTTTGATGAATAGAGTAGTATCCGTAGCACCCCTTTGAAAATTATTTTGCAACAAGAAGGCACTAAGCCTTTCATACCAAGCTCTAGGAGCTTGTCTCAAATCATAAGGAGCTTTTGCAAGTGTAAAGACATGATTTGGAAAAACTTTGTTTTCAAAACTGGGGGTTGAGCTACATATACTTCTCTATCAATAAAGACATTCAAAAATGCACACTGACATCCATTTGAAAGAGTTTGAAGCCTTTATGGGAAGCATATGCAAGAAATAATCTTATTGCTTCCATTCAAGCTACCGGAGCAAATGACTTATCAAAGTCAATGCCCTCTTCTTGATCGTAACATTGGGCCACTAATCTAGTCTTGTTATGAACCGCATTACCATCCTCACCCAATTTATTTCTAAAGATCCACTTGGTATCGATTACCTTCTTAAAATTTAGGAGAGGTACAAGAGTTCAAACTTCATTTTTTTTGAATTAGCTTAACTCTTCTATTGAGATAAGAAATTAATAAATTTAATTAGTGATGACAAATATTAATTTGGGCAAAATAAATAATTATTGTTGATTAATTATAATTGCATATTACTAATTATTTAGTGTTGCAGGCCAAAACTCAACATTGCAACAACCTAATATAAAAGCAAGCAACCCAAACTGATTGAAATCAAGAAACAAGGTTGGCGGGCTATAAAGCAAGGAAAGCCCAAAGAAATCAAAGCAAGATAACTAATGGGCTGAATTTGAGTAGAACCCGATCCAAGCCCGAATTGATTTCAAATCCCTCTCATTTACTTTCACCAACTCAACGTTCTTCTCTTCTCTGACCATGTCAAATCACAAACTCAGAAAAGTGAGAAAGAGAAAGAGAAAGCTTCTTCCCTAAGGTGATCATCAAAGAAGCAAGAAAGAGAAAGTCCAAGCTTGAAACTCAGAAGTCTAATCACCCATTTCAAACCAAATCAAGCTTAGGTTAAAGGTAACACATTTCCTTTTACATGCAACACACTTTCTTCTCTTCATCTTCAACTCTCTGCCACTCCATTTCGGGTTATATGGAAAAGAGGATTTTTGTTCCTCACTGCTGTGCATCAACGGTTGAGAATATGTCTTGGGGACCGAGTTGTGTTTCAATGGTCAAGATCTGGGTTTAATATTGAATAAATCTTTTCTGCTGTTAAAGTGGCTTTCGGTCAACCAAGGAAGGTCAGAAGCAAAGTTTCCATTGTGAGGATTAATCGAAAAAAGTGAGACAGTAGGTTAGTGAAGCTCAAGGCTCAAGAAGTTGACCTAGGAAGAGCAACCAAGCAACATACAAGGAGATAAAAGAAGACTTTCTGCTCATTCAGAACTAAGGAGATAAAACCAGAGTTTGTGAGTTGTGTTCTGAAGAGAAGTTCCTCTACTTGGATAATGCTTTCTTTTAAAGAAGCATTCGGCCAATACTAAAGAACTCAATTTGAGGTTTGTGAATCTGGTTATGCACATAGCTAAAAGGCTGTTGATGAAGTCAATCTCCTTCATGTTTTACAGATTGTGATGTACTTTTCTATGTTTATTTTTCTATAATTTCTTGTGAGAAAAGGCATTGTGAGAAAGCTCAAGTAAAAGCCATGAGTGGAAAAAGGCTGAGTGATACACTTGAGAGAAAAGCCTAGAGTTATTTTCTGATTTCTTTAGGTTGTTTAAGTGTCTTGTATCTTGTATCTGTTAGGTATCCCTTTCTTAGTTGGGTTAGCACTAAGAGTGACTAGTTAGGTGTTAGCATAGCCAATGTCAAGTTAGGTTAGAACTTGAGTGTGAAATTGGTGTATGTAATACTTTTAACTATAGTAGAAATTCCTCCATTGTTGTGGAGGAGACTGAACGTAAGTTGCATAGCACAAGGCAACCGAACCAGGATATATGCTGGTGTTAGCTTTTCTCTTCTCTGCTGTGTTCTATTTTCTGATATTCATGAGACAAAAATAAATTGTCTCATAAATTTCCACTGCTGAGTACAAATAGAATCAGAATTGAAAGTTTAATTTAAAAGGTCATAACAGCAACTTAAAAAGGAAGGCATAGATTCAACCTCCCCTTCTCTAAGCCTACCACAACCTTCAATTGGTATCAGAGCTAAGGTCTTAAGAATCGAGCTTAACCGCTTGGAGCAAAGATCTAATGGTGAACAACTTGGGCACAACCACAGTTGCCTACACCTTCACTGAAGGCCAGTCAAAAAACCGGCCACCTTTCTTCAACGGGAAGAACTATGCCTACTGGAAAGAAAGGATAAGGATATTCATCCAGTCTATTAACTACAACATATGGAAGATCGTTGTGAACGGTCCCAAGATCCCAACAAAAATAAGTGCTGATGGAGTGGTGACTCCAAAAGAAGAAGCTGAATGGAATGAAGATGATAAGAAGAAGATAGAGCTGAATGCTAAAGCAATCAACCTTCTTCACTGTGCTATCAGCTTTGAAGAGTACTGGAAGGTGTCTAGATGTAAGAAAGCTAAAGAAATATGGGAAAAACTCTAGGTTACACACGAAGGCACTAAACAAGTCAAAGAAACGAGGATTGATATACTGCAAAAAGAGTACGAGATGTTTAATATGAAGGATGGAGAAAGCATTGATGAAGTGTTTGAGAGATTCTCAATCATAATCAACAACCTTGATGCTATGGGTACAAACTATGCAGAATAAACCTTGGTGAGAAAACTCCTTAGAAGCCTCACAAAAGAATAGGAAACCACTGCCACTGTCCTAACCGAGAGCAACAACCTAAGCCCCATAACCTATGATGAGTTGAGAGGAAAATTCCTTGCCTATGAAACCACACACACAAACAAAGACTCAAAGAAAAAGGGAATAGCCCTCAAATCACAAATAGAACCAAAAGAGAGTGAGTCTAGTGATGGTATTTCAGATGATGAGCTTTTGTATTTTGCTAGGAGATTTAGAAGGATGATGAAGAACAAGGGAAAATATAAGGGTTCAAGTTCAAAGGAGCACAAGATCGACTTGAGCAAGGTGACGTGCCATCACTGCAAGGAGGCTGGACACTTCAAGCTAAACTGTCCAAAGCTTAAATAGGAGGACAAAGGAAAGAAGGAAAGGAAGAGAGTGCTCATGGCAGCTTGGGAGGATCTTGAGAACGACTCAAATGAAGGAGAAGAATTAGAAGGTGAAGACAAAGACTGTTTCATGGCTGGAAACAACAATCTTGATGAGATTTGCCTAGCATCCAAGAACAAAAAGGACATGTGGTATATGGATAGTTGATGTTCAAGGCACATGACTGGAAGGTCAACTTACTTCATCAAACTAAATAAGTATGATGGAGGTTTTGTGACCTTTGGAGATGATGGTAAAGGTAAAATTATTGTTGTTGGAAAAGTAGGTAATGAGCAATCTACTTTCATTGATGATGTACTTTTGGTATGTGGTTTGAAGCACAATCTTGTGAGTATAAGTCAGCTGTGTGATTTAGGATATTTAGTGACTTTCAAATGACTTGAATGCTGTATTGTTAATGAAAAGGCAAATGAAGTGATGTTTGTTGCCAAGCATTTTAATAATATGTATGGACTTACTCTTGATGAACTAAAGGATCAAAATGCAGCGTGTCTTCACTCTAAAGAATCTGAAAAGTGGCTATGGCACAAGAGATTGGGCCATGCAAGTATGTTTCAAATAAACAAACTTGTAAAGAAAGAATTAGTAAGAGGTCTTCCTTTGATAAAGTTTGACAAAGACATCACTTGTGATGCTTGCCAAATGGAAAAACAAACAAAAAGTTTTTTTAAACCAAAGGAAGACATCTCTACTAAAAGATCACTTGAGTTGCTACACATTGATTTATTTGGTCCAACAAGAACTCAAAGCCTAGGTGGTAAACATTATGGTTTAGTGATTGTAGATGATTATACTAGGTTTGGTTGGGTTTTATTTCTTGCACACAAAAATGAAGCCTTTTCGACCTTTGAACCTTTTTACAAGAAAATTCAAAATGAAAAGGATTTAAAGATCTCTTCTATAAGAAGTGATCATGGAACTGAATTTGAAAATAATTTATTTGAATCCTTTTGTGAAGAATTTGGAATATCTCGAATACAAGAATTTGGCAACCCTCGTAAAAGCGCGCCGATTTCTCTCTATGGCCATGCTTTTTAAGCATGGCAAAAAAAGTGTGGCCAAATCACAAATCAGTGGCCACCCTCGCAAAAGCGTTCCCATAGACTACTTTTGGGCACGCTTTAAAAGCATGGCAAGAAAAAAGGGTGCCGACAGGCCTTTTTTCTTGTAGTGCTCACAACTTCTCTTGTCCAAGGACACCACAACAAAATGGTGTTGTAGAAAGAAGAAATAGAAGCATACAAGAGATGACAAGAGCTATACTTTGTGAGAGTAATGTTCCAAAATTCCTTTAGGCTGAAGCAGTTAACACGGCTTGCCACATTTTGAATAGAACAATCATAAAGAAATTTTTAAAGAAAACCCTTATGAACTTTGGAAAGGCTATCCACCAAACTTAGACTACTTACACATCTTTGGATGCAAATGTTTTGTTTTAAATAACAAGGATAATTTGGGTAAATTTGATCCAAAGGCGTATGAGTGTTTGTTTGTAGGATATTCCACAACTAGTAAAGCATATAGGGTTTATCATCAAGATGCTAGAATTATTGAAGAGTCCATACATGTTACATTTTGTGATACTAACTTGGTGCAAAGTATTTTGGAAGATTATGATGCAGAGAATTAAGTTCAAAAGGACAATGAAACTGCTCTGAATAAAGAGAATGGAAATTCTGGACTAGCTGAACTAGATGCTATAGCTGCTAAAAATTTGAGAGACAATTCCATTTTGTCTCATGAATCTGAAGAAAATCCTGAAACCAGCAGTACCCAGAATCCCTTGGTGACTGAATCTGCCTCCAAGTCCACCAAATCTCGTGAATAGAGATTCTTGAAGAATTATCCTGAGAAATTTGTCATTGGGGACGTCTCTCATGGAGTGCAAACTCGGTCTTCCACTAGAAAGGCAAATGAAGGATCAAACATTGCCCTTCTTTCACAAATAGAGCCTCAAAATGTCAAGGAAGCTCTTAGTGACCCTTCTTGGGTTAAAGCAATGGAGGATGAGCTTCTTGAGTTTGAGAAGAACCAAGTGTGGACTTTGGTTCCAAGGCCAAGTGGAAAGAAAGTGACCGGCACCAAGTGGATATTTCGGAACAAGTTAGGAGAAGATGGCAGCATTGCAAGACACAAGGCAAGGCTTGTGGCACAAGGATACGACCAAGAAGAAGGAATAGACTTTGATGAATCCTTTGCCCCTGTTGCCCGAATGGAAGCCAGAAAGACTTCTCTTAGCCTATGTTGCATTTTGTGGTTTTAAATTATATCAAATGGATGTGAAATGTGCATTTTTGAATGGTGTGATAGATAGAGAAGTGTATGTGGAGCAGTGATGAGCGGATAATTTATACGCTTTTTGGCATTGTTTTTAGGTAGTTTTTAGTAGGATCTAGATACTTTTGGGGATGTTTTCATTAGTTTTTATGTAAAATTTACATTTCTGGACTTTACTATGAGTTTGTGTGTTTTTCTGTGATTTCAGGTATTTTCTGGCTGAAATTGAGGAGCCTGAGCAAAACTCTGATAAGAAGGCTGACAAAGGACTGCTGATGTTGTTGGATTCTGACCTCCCTGCACTCGAAATGGATTTTCTGGAGCTACAGAACTTCTAATACCGCGCTCTCAACGGCGTTAGAAATTAGACATCTAGAGCTTTCCAGCAATATATAATAGTCCATACTTTATTCATAATTAGAGAACGTAAACTGGTGCTCAACGCCAGTTCCATGCTGCATTCTGGAGTCAAACGCCAGAAACACGTCACGAACCAGAGTTGAACGCCCAAAACACGTTACAACTTGGCGTTCAACTCCAAGAGAAGCCTCAGCTCGTGGATAGATCAAGCTCAGCCCAAGCACACACCAAGTGGACCCCGGAAGTGGATTTCTGCATCAATTACTTACTTCTGTAAACCCTAGTAGCTAGTCTAGTATAAATAGGACGTTTTACTATTGTGTTAGACATCTTTGGTCTCAGTTTTATTTTATTATTCATCTTAGGAGACTATTGATCACGTTTGGGGGCTGGCCATTTGGCCATGCCTGAACCTTCATCACTTATGTATTTTCAACGGTGGAGTTTCTACACACCATAGATTAAGGGTATAGAGCTCTGCTGTACCTCAAGTTTCAATGCAATTACTACTATCTTCTATTCAATTCCGCTTGTTCTTATTCTAAGATATTCGTTGCACGTCAACATGATGAATGTGATGATCCGTGACACTCATCATCATTCTCACCTATGAACGCGAGACTGACAACCACTTCTGTTCTACCTTAGACCGGGCGCATATCTCTCGGATTCCTTAACCAGAATCTTCGTGGTATAAGCTAGAACTGATGGCGGCATTCATGGGAATCCGGAAAGTCTAACCTTGTATGTGGTATTTCGAGTAGGATTCTGGGGATTGAATGACTGTGACGAGCTTCAAACTCACGATTGTTGGGCGTGATGACAAACGCAAAAGAATCAAGGGATTCTATTCCAACATGATCGAGAACCGACAGATGATTAGCCATGCTGTGGCAGAGCATTTGGACCATTTTCACTGAGAGGATGGGATGTAGCCATTGACAACGGTGATGCCCTACATACAGCTTGCCATGGAAAGGAATAAGAAGGATTGAAGGAAGGCAGTAGGAAAGCAGAGATTCAGAAGGATCATAGCACCTCCATACACTTATCTGAAACTCCCACCATTGAATTACATGAGTAACTCTATCTTTATTTCCTGTTTATTTATTATTTATTATTCGAAAGCTCCATAACATTTATTATCCGCCTAACTGAGATTTATAAGGTTACCATAGCTTGCTTCATACCAACAATCTCCGTGTGATCGACCCTTACTCACGTAAGGTATTACTTGGACGACCCAGTGCACTTGCTGGTTAGTTGTGTGGAGTTGTGACAAAGTTTGATTCACGTTTGAGAGCGCTACCAAGTTTTTGGTGCCATTGTTGATGATAACAATTTCGTGCACCAAGTTTTTGGCACTGTTGCTGGGGATTGTTCGAGTATGGACAACTGACGGTTCATCTTGTTGCTCAGATTAGGTAATTTTCTTTTTATTTTTCTTTTCAAAAAGTTTTCAAAAATATTTTTCAAAATTTTTTCTTTGTTTTCGAAAAATTATTCAAAATTTTTAAGAATGAATTCTAGTGTTTCATAAAGTATGTTGAAGCTTGGCTCGCTTTAAAGCCATGTCTAACTCAATTGGATTGAGGCTTCAAAACCATCAGCATAGAGGCAAGTTAATTGGAATATCAGTTGTTACATGCCTGATTTATATCTTCTAAAGCTGGCTGGCTATTAAGCCATGCCCAACCCTTGGATTGGAGCTTTAGGCTAATATTGAAAGATTCCTGGAATTCTTATTAAAAATTTTGAATTTCTTATTTTCTTTTTCCTATATATTTTTTGAAAATAATAAAAGAAAATACAAAAAAATCATAAAATCATAAAAACCAAAAATATTTTGTGTTTCTTGTTTGAGTCTTGTGTCATGTTTTAAGTTTGGGGTCAATTGCATATTTATCTTGTTCTTGCATTTTTCAAAAATTCATGCATTCATAGTGTTCTTGCATGCATCATTGGTTTTGATCCAAAATTTTCATGTTTTGGGTCATATTTGTGTTTTTCTCTCTCATCATTAAAAAATTCAAAAATAAAAAAATATATCTTTTCCTTTTTTCTCTCAAAATTTCGAAAATTTGCGTTGACTTAGTCAAAAAATTTTAAAATTAGTTGTTTCTTGTAAGTCAAGTCAAATTTTCAAATTTTAAAAATCTTATCTTTTCAAAACTTTTTCAAAAATCAAATCTTTTTCATTTTTTTATTAATTTTCGAAATTTATTTTTTTAAAATATTTTTCAAAAATCTTTTTCTTAGTTTTATCTTTATTTTCAAAAATTATGCTAACAATTAATATGATTGATTCAAAAATTTGAAGTTGTTACTTTCTTGTTAAGAAAGGTTCAATCTTTAAATTCTAGAATCATATCTTTTAGTTTCTTGTTAGTCAAGTAATTAATTTTAATTTTAAAAAATTAAATCTTTTCTAACCATATCTTTTTAATCATATCTTTTTATCTTATCTTTTATATCATATCTTTTTCAAAATTTTATCTTTTTTCAAAAATTTGATTTTATATATCTTTTCTAACTTCTTATCTTCTTATCTTCTTATCTTTTCAAAATTGATTTTCAAATCTTTTTCAACTAACTATTTGACTTTTTGTTTGTTTCTTATCTTTTTCAAAACCACCTAACAACTTTTCTCTCTCTAATTTTCGAAAATACCTCCCTCTTTTTCAAAAATTCTTTTTAATTAATTAATTGTTTTAAATTTTAATTTTAATTTTATTTCCTATCTTAATTTTCGAAAATCATTAACTCCTTTTCAAAATTATTTTTGAAAACTTATGTCTCTCATCTTATTCTATTTATTTATTCATTCACTAACACTTCTCTTCATCTAAAATCTCTGCCCCTATCCTCACCTTTGTGTTTGGATTTTTCTTTCTTTATTCCCTTTCTTCTTCTATTAACAATAAGGAACCTCTCTACTGTGACATAGAGGATTCCTCTTCTTTTTCTGTTCTCTTCTCTTTCATATGAGCAGGAACAAGGAAAAAGGCATTCTTGTTGAAGCTGATCCAGAACCTGAAAGGACTTTGAAGAGAAAACTAAGAGAAGCTAAATTACAACAATCCAGAGACAACCTTGCTGAAATTTTTGAACAAGAAAAGGAGATGGCAGCCGAACCCAACAACAATAATGCAAGAAGGATGCTTGGTGATTATACTTCACCTACTTCCAAGTTTGATGGAAGAAGCATCTTAATTCCTGCCATTGGAGCAAACAATTTTGAGCTAAAACCTCAATTAGTTGCTCTAATGCAATAGAACTGCAAGTTTCATGGACTTCCATCAGAAGATCCCTATCAGTTTTTGACTGAGTTCTTGCAGATCTGTGAGACTGTTAAGACTAATGGAGTAGGTCCTGAAGTCTACAGGCTCATGCTTTTCCCTTTTGCTGTAAGAGACAGAGCTAGAGCATGGTTTGACTCTCAACCTAAAGATAGCCTGGACTCCTGGGATAAGCTGGTCACGGCCTTCTTGGCTAAGTTCTTTCCTCCTCAAAAGCTGAGCAAGCTTAGAGTGGATGTTCAAACATTCAAACAAAAAGATGGTGAATCCCTCTATGAAGCTTGGGAAAGATACAAGCAGATGACCAAAAGATGTCCTTCTGACATGTTTTCAAAATGGACCATGATATATATATTCTATTATGGTCTATCTGAGTTCTCTAAGATGTCACTGGACCATTCTGCAGGTGGATCTATTCACCTAAAGAAAACGCCTGCAGAGGCTCAAGAACTTATTGACATGGTTGCAAATAACTAGTTCATGTACACTTCTGAGAGGAATTCCGTGAATAATGGGACACCTCAAAGGAAGGGAGTTTTTAGGTAGTTTTTAGTAGGATCTAGCTACTTTTGGGGATGTTTTCATTAGTTTTTATGTAAAATTCACATTTCTGGACTTTACTATGAGTTTTTGTGTTTTTCTGTGATTTCATGTATTTTATGGCTGAAATTGAGGGACCTGAGCAAAACTCTGATAAGAAGGTTGACAAAGGACTGCTGATGTTGTTGGATTCTGACCTCCCTGCACTCGAAATAAATTTTCTGGAGCTACATAACTTCAAATGGCGCGCTCTCAACGGCGTTAGAAAGTAGACATCTAGAGCTTTCCAGCAATATATAATAGTTCATACTTTATTCGTAATTAGATGACGTAAACTGGCGCTCAACGCCAGTTCCATGCTGCATTCTGGAGTCAAACGCCATAAACACGTCACGAACTAGAGTTGAACGCCCAAAACACGTTACAACTTGGCGTTCAACTCCAAGAGAAGCCTCAGCTCGTGGATAGATCAAGATCAGCCCAAGCACACACCAAGTGGGCCCCGGAAGTGGATTTCTGCATCAATTACTTACTTCTGTAAACCCTAGTAGCTAGTCTAGTATAAATAGGACGTTTTACTATTGTGTTAGACATCTTTGGTCTCAGTTTTATTTTATTATTCAACTTAGGAGACTATTGATCATGTTTGGGGGCTGGCCATTCGGTCATTCCTGAACCTTCATCACTTATGTATTTTCAACGGTGGAGTTTCTACACACCATAGATTAAGGGTTTGGAGCTCTGCTGTATCTCAAGTTTCAATGCAATTACTACTATCTTCTATTCAATTTCGCTTGTTCTTATTCTAAGATATTCGTTACACTTCAACATGATGAATGTGATGATCCGTGACACTCATCATCATTCTCACTTATGAACGCGTGACTGACAACCACTTCCGTTCTACCTTAGACCGGGCGCATATCTCTTGGATTCCTTAACCAGAATCTTCGTGGTATAAGCTAGAATTGATGGCGGCATTCATGGGAATCCGAAAAGTCTAACCTTGTCTATGGTATTTCGAGTAGGATTCCAGGATTGAATGACTGTGATGAGCTTTAAACTCACGATTGTTGGGCATGATGACAAACGCAAAAGAATCAAGGGATTCTATTCCAACATGATCGAGAACTGACAGATGATTAGCCATGCTGTGACAGAGCATTTGGATCATTTTCACTGAGAGGATGGGATATAGCCATTGACAACGGTGATGCCCTACATACAGCTTGCCATGGAAAGGAATAAGAAGGATTGAAGGAAGGCAGTAGGAAGGCAGAGATTCAGAAGGATCACAGCACCTACATACACTTATCTGAAACTCCCACCATTGAATTACATGAGTAACTCTATCTTTATTTCCTATTTATTTATTATTTATTATTTGAAAGCTCCATAACATTTATTATCCGCCTAACTGAGATTTATAAGATGACCATAGCTTGCTTCATACCAACAATCTCCGTGGGATCGACCCTTACTCACGTAAGGTATTACTTGGACGACCCAGTGCACTTGCTGGTTAGTTGTACGGAGTTGTGACAAAGTGTGATTCACGTTTGAGAGCGCTACCAAGTTTTTGGCGCCATTGTTGATGATCACAATTTCGTGCACCAAGCAGCCACCTGGTTTTGAAAATAAAGAGCATTCTGATCATGTTTTCAAACTATCTAAAGCTCTTTATGGTTTAAGACAAGCTCCTAGAGCTTGGTATGAGAGACTTAGCTCTTTTCTTTTAAAAAATGGTTTTCAAGGAGGCACCACAGACACACCTCTATTTATCAAGAATTCTAATGATTCTTTTATTCTAGTTCAAATATATGTTGATGACATCATTTTTGGATCAGCCAATGAATCCCTTTGTTCTGAATTTGGAAAACTTATGACAAGTGAATTTGACATGAGTATGATGGGTGAACTTAATTTTTTCCTTGGGCTGCAAATTAAACAAACTGAAAATGGTATTTTCATTCATCAAGAGAAGTATGCCAAGGAATTAGTTAAGAAATTTGGTATGGAAAATGCCAAATCCATGGGAACTCCCATGCACCCTAATTCTAAATTAGATAAGGGAGAAACATAGAAAGATATAGATGAGACTAGGTATAAAGGAATGATTGGTTCTCTTATGTACTTAACTTCCTCTAGACTCGACATTGTGCAAAGTGTTGGATTGTGTTCAAGGTTCCAATCCAAACCTAAAGAGTCACATCTTTCAGCAGTTAAAAGGATCATTACATATGTTCATGGCACATCCAAATTTGGTCTTTGGTATCCTAAGATTGATGATTTTTCTGCAGTTGGTTATTGTGATGCAGATTTTGCTGCTGATAAAGTTGATAGAAGGAGCACCTCAGGCTTATGTTGCTTCCTTGAAAAATCCTTAAATGTTTGGTCAAGTAAGAAGCAACCAACAGTGGCCTTATCCACTACAGAGGCTGAGTATATAGCTGTTTCTTCTTGTTGTTCTCAGATTTTATGGTTAAAAACACAGCTTGCTGATTACAAGTTAAATGCTGAAAATATTCCCTTATTGTGTGATAATATGAGTGCCATTAATATTTCTAAAAATCCAGGTTTGTACTCTAGGATTAAACATATTGAAGTGAAATTTCACTCAATAAGAGAACATGTCCAAAAAGGGGATATTAGCATTCAATTTGTTAAATCAGAGGAGCAATTAGCAGATATTTTTACAAAATCACTAGCTGAGGACAGATTTTGAATGCTTAGGACTAGTCTTGGTATTTTAAGCTATGATTCATTGTTTGAGCTTTCCTGATGTGTTTGTTAAGTTTTGGTCTCACAGGGTCGGATGAGACAATTCTGGGCAAATGAAGAACCTTCTCTCTAAATTGCTTTCTCTGGCCTTATTGCACGTGCTGAATCATCTGGGCCTATCTTAAATTTCAGATTCTAGGTGGTCCATACATGTTTCATTAAAATGAACCACCTCTGGGCCCAAATGAGTGTTACATCATACATGTGTTTCATTTTATTTTAATTTGTTCTTTAAAAAAAGTTTTCATATTTAAAATTACTCTCTGTTTTAAATTTTTTTTATATGATTAAATCACTTTTTTGTGTTGTCTAGTCTTTTTGGTTGATTTACCAAATCTGAAAAAGAAAGATTTTTCTTTTGTTGAAAATTTGGAATTTCTGGACTGGAATCATTTTTTAAAACATAAAAAATCCAGTGCACCCTCCTTTGGTCAAAGAGTCTTATGCTTACTTGACATACCATGAAGGCACTGTTCACTCATATGTAAAAGGTCGAGACATAGTTTTAAATAATGAAATAATCAGTGACTCATTGAGGTATACTGATGTTGGGCCTTGTGCTTATGCTTCTGTTAAGTGGGATGAAGGAGTTGGTGTTTCTTTCAATGATGTCTTGGCTCATATATGTGAACATGTTTTCTTGATTGATGGCTATACACCCACTCACAAAGCCCTAGGATATGAACGTGCTCAGTTGCACCGAATGGTCAACCACATCATACTTCCTTAAAGTGGTTCATATCAAAGGGTTTCCTACACTAATACTCTTGTTTTATATGCCCTTCTCACCAAAACTGAAATTTCATTTGCAAACTTGATGGTTAGATATATGTTTGACTCTGTTAGGAGTGAAAAAGACAAAACACTTCCTTATGGCATGTTTCTAACTTGCATATTTGAGTATTTTGGTGTTGACTTGACCAATGAGGAATATCAAAATAGACATTCATACCTAAAAGGGGGTGGTTTAGTGAAACAGCCCAAAGGACCTACTCGATCTGAACAGGTGGTCTTAGATGATGAAGATGATGATTTTGTCCCCGAGGAATCTCCTGCTCCTTTGGTGCACGAAATTGTGATCTCTTCTTTTCACAACTCAAATAATCCCCGGTGATGAATCCAAAAACTTGGTGTTCAATACCATGGCATAAACACAACTTCGCACAACTAACCAGCAAGTGTACTGGGTCGTCCAAGTAATAAACCTTACGCGAGTAAGGGTCGATCCCACAGAGATTGTTGGTATGAAGCAAGCTATGGTCAACTTGTAAATCTTAGTCAGGCAAACTCAAATGGTTATGAATGATGAATAAAACATAAAGATAAAGATAGAGATACTTATGTAATTCATTGGTGGGAATTTCAGACAAGCGTATGGAGATGCTTGATCCCTTCCGTCTCTCTGCTTTCCTACTGTCTTCATCCAATCCTTCTTACTCCTTTCCATGGCAAGCTGTATGTAGGGTTTCACCGTTGTCAGTGGCTACCTCCCATCCTCTCAGTGAAAATGTTCAACGACCCTGTCACGGCACGGCTATTCAGCTGTCGGTTCTCGATCATGTCGAAATAGAATCCAGTGATTCTTTTGCGTCTGTCACTAACGCCCCGCCCTCAGGAGTTTGAAGCACGTCACAGTCATTCAATCATTGAATCCTACTCAGAATACCACAGACAAGGTTTAGACCTTCCGAATTCTCTTGAATGTCACCATCAATTCTAGCTTATACCACGAAGATTC
>NC_029772.3:41082550-41082885 GCF_000817695.3 Arachis duranensis | reverse complement strand
ATGAGTAAATGACATAAAAATCCACTTCCGGGCCCACTTGGTGTGTGCTTGGGCTGAGCATTGAAGCATTTTCGTGTAGAGACTCTTTTTGGAGTTAAACGCCAGCTTTTATGCCAGTTTGGGCGTTTAACTCCCATCCTTGTGCCAGTTTCGACGTTTAACGCTGAGAATTCTGATGGTGACTTTGAACGCCAGTTTGGGCTATCAAATCTTGGGCAAAGTATAGACTATCATATATTGCTGGAAAGCCCATGATGTCTACTTTCCAACGCCATTGAGAGCGCGCTAATTGGGCTTCTGTAGCTCCAGAAAATCCACTTCGAGTGCAGGGAGGT
>NC_029772.3:41080574-41082174 GCF_000817695.3 Arachis duranensis | reverse complement strand
CAATGAATTCCAAAAACATCTATGAAGATCAGTATTAATTAGATGAGTGGGGCTTTTAGCTTTTTGCTTCTGAACAGTTTTGGCATCTCACTCTATCCTTTGAAATTTAGAATGATTCGCTTCTTTAGGAACTCAGAATCCAGATAGTGTCATTGATTCTCGTAGTTAAGTATGATGATTCTTGAACACAGCTACTTATTGAGTCTTGGCCGTGGCCCAAAGCACTCTGTCCTCCAGTATTACCACCAGATACATACATGCCACAGACACATAACTGGGTGAACCTTTTTAGATTGTGACTCAGCTTTGCTAGAGTTCCCAATTAGAGGTATCCAGAGTTCTTAAGCACACTCTTTTTGCTTTGGATCACGACTTTAACCACTCAGTCTCAAGCTTTTCACTTGGACCTGCATGCTTTATTTCTTTCTTTCTTTCTCTTTTTTTTTCGTTTTCTTTTCTCCCCTTTTTTTTGTTTTTCTCCTTCTCTTTTTTTTTGTATTCACTGCTTTTTCTTGCTTCAAGAATCATTTTTATGATTTTTCAGATCCTCAGTAACATGTCTCCTTCTTCATCATTCTTTCAAGAGCCAATATTCATGAACCACAAATTCAAAAGACATATGCACTGTTTAATCATACATTCAGAAAACAAAAAAAAATATTGCCACCACATCAAAATAATTAAACTGTTATAAAATTCAAAATTCATGCAATTCTTTCCTTTTCAATTAAGCACGTTTTTATTCAAGAAAGGTGATGGATTCATAGGACATTCATAACTTTAAGGCATAGACACTAAGACACTAATGATCACAAGACACAAACATAGATAAACATAAGCATAATTTTCGAAAAACATAAAAATAAAGAACAAGGAAATTAAAGAACGGGTCCACCTTAGTAATGGCGGCTTGTTCTTCCTCTTGAAGATCCTATGGAGTGCTTGAGCTCCTCAATGTCTCTTCCTTGCATTTATTGCTCCTCTCTCATGATTCTTTGATCTTCTCTAATTTCATGGAGGAGGATGAAATGTTCTTGGTGCTCCACCCTTAGTTGTCCCATGTTGGAACTCAATTCTCCTAGGGAGGTTATTTCTTCTCCAATCATGATGCTATGAATCATGATAGCCCGGTCTAAAGTAACTTTGGACCGGTTGCTAGTGGGAATGATTGAGCGTTGGATAAACTCCAACCATCCCCTAGCCACGGGTTTGAGGTCATGCCTTCTCAGTTGAACCGGCTTCCCTCTTGAATCTCTCTTCCATTGGGCGCCCTCTTCACAAATGACTGTGAGGACTTGGTCCAACCTTTGATCAAAGTTGACCCTTCTAGTGTAAGGATCTCCTTGCATCATGGGCAAGTTGAATGCCAACCTTACATTTTTCGGACTAAAATCCAAGTATTTCCCCCGAACCATAGTAAGTCAATTCTTTGGGTCCGGGTTCACACTTTGATCATGGTTCTTGGTGATCCATGCATTGGCATAGAACTCTTGAACCATTAAGATTCCGACTTGTTGACTGGGGTTGGTAAGAACTTCCCAACCTCTTCTTCGGATCTCATGTCGGATCTCCGGATATTCACTCTTTTTGAGTTTGAAAG
>NC_029772.3:41079207-41080488 GCF_000817695.3 Arachis duranensis | reverse complement strand
AGTGGTCTTGATGGACCTTTGAGATGAATCTCTCCATCTTCCATGACTCGGAGGTGGAAGCAATTGCCTTCCCTTTCATCTTTCTAGAGGTTTCTCTGGCCTTAGGTTCTATTAATGGTTATGGAAAAAAAATAAAAAGCAACGCTTTTACCACACCAAACATAAAAGGTTTGCTCATCCTCGAGCAAAAGAAGAAAGTAGAGAGTAGAAGAAGAAGAAATAAAGGAGATGGAAATGGCTTTGTGGTTCGGCCAAAGGGGGAGAAGTAGTGTTTAGGGTATGTGAAAATGAAGGAGTGAAGATGGGTTTATATAGGGGTAGGGAGAGGGTTTTATGAAGGATGGATGTGAGTGGTGAAGAGAAAGATGGGATTTGATAGGTGAAGGGTTTTTGGGGAAGAGGTGTTAAGGTGATTGGTGAATGGGTGAAGAAGAGAGAGAGTGGTGGGATAGGTGGGGATCCTGTGGGGTCCACAGATCCTGAGGTGTCAAGGAAAAGTCATCCCTGCACCAAGTGGCGAGCAAAATTGCTCTTCATGCCAATTCTGGCGTTAAACGCCGGGCTGGTGCCCATTCCTGGCGTTTAACGCCAACTTCTTGCCCTTTCCTGGCGTTTAACGCTAGTCTGGTGCCCCTTTCTGGCGTTAAACGCCCAGAATGGTGCCAGACTGGGCGTTAAATGCCCATCTGCTAGCCTTACTGGCGTTTAAACGCCAGCATGATCTTCCTCCAGGGTGTGCTGTTTTTCTTTCTGTTTTTCTTTCTGTTTTTGCTTTTTCAATTGATTTTGTGACTTCTCATGATCATCAACCTACAGAAAACATAAAATAATAAAGGAAAATAAATAAAATATAACATTGGGTTGCCTCCCAACAAGCGCTTCTTTAATGTCAGTAGCTTGACAGTGGGCTCTCATGGAGCCTCAGAGATGCTCAGAGCAATGTTGGAACCTCCCAACACCAAACTTAGAGTTTGAATGTGGGGATTCAACACCAAACTTAGAATTTGGTTGTGGCCTCCCAACACCAGACTTAGAGTTTGACTGTGGGGGCTCTGTTTGACTCTATTTTGAGAGAAGCTCTTCATGCTTCCTCTCCATGGTGACAAAGGGATATCCTTGAGTCTTAAGCACAAAGGATTCTTCATTCACTTGAATGATCAATTCTCCTCTATCCACATCAATCACAGCCTTTGCTGTGGCTAGGAAGGGTCTGCCAAGGATGATGGATTCATCCATGAACTTCCCAGTCTCTAGGACTATGAAATCAGCAGGGATGTAATG
>NC_029772.3:41078238-41078573 GCF_000817695.3 Arachis duranensis | reverse complement strand
ATTGCTAAACCTGTTTCTTCCACCATTATTATTGTTGAAATCTTGTTGAGGTCTCTGTTGATCCTTTCATGAGAGATTTGGATGATTTCTCCATGAAGGATTATAGGTGTTTTCATAGGGTTCTCCCATGTAATTCACCTTTTCCATTGAAGGGTTCTCAGGATCATAAGCTTCTTCTTTAGATGAAGCTTCCTTAGTACTGTCTGGTGCATTTTGCATTCCAAACAGACTTTGAGAAATCAAATTGACTTGCTAGTCAATATCTTATTCTGAGCCAATATGGCATTCAGAGTATCAATCTCAAGAACTCCTTTCTTCTGATTAGTCCCATTGTT
>NC_029772.3:41077407-41078054 GCF_000817695.3 Arachis duranensis | reverse complement strand
AGACCATCATAGAAAATACCTATGATGCTCCATTCAGAAAGCATGTCAGAAGGACATTCTCTGATTAATTGTTTGTATCTTTCCCAAGCTTCATAGAGGGATTCTCCTTACTTCTATCTGAAGGTTTGGACTTCCACTCTAAGCTTACTCAATTTTTGAGGTGGAAAGAACTTTGCCAAGAAGGCATTGACTAGCTTTTCCCAAGAGTTTAGGCTTTCTTTAGGTTGTGAATCCAACCATATCCTAGCTCTATCTCTTACAGCAAAAGGGAATAGCATAAGTCTGTAGACCTCAGGGTCAACCCCATTAGTCTTGATAGTGTCACAGATTTGCAAGGACTCAGCTAAAAACTGATGGGGATCTTCCAATGGAAGTCCATGGAACTTGCAATTCTGTTGCATTAGAGAAACTAATTGAGGCTTAAGCTCAAAGTTGTTTGCTCCAATGGCAGGGATAGAGATGCTTCTCCCATAGAAGTCGGGAGTAGGTGCAGTAAAATCCCCTAGCACCTTCCTTGCATTGTTGGCATTGTTGTTGTTTTTGGCTGCCATGGGTTCTTCTTCTTTGAAGATTTCTGTTAGGTCCTCTACAGAGAATTGTGCCTTAGCTTCTCTTAGCTTTCGCTTCAAGGTCCTTTCAGGTTCAGG
>NC_029772.3:41076200-41076992 GCF_000817695.3 Arachis duranensis | reverse complement strand
GAACAAGAAAATGTGGAATCCTCTATGTTACAGTATAGAGATTCCTTGAGGTGTCAGAGGAAAAGAAAAATAGAAGGTAGAAGTAGAAAATTCGAACTTATCAAAGAAGATGGAGTTCGAATTGTGCATTAAGGAATAGTGTTAGTCCATAAATAGAAGGATGTGAGAATAGGGGAAGAAGTTTTCGAAAACATTAAAAACGATTTTAAAAACATTTTGAAAAACTTTAATTGATTTTCGAAAACCAAGATTAAGAAAGAAGTAAAGTGATTTTTGAAAAAGATTTTGAAATTAGAAATCAAAAATATTTGATTGAAAACTATTTTGAAAAAGATGTGGTAAAGAAGATATGATTGGTTTTAAAAAAAATGTGATTGAGAAGATATGATTTGAAAAACATTTTAAAAAGATTTGATTTTAAAATTGATGACTTGGCTATCAAGAAAAGATATGATTCAGACATTAAACATTTCTCAACAGAAAAGGCAACATACTTGAAATGTTGAATCAAATCATTAATTGATAGCAAGTATTTTTGAAAATGGAAAGAAATTGATTTTGAAAAAGATTTGATTGAAAATATATGATTTGAAAAAGATTTGATTTTGAAAAGATTTTGAAAACTGTAAAAAATTTGATTTGAAAACAAAATCTTCCTTCTTGTGCCATCCTGGCGTTAAACGCCCAGAATGGTGCACATTCTGGTGTTTAACGCCCAAACCACTACCCTTTTGGGCGTTAAACGCCCAACCAGGTACCCTGGCTGGCGTTTAAACGCCAGTCTGTCTTCCT
>NC_029772.3:40999322-41076012 GCF_000817695.3 Arachis duranensis | reverse complement strand
AAATTTTTTTTTGGTTTTTATGATTTTGTAATTTTTTTGTGGTTTTTTCGAAAACTATGTGGAAAAGTAAACTAAAGGATTCAAAATTCTTAATGAGAATTCCAGGAATCATTGCAATGCTAGTCTAAGACTCCGGTCCAAGAATTAGACATGGCTTCATAGCCAACCAAGATTTCAAACAAAGCTCCGGTCCAAAACACTAGACATGGCCAATGGCCAACCAAGCCTTAGCAGATCATTGCTCCAACAGCAAGATTGATAGAAATCAACAAGCTCTTGTGATGATAAGTTGAAACCGCGGTCCAATAAAATTAGACATGGCTTCACAGCCAGCCAGACTTCAACAGATCATTATGAAACTCTAGAATTCATTCTTAAGAATTCTGAAAAATACCTAATCTAAGCAACAAGATGAACCGTCAGTTGTCCAAACTCAACAATCCCTGGCAACGGCGCCAAAAACTTGGTGCACGAAATTGTGATCTCTTCTTTTCACAACTTAAATAATCCCCGGTGATGAATCCAAAAACTTGGTGTTCAATACCATGGCATAAACACAACTTCGCACAACTAACCAGCAAGTGTACTGGGTCGTCCAAGTAATAAACCTTACGCAAGTAAGGGTCGATCCCACAGAGATTATTGGTATGAAGCAAGCTATGGTCACCTTGTAAATCTTAGTCAGGCAGATTCAAATGGTTATGGGTGATATACGAATAAAGCATAAAACAAGGATAGAGATACTTATGTAATTCATTGGTGGGAATTTCAGACAAGAGTATGGAGATGATTGATCCCTTCCGTCTCTCTGCTTTCCTACTGTCTTCATCCAATCCTTCTTACTCCTTTCCATGGCAAGCTGTATGTAGGGTTTCACCATTGTCAGTGGCTACCTCCCATCCTCTCAGTGAAAATGTTCAACGCACCCTGTCACGACACGGCTATTCAGCTGTCGGTTCTCAATCATGTCGGAATAGAATCCAATGATTCTTTTGCGTCTGTCACTAACACCCCACAATCGCGAGTTTGAAGCTCGTCACAGTCATTCAATCATTGAATCCTACTCAGAATACCACAGACAAGGTTTAGATCTTCCGGATTCTCTTGAATGCCGCCATCAGTTCTAGCTTATACCACGAAGATTCCGATTAAGGGATCCAAGAGATAAACATTCAAGCCTTGTTTGCTTCTAGAACGGGAGTGGTTGTCAGGCACGCGTTCATAAGTGAGAATGATGATGAGCGTCACATAATCATCACATTCATCATGTTCTTGGGTGCAAATGAATATCTTAGAACAAGAACAAGCTGAATTGAATAGAAGAACAATAGTAATTGCATTAATACTCGAGGTACAGCAGAGCTCCACACCTTAATCTATGGTGTGTAGAAACTCCACCGTTGAAAATACATAAGAACAAGGTCTAGGCATGGCCGTGAGGCCAGCCTCCCAATGATCTAAGATAGCATAAGAATGAAGATAGCTACCCAGATGAAAATACAATAGTAAAAGGTCCTACTTATAGAGAACTAGTAGCCTAGGGTTTACAGAAATGAGTAAATGACTATCATATATTGCTGGAAAGCCCAGGATGTCTACTTTCCAACGCCGTTGAGAGCGCGCCAATTGGGCTCTTGTAACTCCAGAAAATCCACTTCGAGTGCAGGGAGGTCAGAATCCAACAGCATCTGCAGTCCTTTTCAGCCTCTGAATCAGATTTTTGCTCAGGTCCCTCAATTTCAGCCAGAAAATACCTGAAATCATAGAAAAACACACAAACTCATAGTAAAGTCCAGAAAAGTGAATTTTAACTAAAAACTAATAAAAATATACTAAAAACTAACTAGATCATACTAAAAACATACTAAAAACAATGCCAAAAAGCGTACAAATTATCCGCTCATCATCCTTCCACCAAGCGTACTTCCATCTCTACTGGAAACAAATCTGCTCTGCTGAATGTGGTCAAGGATGTTGTTCAAGAGCTTGTCTCCCAATCCAATCACTTGATTGCAATGAGCAAGGAGCAAAGGAAGCTAGCAAGCAAGCATAAAAATTTCCTAAGAAAATCAAGGGATAGAGTGACTATGTCCATGACTTTCATTGATAATCTTCAAAAGGATGAAGATCCCGCCACTGATGTTGAAGAGGAAAATGATTTGGAGGGAAATGGTTCTGATGCCTAGGATTGCTACATGAAGCTGCTACTATCTATTTTTTGCTACATGGTTCTCTTGAATGACTGTAATAACTCTGACTTATATTGCATTTTTGTTCCTTAGGACTGTGCTCTAACCATTTTCTGCAGGGTTTAAGGTGTTGTTTTTATTGATCTTGCTTATTATCCTCCCTTGATGACAAAAGGGGAAGTAATAGCTGCTGTATTGACTTTTGATGCTACTGATTTTTGTGATTTAATTGTGAATTTCTGATTGCTGCTGATGATAGTGTTGAGCATATAAATTTTGGGTTGCAACTATGCTATTGCAGGGAATGAATTGACATGCAAATTGGAAATTGCTTTTATATGATATCAGTCTGCCCTTGATTAACCTTGATACTTTGTTTTTGTTGTTGACATGATAAGTTGGGCTGATTCTGTGGTGTTGTTTGTTCTATATCCCTTAGACAAGATAAATGTGTGTAGCTCTTTATTATGTTCTCCTTAAGTACAATGTAAAACAGGAACAAAGAGAAAAGCATAAATCTAGGGGGAGCTACTACTGAAAAGGAAAGGAGGAGCAACACTAAAGCAAGAAACATCAATCAAAGGGAAGTTTTCTAACTTTACTAAAATTCAATTTCTTTTGGTTATTGCTTAAATATGTTTGTCATCAAGGGAAAGATTGTTGAGTTAAAAAATTAATAACTTTAATTAGTGATGACAAACATTATTTTTGGGCAAAATAAATAATTAGTGTTGACTATTTATAATTGCATATTACTAATTATTTAGTGTTGCAGGGCAAAACTCAACATTGCAACAACCTAATATAAAAGCAAGCAGCCCAAACTGATTGAAATGAAAAAACAAGGTTGGCGGGCTATAAAGCAAGGAAACCCAAAGAAATCAAAGCAAGATAACTAATGGACTGAATTTGAGTAGAACCCGATCCAAGCCCGAATTGATTTCAAATCCATCTCACTTGCTTTCACCAACTCAACGTTCTTCTCTTCTCTGACCATGTCAAATCACAAACTCAGAAAAGTGAGAAAGAGAAAGAGAAAGCTTCTTCCCTAAGGTGATCATCAAAGAAGCAAGAAAGAGAAAGTCCAAGCTTGAAACTCAGAAGTCTAATCACCCATTTCAAACCAAATCAAGCTTAGGTTAAAGGTAACCCATTTCCTTTTACATGCAACACACTTTCTTCTCTTCATCTTCAACTCTCTGCCACTCCATTTCGGGTTATATGGAAAAGAGAATTTTTGTTCCTCATTGTTGTGCATCAACGGTTCAGAATATGTCTTGGAGACCAAGTTGTGTTTCAATGGTCAAAATCTGGGTTTACCATTGGAGAAATCTTTTCTGCTGTTAAAGTGGCTTTTGGTCAACCAAGGAAGGTCAGAAGCAAAGTTTCCATTGTGAGAATTAATGGGAAAAAGTGAGACAGTGGGTTGGTGAAGCTCAAGGCTCAAGAAGTTGACCTAGGAAGAGCAACCAAGCAACATGCAAGGAGATAAAAGAAGACTTTCTGCTCATTCAGAACTAAGGAGAGAAAACCAGAGTTTGTGAGTTGTGTTCTGAAGAGAAGTTCATCTACTTTGATAATGCTTTCTTTTAAAGAAGCATTCGGCCAATACTGAAGAACTCAATCTGAAGTTTGCGAATCTGGTTATGCACATAGCTAAAAGGCTATTGATGAAGTCAATATCCTTCATGTTTTACAGATTGTGATGTACTTTTCTATGTTTATCTTTCTGTAATTTCTTGTGAGAAAAGGCATTGTGAGAAAGCTCAAGTAAAAGCCATGAGTGAAAAAAGGCTGAGTGATACACTTGAAAGAAAAGCCTAGAGTTATTTTCTGATTTCTTTAGGTTGGTTTAGTGTCTTGTATCTTGTACCTGTTATGTATCCCTTTCTTAGTTGGGTTAGCACTAAGAGTGACTAGTTAGGTGTTAGCATAGCCAATATCAAGTTAGGTTAGAACTTGAGTGTGAAATTTGTGTATGTAATACTTTTAACTATAGTAGAAATTCCTCCATTGTTGTGGAGGAGACTGAACGTAGGTTGCATAGCACAAGGCAACCAAACCAGGATATATGCTGGTGTTAGCTTTTCTCTTCTCTGTTGTGTTCTGTTTTTTGATATTCATGAGACAAAAATAAATTGTCTCATAAATTTCTGCTGCTGAGTACAAACAGAATCAGAATTGAAAGTTTGATTTAAAAGGTCATAATAGCAACGTAAAAAGGAAGGTATAGATTCAACCCCCCTTCTCTAAGCCTACCACAACCTTCAATTGGTATCAAAGCTAAGGTCTCAAGAATCAAGCTTAACCGATTGGATCAAAGATCCAATGGAGAACAACTTGGGCCCAACCACGGTTGCCTATACCCTCACTGAAGGCCAGTCAAACAACCGGCCACCTTTCTTCAACGGGAAGAACTATGCCTACTGGAAAGATAGGATAAGAATATTCATCTAGCCCATTGACTACAACATATGGAAGATCGTTGTGAGCGGTCCCAAGATCCCAACAAAAACAAGTGTTGATGGAGTGGTGACTCCAAAAGAAGAAGCTGAATGGAATGAAGATGATAAGTAGAAGATAGAGCTGAATGCTAAAACAATCAACCTTCTTCACTGTGCTATCAGCTTTGAAGAGTACCGGAAGGTGTCTAGATGCAAGACAGCCAAAGAAATCTGGGAAAAACTCTAGGTTACACATGAAAGCATTAAACAAGTCAAAGAAACGAGGATTGATATGCTGCGAAAAGAGTATGAGATGTTTAACATGAAGGATGGAGAAAGCATTGATGAAGTATTTGAGAGATTCTCAATCATAATCAACAACCTTGATGCTATGGGTATAAACTATGCAGAACAAACCTTGGTGAGAAAACTCCTTAGAAGCCTCACAAAAGAATGGGAAACCACTACCACTGTCCTAACCGAGAGCAACAACCTAAGCCCCATAACCTATGATGAGCTGAGAGGAAAACTTCTTGCCTAGGAAACCACACACACAAACAAAGACTCAAAGAAAAAGGGAATATCCCTCAAATCACAAATAGAACCAAAAGAGAGTGAGTCTAGTGATGGTATTTCAGATGATGAGCTTTTGTTTTTTGCTAGGAGATTTAGAAGGATGATGAAGAACAAGGAAAAATATAAGGGTTCAAGTTCAAAGGAGCACAAGATCGACTTGAGTAAGGTGACGTGCCATCACTGCAAGGAGGCTAGACAATTTAAGCTAAACTATCCAAAGCTCAAAAAGGAGGACAAAGGAAAGAAAGAAAGGAAGAGAGTGCTCATGGCAGCTTGGGAGGATCTTGAGAACGACTCAAATGAAGGAGAAGAATCTGAAGGTGAAGACAAAGACTGTTTCATGGCTAGAAACAACAATCTTAATGAGATTTGCCTAGCATCCAAGAACAAAAAGGACATGTGGTACATGTATAGTGGATGTTTAAGGCACATAACTGGAAGGTCAACTTATTTCATCAAACTAAATAAGTATGATGGAGGTTTTGTGACCTTTAGAGATGATGATAAAGGTATAATTATTGCTATTTTGTAAACTTTATCACCAATCATTTTTTCGGTTATGAAACATTGAATAGGAAAATGTCCATCCCGATTGCATAAACGACAAAATCTTTTAGGTTGCTGTTTTTCCATATCAGTTGGGTTATGAAACCTTATATCATCTGAAGTAGAATCCATATTTGCAATGGCAATTTTTCAAAAACAGTTTCAGATTTTTCATAAAAACCCAAACCAGCTTTTTCAAAAAGAGGCTTTAGAACTCTTAGCAAACTTAGCTAGATCTTCCTTCAACCTTTTAACCTCTTTATGCAACCTATCATTTTCTTCAAAACAGTTTAAATATGCAATCACTGAATACTGTTTCTCACAATGACTAATTTCAGCCTTAAGCCGCTTGTTTTCTTCAAAAAGATCCATAGTGGTTTCTGCTTCTCTTAGTTTATCTTTGAGAAAAGCATTTTCAGCTTTCAGGATGTCATTTGTCGTTTCACAATCATGGAAATTGATTAAGAAGTTTCTTAATTTTTCAGTGAGGTGATCTATCATGAGATGAAGGTTTTCAGTAAAAATTTCCTCATCAGTATGATCGACCATTAGCCAGACTTGCGAGCTGTCTTTTGAATCTTCATCATCATCTGAATCGTTTTCCAGATCTTTCCAAGAGGCCAGTAGCCCCTTCTTCTTGTCTTTTTTGGTCTTATATTCCTTCTTCAGTTTAGGGCAGTCAAACTTGTAGTGACCAGCTTCTTTGCAGTTGTGGCAGATAACTTTGCTTAAGTCCCTTTTTGGTCTTCTTGAACTGCCTCCTTTGCTTTTTCCTTTTAGCTTTATTGTTTTCTTGAATTTCTTAGCAAAAAGAACAAACTCATTATCACTGGATTCATTATCCAAGGATTCATTGAATGATTTGAAAGCAATTCCTTTCTTTTATGTGTCATTTTTCAAATAAGTGGTTTCAAAAACAAGTAATTTTCCTCTCAATTCATCATATGTCATTTGATCAATACCACAACTTCCAGCTATGACTATAGCCTTAGTTTTTCTCTCTTTAGTGAGGCTTCTCAGAATTTTTCTCACTAGCACAGGTTCAGGGTGAGTGATCCCCATAGCATATAAGCCATTGATGATGACGGTGAATCTTTCAAACATTTCATCAATGGATTCTCCTTCCTTCATAGAGAATATTTTGTACTCTTTGCACAATATGTCTATTCTAGTCTGCTTAACTTGAACAGTCCCTTTATGGGTGACTTAGAGCTTGTCCCAGATATCCTTTCTTATTTTGCACCTTGATACCTTTCGATATTCTTTGAAACTGATAGCACAATTAAGCATGTTGATAGCTTTGGCGTTGAGCTCTATCTTCTTCTTGTCATCATCATTCTATTCGTCTTCTATCTTGGGAGTGACGACTCCATCAGTGCCAGTTTTGGTTAGAACCTGAGTACCATTCATAATGATTTTTCATATGTTGTAGTCCACGATTGAACAAAGATCTTCATTCTTTCCTTCTAGTAGCTGTAGTTCTTTCCATTGAAGAATGGAGGTCTGCTGTTGGATTGCCCTTCTGTCAGAGTATAGGCCACCACATTGGAACCATTATTGCTAGCCATCAGGATCTTTCCTCCAAGCTGTAAAGCTTGATCTCTTTGAGACCAAGCTCTAATACCAATTGATGGTTATCAGTGGCTAAGAGAAGGGAGGGTTGAATCTTGGCCTCCTTTGCTTCTAAAGATCACTTTTGACTTATCAAAAGACCTTAGGAGATATTTTTACTTTTGTCTCCTGTCGAGGTAAGACACTCTCCTTTTTGTCTCCTGAATTTAAAAAAAAATAGAAATGGAGTAGAGAAGAAAGAGCGACACACAGATGTATCCTAGTTCAGCTACTCAGTGCAATGTAGCCTACATCTAGTCTCCATCACAATTATATGGAATTTCACTATCTTTTTCACAAGATTACAAATACTAATAATTCCCTAGGATCTACCCAATCCTATTTGGGACAAATCCAAATTCTAACCCAATCTGAATTTGAGTCGGACTCAACCTAGCTTTCAACAGCAAAGTGCTACCCCAACTTGCAAGAGAATCCCTACAGGATCAATATACAAAACAGAAAGATGTACAAAGAAAAATTGAGATATCTTATGACTTTTTTCTCCTAGTTTAACTTACTGCATTTTACCTCTCATTGCCTTTTTCTTACAAACCTCACCATATTTACCTTTTTCAATGAGACTCAGACAGACTAAATTAAGAAAAAGAGATACAACATGTAAGCCATGTAGGAGAAGAACTCAGAACAGCTTAGGTAGCTATGAGAACCAAACTTAGTGCTTCGTTCTACTCTCTTACCTTCAACCATTAGCCGTTCACCCTTATTATAGAAAAGTGAAGCTTTCAAGGTTGAATCAAGTTCAAACCTAATATTGTCTTCTTCTTCAATTCTCAGAGCTTGCAGTGGCTTAGTTAGAGGAGAGAGAGAGCTTCGATTCTATTGCATGCAACCTACCCATTCTCTCTCAACCTATTTCTTCAAGTTCCTTCAATCTTGACCGTGAATTGTTTCTTTAGTCCTAAGTTTGGATTTGGACCGTGGATGAACTTCTGACCGGATTTGACTTTATTTTCTCCATAGTTGCTTGATATGTGCTTGAGGCTTGGTATATTTCTTCACATTTTCTTGATGTAGCACAAATAGGGGATTTTAGGAAACAACCTTTTTGTTCTTCACCACAACATAGCTTCTGTAGTTTCAATTCCCTTCTTTCTTCCTTGTTGAGTGAGTGACGTGATCGATAAGAAAGAGAGAGGAGAGAGAAGAGAGAGTTTAGCTTTCGGTGGAAGCTAGATTAAATTATATTGAATTGTTATTGGGATTCAAATTTCCGTGAGTTAGGCTTAGGTGACTTAACCGAACGGGCTTGGATATTCTCTTTGGGCCTTTTTAGTTTTCTTTCTTCCTCAAGGTTCAACTATTTGATTTTTGGATGAAATTGTTGTTATGGCTGAATTAGTGTTGTGCAAGATTTGTAGATGTGGGCTTGTTTATTTGTTCATTGGGCCTAGTTAATTAATTTATTTTCCTGCACATTAAATCAAACACATTACACAAACAACTAATAACTACCTAATAATATTTGTTCATCACTTTAATCAAATATTAGTTTTCCAAATTCAACATGTCAGTTATCAAGCCAACCCGACATGTCCGGCTGCTAAACCCTAGATAGTCCCTCGTGCGCACATCTCCAAGAGTCTATGCATAGATTTTTCTCAAATATAAATAAATTCATCTCATTGGGGGAATTTTCACAGAGTTAAAGTGCCCGGCCACAACTTGCGATATAGTGTCAACAGAGCGTCGAGTCTCAACCTGGAGCACGTGGTGGCAAGCCACTGCATCTACCTAGAGAAACTTGTATCTAAGATAATTTAAAGTGCATAAGCCACATATCAATCACATTTATTCATATTCGTACATATTCATTCATATTCATTCATATTTATCTCATTATTGCCATATTCATCATATATATACTGCACTTCAGCACCTCTCATACATAATTCTTCACATCTCAATCTTTCTTCACTTTCAAGTTACAACCCCCTCTCTCTTTATTTCAATATTCAACATACAACTAAGGTTTACGGACTAAAAGATTAAAAATAGAGGTTTAGAGGTTCCAAATTATGTTTTAAAACCATAAAATTCACTTTGATGAAAATAGGGGCTTCACGTACGTGTGGATGGTCTCGCGTATGTGGGGGTGTGTTTTGCATTGCTCGTGTACGCATGCCCTGCTAGTGTATGCGAGACACCAAACTCGAAGGGAATGGCCGCATCATGTACAGGTGGTCGCGTACACAAATTCTACAGGGTGAAAAATTGGCTAAGTGCTGCAGAATTTCAGTTTTACACAGTAAACTTTTGACGCGCATGACTTCATTATTTTAAAACATTTTTCCTTTGTTCTTCAAACAGTATAAACTCCTCGGACCCAATTTTCATCCAAGATAGGTTTGACAAAAATTGGGGGGTCTGGAAGCCGAGTTATGACTCGTTGAAGTTCAGTCAAAATCAACTTTTCATAAAAATTTTACAAGTCTAAACCTCAATTTTCAAAACATATCAATTCCAACCCTTTTTAAAACTTACCAAACCATATCAAACCAAGTCCCAACATTTCCTAATACACCAATTCTACTCCATATCACAACAATTTCACCAATTTCAGAAATATAATCACTCCCACACAATAATTCAGTTCCAACAACCATATAAGCCTAACCAACTCAACCATTCCACATTCCATTCAACACAATATACATACATGGTTCAACCTATCCTAGGTCATCTAGCTTAAGTTTTTACAACATATTATATTTTAGTTACAAGAGACCGAAACCATACCTTGGCCGATTCCTCGTAATCCATGAAACACCTCACAATTCAACATTTTCAAAGCTTCCAAGATTTCAAAACCTCGCCAAAAGGCCTTCTAATTACCAAAGTTCAATACAAACCCCACATATCTCAATCTTTATTCCTACCAACAATGAATTTCCAATCTAAGATCATAATTACCACCACAATTAATATATAGTTCACTAATTCATCATCTATACCAAGGATTTGAGAGTGTTTTCCTTGGCCACATCTCAAGTGAGATAAACTCGACAATACCCGCAAGTTAATTTGAACTTAAACACCGAAATCAAACAAAATTCAACATAATTACACATTGAATTTCAAAATTTGGGGAGAAGAGAACTGAAACTAAAAAGTAGATTCCATACCTAATCAAGGACTAGGCTTTGTAGAGCTCAACACTGCAGTCACGTGGCCGCAAATGGTGCGGTGATCAGAGTTCCGGATCAAAAGTTATTTGGATTTGAATTTAATCAAGGGTTTGTGTTTCTTTGGGAATGTTCTTCTCTTTGCTTAAGTGTTTCAACATGTTTTCTGAATGAGGGAGGAAGGTGGGGTTTTCTTCAAGTGTATTGGGCTGAGTGGGTTGGGTTTTGGGCCCAATTCTTTAAAATTAATGTCAAAATTTTTATTTTAATTAGCTCTATCTCACTAAATTATAAAATTTAATTTTTCAAATTTTCTTGAATAAATATTAATTTATGAGTTAATTATTTATTAATTATTCGAGTTTTACACTCGAGTCATAAGTCAATGATAATAAGGTGGTACAACTCAAGGTGAATTTATATATAGTACATATAAGTATATATAATTGAATGGAATTATTAAACAAGAAACCTGAAAAGGAGTAAAATAAAATCACGAATCGGGAACACTCACGTATCGATGAAAAGAAAAGAAAAGACGTGTTCAGAAAGCGATATAAAGCATTAAGGAATAGTCGCGACCTGCGAAGTTTAGGCCGGCTAGGGTAATAGTAATAAAATCAGTTTGATAACAAAGTTTTTCTATCTCTCCCAAAATATACATCAAGGCCTCTATAGGCATGTTCCAGAAGAAATAAATACATATATATATATATATATTAAAATAAGTACAGAGAGATTCTATACAAAATATCAACATAATCCAATGATCTTCGCCATCTCTCAGATGAATCACAGCACACTGTTGAGCACTTGGACCTACATATGAAAAATAAAAAATATATATGGAATGAGAACCCTCGACCCATGAGTTCCCAATACAGTAAAAGTGTCAAATAGATACTGCATAAGGTAACACGAACTCACTAAGCAATCTTAAACTTCTTACCTCATCATATTCATCCTAAGTTCTCAATAATCCATAACTTGGCAACTATCATAAGGGGATTCTAATTCTAACTCAACATTTCTCATACTTTTTCCACTCTGTATTTTTGATATTTTGCTCTTTATGTATATCTATCTTTACTTTTCTTCCTATCCAAGTATCCGTTTACGTGAGCGCATCACCTTTTTTTTTGCGACTTTGGCTTAAGCTTTCCTTTAAGGCTCCTCAATTATGAATTTCTTTCAACTGTTACTATGTATATATTTTATTTTAGAGGTCGTAATACCTCACCATCTCTGTTTTACGACTTAAGTGTAAAGTTCTATGTGGTAGGATGTTACAGAACTCAAGCTAGAGCTCCCCCCAAACACAAGAATCACCAAGTTTCATGAACAAACAAGTCAAAAATATGATTTTCATACCAAAATAGAAACTGGAGATTAGTGAGGGAAAGGCTTACCGAATTTCTTAGATGGAATTGAAGAGTTTGACAAAAGTTCCAGATTAAAAGTTATAGAGCTTTGAAGATTAAAGGGGGTTAGAGTTTCTCTCTTCTTCCTCTCTTTTCCATTTCAGCGTATCTCTCTCATCCAAAAAGGGGGAAGGGGAGAATGTGTTGTTTTGTGCTGAAAAAGGGAGTTTATATAGTGTGGACTTGGGCCTAGTTCACTTGTTTTAGCCCGTTGGCCCAACTTTAAACCAAAACCTTTAAGATTTGTGTTTTAATTTACGTTTTTAAATACTTTTACTTTTCTAAATCATAAATTCTAATTTCTTAACCTTCTTTACTCATAATTAATTTTCTCATTCACAATGGTAGACAGATTTAAGCCGATACTGCCGGTTAAATTTTTAATGCGCGTTTTTATGCATTTTTCCACAAGAATGTACATTTTTCCACTCAAAAAAATCTTCCAAATCCAAATATCACATTTAAATATCTGTTATTATGATTCTAAATTTTTTCACCTCATTCGCCCATATTTAATTAATTGTTTATTTAATTTTCGTTTAATCAGAATTTTACATTTATCACCCAGATCGCCCTGAAGGCCCAATTTAGGTCTAATTAATTTTGGTTAAATTTTACTCAACTTCGTTATAACCTAGGTTAGACCTGAAGTTTAAAAATTAGTCCAGTTAAACAATTCATTTGGATTAAGATCAAGACCTGATTGATCCAAAAATAAAAAATATACATTAAAATGCTTTTATTCTTTTTCTATTAATTAATTCATGTAATAATCTTTCATATAAAAAAGGATTAAATTTTACATATTTTGTAAATGTGACTAACACATCAACACCATAAGGAGCAAGCTCATAATCTTGATACCAAACAATGAATCAATTTAGGAAAGATAACTACACTTTTATAAAATTTAACATTGTAGTTGTTTGTGACTTAAATATCTTGTTATTATTTATTTCAAGATTCTAAATTATTATTAAGTTAATGTTGTGTTGGCTATTAGTTTTATTTTAATAGTTCTTTGAACTATTTGAAATTAGTGGTGGTTATATTTTAATTTCATCTTTTGGTGATTATTTGCTAAATATTTTATATGCGATTGTTGTTATTTTGGTATAAGTTTCATTTAAAATTAGTTTTCATCTTATCTAAATCTGGTGTTGTTGTGGTTCCAAAATAACGAGGTTTCATTGAATTTTGGGTTAGGTAGGAATTTTAAAACTAGACCTAATCTATATTTATAGTCAAGTCCGAATAAAAACAACTCAGTTTCACCTACTCATATACACCTCTTACTCATTTATATTTCAAATATATAGATGATTAAATTATATCAAATACAATTCTAATCTTAAGCAATTATCTGGTTGTCATATCATATTAAAATTATATTTTATTCTCATAGGTTATCTAAGTTCAAATAAAAACTAATTCATACTACAATTTTCTAATTATCATGTCGCTCAAAATATAAAATTTATTTGAAATAAATTATAATATATTCCATAACATACATACCAATAATTTCCATAACATGCTTTATGAATTCTTAATTTTGACAATTGCATCTCAAGCCATGGATCATGTATTAAATATATATGTAATTCAAAATATATAAAAATTTTGAATTAATCATTTTAATAATAAAGAATAATATTTAAACACAAAAAATCATGCTTTGATGTCATTGTAAGATTATAATATATTCATAACACATCAAAATTAATAAAATAATCCAATTAATTTATCTGTATATTTAAAATTTTATCAAATAATATAATATTATATGCAAATACCTGAGTACTATATATAATATAATTTATTTATATTTTACGTTTGTTTATAATTTTTAATTGTGATGAAATATTAAAAAAAGAATAATTTTTTATTTTTAATATATTGAATAAACATTTACGGCTATAATTGATGATGGAAATATAATTATTAATAAAAATCTTAAATTTGATATTAAAAAAAGAAATATAAATATTGAATAAAATCTGAAATTTAAAATAAAAATATTTAAAATAAAAAAAGAACTTTTAGAAAATAACTCAAACAATAACGTGATTATAACTTAAATTAAATAACATATATTTAAATTAATAAAATTAAATAATTGATATAATAAATTAAGCTATATAAATAAGAAAATATCCTAAAAAATATGTGATGCCAACTTCATCATTAAATGATAAAATACTAATTGTTTAAATTAGATAAGATAACGTGATACTTAAATATTTACACAAATCAATTAATTGTGATGAATTTAATTTAATGAATTAAAAAATTTTAAAATACTTTAAAAGCACACAACATCAATAAAATCTAATTTTAATAATATATAATAGATCATGAATAGATTTATTTCACGGAATGTTTTATAGAAAGTTAAATGGTTGATCCTGGTTGGTCAAGATGATGTGTAGATCGTAATGATTGAGCAGAGAGAGAGAGAGAGAGAGGACAGTGGTGTGTTGTTGGGTGGGTAGTGATGATGTACATCCTTGTCAGCAGTCGTCTGTGTCTTCTTTCTTTCTCTTCTTGTTCTTCGAGAATCGAGATTTCACGAATACAGCAACCCTGAAACCCCAGTTCTTAGAAAAGGGGCATCGTTAAAATAAGGTGAGCGAGTGACAAAAGAAAAATAATAGCTTTATATTAACCAAATTTAGAGTGTCTTGTGGTGGCTGTTGCATTCATTCGTACAGCACCTATTTCGGTCTTCGTGTGTGACACCCTTTTGGACCATCCTCCTACATTAATTACAAAACAGCCTTAATTTTTCCTCAAATCTTGTGTTGGACTAGTCAAGATCTGACCATGCACTTGCATCCATCCACCAATCCCGTGACCACACTAATCTAAATCTCTCTTAGACTATTGTATTAGGACAACTGTGACCAAGCCACCCCATTAGCATTAGCATTTATTCATTCATGACAACTTTGCTACCATATTTTACTTTCGCACTAGGTTTTGAATTTTGAATTGCATATAGCATTATAATGGTAATGTTAAAAGTATAATATCTTAAAATTTATCTTCTCCAATTTAACTATATTAAATATATAATAAAAATCAATCATCAAATTATTAGTATAAAATATATATTAAAATTTAATTAAATAATAGATATATTTATATATAAATACATAATAATTAACATTTCCCCATCTAAAAAAGGTTATGTTAAAATTCCAATTTGCATTTCTATATAAAACGAATTGATTAAATTCGATTTAAGCAAACACGTATTAAATCTAATCTATAGGATTCAATTTACATGCAAATTGAATTCACATGTAAATCGAAACTAATAACTTCGAATTGAATAGCCCCACTAAATGAAACGAATATGGTTCGATTTACATATGAAAGTAAATCGAATTGAAGAAATTCGATTTAACCACGTGAAGAAGCACATGGTAAATCGAAGCCAATAGTTTCGATTTGATGGTTTTGTAAATCGAAACCCATAAATTTAATTTACATGCGAACCGTCCTTCATCTAAATCGAATTCAATGGCATCGATTTAGGATGAAACTTGCTATATAAACAAATCAAATTCATTTTATTCGAACTACAAAACACACAAATCCCACATCCAATCCCACCACCGAGATCCAAAAATCTTCGAAAGCAACTCGAAAAAAATCGAATCTATACGCATGGAGGACGATCCGAATCGTTTATATCGGCTGGATGGAGTCGCGCATATTGCTGGCGCCGTCCACCTCGAGGTTAGTGAATGAATTTTTTTTATTTAAACATGAATTAGTGATTTATTAATGTTAACATAAATCGTGTGTTAGTTGGTTAGAGTCGTTAGTTAGGGATTAGGGAAAATTTTTTCTTATTATAAGTGCATGTCAAAAGTAGTAAGTTATTAGGTGGTTAGATTTTGATAACTTGAAATGGTACCTAAGAAGTTGTTTAGGATTGTAGAGTATGTTAGATTTTTGAAGTTATTATTCTTATATTCAACAAGACTTGGTTTATGAGTAGGGTTAGCTATAAATTTTTTGAATTTTTTGAAACAATTAATATAAATATTTTTTGTAATTGTGATTTTTTTTAGTTAGATAATTATGATTAGGAGTGTAGGATATGTTAGATTTTTTCAGTTTTTTAAGCTTTTTTGTATTCTCCATGTAAACGTGTGGGATTATATGCTTTCGTGAATTTTTTTTTTTGGAATTTGATCATGAATTATTTAGTGTTTTGTGTTGGGTCCGATGACTAAAACTTGGGCATTATTGTAAACAAGTTTATAAAGTTAGAGAATGCAATGTTTATCGTTTTTAAAATTTTATGTATTGAAAATTGTTTTGTGACGATTGTGATAAGGAATTTTCTATGGTTGTTCAGTTCCATCGCTGCATCACCAACATGAGACGTTAACACGATATGCCATTGGATAATCAGATCATTCCGTACTTGTAGATGGCAGGCTTATACCATCTTGCAAGACGGAACGAGACTTGGTTTCGATTAGACGAGCCATTGGTCAGCGCATTTGTGGAGAGATAGCAGCCTGAGACGCACACTTTTCACATGTCGTTCGGGGAGTGCACGATCACGCTCTAGGATGTAGCATATTAGTTAGGGCTCTCGATCGATGGTCAGTATTTCAGCGGATGCCTTACGGACTTTGCGCGACATATCAAGGGGGACCACCCAGCGTGGGTGTGGTTTAAGGAGATGTCGGGTGTTTTGCCTCCTGCGAACTGCATCGACAAGTTCACAGTGAAGTGTACATGGTTTCAGGAGACATTTAGTGAGCTGTCATAGGGGGCAGATGATGAGACGGTTAGAAGGTATGCCCATGCGTAAATCATGATGTTCATATCCACACAGCTGTTCGGGGATAAGTTAGGTACCCGCCTCCACATCTGTTGGCTACCATACGTCGCCAGGCTAAAGGACATGGGTTAGTATAGTTGGGGGTCTGCTGCACTATCATGATTATTCAGGTGCATGTACTGTGTGAAGAATAGAAATATCATCAAGTTGGTCGGTCCACTGCAGCTCCTCCAGCCGTGGATCTTCTGAAGGTTTCTTAGTTTCTTACCAAACGGATTTGATGTCTTCCTGTATTCTGTGTCTCTCTAGCACCGAAGCCAATAGGTACTCATGGATCCCCCTGAGGGGCCATGGCATCCAAGTCTAGAGCTGAGAAGTGAGAGGGATACTGATTAGTACCTGAACTAGATGCTCCCCCACCCACAACTGGAGTCGTCTGTGGTGTGTCATCAGCTATCGTGACGGACTCCACATCATCATCATCATCATCATCATACAGTGCATCCTCTACCCCCATTAGGTACTCCAACCTCACTAAAAATTGGAACCATTACAGGAGAATCGGGCATCGCGATTGCAACCTCCCCCAACGGTCCAGTCTCACTAACCCCTAGATTACCACTACAGTTCAGATTAAATGCAAAGGAAGGAGAAGCAAATAAAACTGTCTCAGGTGCAATCTCTGGCACAACTGACGAGACACCAAGAGACATGGAACTAAAACAAGCTACATGTCTTGAGGATTGCGGATTCCGATTCGAACCTCTAGAACTAGATACCGCATCCACAAGCTTTGCCAACAACTTCGGAGCCTTCACCTCGGAAAATTAACGACGATAATGGAAGAGAACCCCCAAATCTTTGTCACTGCTAATAATGAATGAATCATACTTCACATCATCGTGTAAGACGGAAATCAAAATTTTATAGAACAACTTCTCCATGCGTTTTATGCCATGCAGACATAGTTTCTAGAGTATAATATTCTTAAACTCAGTAAAAGTCGTGGAAGGTTTGATAAAATCACTTAGAGGGTCCTTATCATTAAACTTAATTCTTGATCACTTTTTTTGTTAATGGACCTTCTATAGTGCACAAGAACTACAAAACTCTCATCACTAGCCATTGTGAATTTCACTATGGTAAAAATATTCACGTTGAGCTCGTATTTATAAATGTTAGTACTCTATAAATCGAAATAAGTGTCTTCGATTTAATCATATGGTGCCATACATATTAAATCGACCCTAACGGCTTCGTTTTACCTAAAAGGCTACGTATCATCATAAATCGAATCTCTTTGCTTCGATTTAGTAGGGTAATCTAATTCGAAGCTATTAGCTTCGATTTACATGTGAATTCAATTTGCATGTAAATCGAATCCTATACATTCAATTTAATATGTGTTTGCTTAAATCAAATTGATTAAATTCAATTTATATATAAATGCAATTTGGGACTTTAACGTAACCTTTTCCAAATTGGGGATCTGCATAATTTTAGAGGAGAGTTGATTTATTAAAATAAATTATCCTTCTAATTACACACTTATTGTATTTATTAGTATTCAATTATTCTAATAGTAATTACGAAATACAAAATAAAATAAGAATAATTAAGAAATATAAAATAAAATAATTTTAAATTATTTTGTACTTATTTTTATTATTTTAATAATTATAAGGATTTAACTAAAATATATTTTAATATAACAATAAAAATTTTAATTTTTATGTATTGAATATATTAAAAATATAAAAAAAGAAATGTTAAAATAATACTTCTCTCCCCTCTATTTCTAAAATAGACAATCCCCTTATAAATTTTAAAAAATCTTTTTTTAATCTATTTTAAATTTTTTGTGTTAACTAATATTAACTTTATCCATTTTTCAAAAAATAAATAAATAATTTTTTTTAAAATACCCTTTAACAAAAAATTTTTTTTACCAAAATATTTAAAAAAAATAATAAGTAAATTATTTTTTTAAGATACCCTTCAATAATTCTTTAATTATTAAATTGTGATTTTACCAAAATTTTTGTTAATAATTATAATTATATTTTACTAATAATTTTTCGATATCAATATATATTATTTTAACATTAAATTAAAAAATATGAGTAAGATTATTTTTCAATATCAATATATATTAATTGTTATACATATTAATAGTGGTAAGATTTTTTATTTAATATTAAAATAATATATATTGATATTAAAAAATTAATAATAAAATATAAAAATAATTGTTAAAAAAATTTTGGTAAAATCATAATTTAATAATTAAAAAATCATTGAAGAGTATCTTAAAAAAATAATTTAATTATTAAATTTTTTTAATAATATTTGGGTAAAAATATGATTTAATCAATAAAAATTAATTTATTAAAGAGTATTTTGACAAGCAAAATTTAATGAAAAAAATAAAATTTTTCGCTAAAGGGTAGTTTTGTAAAAAATAATTTATTTTTTCTTAAAAAATGGATTAAAGAAAATTTTTTTAAAAGTTATAAAAAAATGTACATTTTATAAATAGAGGGGATGCAAGCACAGACCCAGTCACACACATGAGGGGGCATTTTCTCTCACTGTATTTTTATTTTTTTAAATAATAGTTATATATAATGTGTTCCTATTTTAAATTTTAAATGACCCCATTACAAATAAATTAAATTTAATTTGCCAAAGTTTTAAATTAATTTTTTATTTCTCTATTATTTTTATTATTATTTAACCTAATCAAATTTAGTGTTTGTATCATCATTTTTTTATTTCCTTAAATCCTCTTCTTATTTTTATATTTTTAACTTTCATTTTCTATTCCTCGTCTAATGATCATCTTTTCTTCGTCAAAAGATAAATTTTAAATTCTTCATATTTTTTTATATAGCTCTCTATGACTCTTTGTATTTTTCAATTTTATTATTTCTCTTTTTGAAATTTTAAATTACAAATTTTAATTCAAACAATTATAGTTTAAGTATTAATCTAATATTTTATTTTTTTCATGACTTTATATATTTTATTTTATTCTCAATTTATTCATCCTTATTATTTGTTTTATATCTTTTGTTCTATTATATGTACCTATGTTGCATATAAAATTTTAAAATAAATTGATCAATTTACTAATTTAGAATATATTTTTTATTTTTAGAAATAATAAGAAAAAAATTTAAATTACAATACATAATTAAACAGATGCATAAAATCTTTCATCTAACATTATATCAAAATTAAATTAAAAAATATATAACAAATTTAATTATTTTAAAAAGAAATAAAAAAATTATAAATTATGTTTCTAGTATTTTAAAAATAAAAATATTTACTAATTTTTTAAATTTTTATATCTTTATATAATTAATAATGTTGAACAAATTTTATTTTAATGTATATATTTTTGCTTCCACTTTTAAAATTTTTTGAATTCCGTGACTGAGGGAATGAGAGTGTCAAGGGAAATGAAATTTTCTCATGTTTTTAAGTCACATACATGTTAATAATACTCTAACTACATCTAGTTGACTTGTGATTTTTATTATACAACTAAAAACTGAGTTTTGTTTTTATTAACGTAATTAGATCATGCAAGCCGGAACCACATAATAATTATTTAGACTGATGTCGATGCCGTAGAGTAATGAGTACTGAGTACTAACCCTCTAAGTTCTTATTACTTCATAGTTATAACAAGAACAACAACAGGACCACTCGTCTGAATTTGATGTTGGATGCAGAGACTGCTGGACTTTACATGTCTTTCTAAATGTTGATACGCTGCAACAATCAGCTTAATATACGAACTTGGGGCAGAGGGATTCAGGGGGAGAAATAAACCCACTTCTGACACCATGTGAAAATAAAAAAAAACAAAAATTAAATAATGGGTTAATTAGAAAGGGTTTCAAGAGAAGAAGACACTATTGTGAATCATTTTGAGGCCTGTGACATTCATCCCTTACCCCACCGTACCGGTTATCATCGTCCTATCCAATAATCTTTGAGCCTCTTAGGACTGAGGGGCTGCTTTTCCTCCCTTTTCTTTTTTTTTTTAACCTTTTTCTTTTGCAGATGCCATTTGTTTTACCTTTTTTTTCCTCTGCAATCATGTACCGACCTGTGTTTATGTGAGCTGCTGCAGAACTAAATTTGAGTATTTGATTCCACCTTTTGACTTATTTGTAATTTGCCATCTCATGACTAACTAACCATTTCTTCTAGCATGTGAGGTTTTCTTGATATTTGAATTGTCTTTAAACAATTTTTTCAAAATGTTGTTGCCAAATAAATAAAGTTAGATGCATGAATTGTTTTATATTTAAAATTTAGGATAAATTATACTTTTTATTTCTAATATTTATAATTTTTTAATAATATTCTTAACATTTAAATTATGATCAATTTTGTTCTTAATGTTTTTGACTCATTTAATTTTATTCTTAAGATTTTTGATTGTGTCAAAACTATTCTTGAACACTTTTACTTGTGTTTCTTATATTTTAGATGAAGTTAACGTAAAAATATAATTTTGATATAAATAAAAAATATTAAAAATAAAATTAAATAAATTAAATGTTAAAAATATTTCATAAATATTAAATATAGAAAGTATATTTTATCTTAGAACTTAATTTTTTTAACAGTCCAAACAATATACATCATCATTAACCTATTTTGTGTTGAAATTTAATTTTTTTATCTAAAAATATTAAGAGTATTCTAAAAATTAGTTAATAAATAAATTTTAAGTTATTTTTTATTATTTTATATTCTATTATATTTTTATACAAATAATTAATTTAATAATTAATTTTTTATATATGCATAGTATAGTTATTTTTGTATATAAAAAAAATGTGCAACAACGATAAAACTATAAAACTTGAGCATAGCCTAAGTTGTCATGAAATGAATCATCTCTTTCAATAATTAAAACTACGTAAATAATTTTATATCTAAATAAGGCGAAGTCTTCTATAGAAAAGGTGATGGCTTCTTCAGTCTACACATGTAGATGTGTGTTGACAAATAGAAAAGAGGGTAAATGACCTTTATAAATTAAAGTTAAACTAATTTTATGTGTATCCTCTAAATTTAAAAATATTATGTGAATGTCTCGTTATATATTTTTATGTAAATTAAATTTATTGAATTCGAATTAGGCTTTATAGTACTAAATCGAATTTACTTGTACTACAAAAAATACAGAAGATAGCTGCAACAAATTGCCTGCATTTCCTCCATCTACTGCAATTTGCCAAGATAGCTACGAATGGCATCCGAATTTTTCAATGTGACGCGGAATCAATTGGATTAGCATCGATTTCATGAAGCCCCGCCGTTAACCTTAACCCAATATACTAATTTCACTCCAAATCAGTTCAATGGGAAACCTGTGGAGAATGGAAGCGGCAAACCCCTGTTCTCTGATCTACCGTGCGCCGCTGTGTCACCGTGGAGTCGCATGACTGCCAACCCAACCTTCTCTCCCTGTTGTCGACCGTTCCCCTCTACTCTATAGGGTGTGAAACCCCAAATCCCTCATTCACGGTGTGCGCAACCTACCCCTGTTCACTGCACCCCATGCGCGTTTGTGCCGTCTTTGAGTCACGTGGCTGCCCAGACATCCTCCTCTCGCCGCCATCGACCGTTCTCCTCTCCTCCACCGTGAGAGAATCTGAGTTATCGCGGCCTCTCCCTATCACTGGTTTGTTCTTCCACATTGCTCTTTCTTTCTTGTTTTCATTTTTGATTACTTACTGACGTTAGGATTTTTGCTAGTAAAGAATTTTATAAAAATAGTCGCGTTGTAGATATAGATTCTAAACCAACAGAAATCCCTTCGTACAAACGTTTTGGTTGTCACAAGTAACAAACCCCTAAATAAATTGATAATCGAAGTATTTAAACCTCGGGTCGTCTTCTCAAGGAATTGTAGGGAGGTATGTTCTTATTATTGGTTATGGAGATTGTAAATTGGGTTTTGAGAATGATGAATGAATATGGCAAATAATTTAAATGGCAATTAAAATAAATAAATACTGTAAAGCAAACCCTTTGGCAAGGTATGAGAAATTGGAAGTCCAGACTTAGTTATTCTTATCAATAATAATGAAAGTTGAATCTTAATTCCACTCAGTTAACCTTTGCTAAAGCAAATGAAAGTCAAGGGACTAATTAGTTTGACCTTCGAATCCTATTTATTTCCTAAGAAAAGGTTGGGATTATTGAAGTTCAGTTCAATTAGCAAAGATAACAGTTATCAATTATGTTGAGTTAAGATAACTCCTGAGTTATTGATTTCTTAACCAAGACCAAAAGGAAAAGGAATTAAATCTACTGGAATAAAAATATCTTCAGATTGGGAATAATCAATAATATAAATAAAAGAAAGCAATATTAACTGAAATACCTCAAATAATATTAATTCGAAAGAGTAATCTGTAACATAGAAGAATTCATAAACTAAATTGAGAAAACAAGTAATGAAAAAGGAATATTGAACCTGATAAAAAGATAATCCTCAAGCAAATAAAATCATAAATCTAAATCCTAATCCTAAAGAGAGAGGAGAGAACCTCTCTCCAACTAAACCTAAATCATGGAAAGTGACTAAAAATTCGGAGACTCTCTGAATGGATGCATTCTCCCACTTCATAACCTCTGGTCTATGCCTTCTGGACTTGGATTTGGGCCAAAAAGGGCTTCAGAATTCACTATGAGCTTTTTCTGCAATTTCTGGTGCGTGGCCTCTGTCACGCGTCCGCGTGGGTCACGCGGTCACGTCAATTGGAGTTTTCCTTGTCGCGCGGTCGCGTCAGTCATGCGGCCGCATCATAGATGTTCTTCTTTAGGTGCGTGGTCGCGTCAGTCATGCGGCCGCGTCGCTGCTTCTTCGCTCTTGGCACGCGGTCGCGTCGTTCATGCGATCGCGTCGCTGCCAGTTTCTTCACAAACTCCGTTTTATGCTTTCCTTCCATTTTTGTATGTTTCCTTTCCATCCTTTAAGCCATTCCTGCCTTGGGAGATCTAGAACAACTCAACACACCAATCACAGCATCGAATGATAATAAAGGGTAATTAAAATAATTAATTTCAAAGCATAGAAAACATGTTTTTCACAAATATCACATAATAAGGAAGGGAAAGTAAAACCATGCAATTTACATGAATAAGTGGGTGAAGGATTGAATAAATCACTCAAATTAAGCACAGAATATATCATAAAATATGAGTTTATCAACCTCCCCACACTTAAACAATAGCATGTCCTCATGCTAAGCTCAAGAGAAACCATAAAGATGAAGAGGAATGGTAGGATGTATAAAATGCAACCTATTTATATGAATGCAACTACATGCAAAAATGTTTCTACCTACTTGGTTAGAAATAAATAAGTTCTCCAAGACAAACATAAATCAGATTTTACTAATTCAAATCATATAAAATAAAGACAAGTAGACTTGTATAAACTTGTAAGAAGATAGCTAATGAAAGCAGGGAACATAGAATTAAGCATTGAACCTTCATTGGTAGTGTATATCACTCTAATCTCTCAAGTGTCTAGGGTCAATCACTCTATTCCTCCCTAATCATGCTTTCTAAATTTTGTCCTTCATCTAACCAATCAACAAATATTTAGTATACCCATGCACACATCATGAGGTCTTTTCAAGGTTGTAATGGGGCCAAGGCAAGGGTGATGATATATGTATGGCTAAGTGAGATATAAATTGAATCTTTGAGTAACCTGAGCTATCACCTAACATACATACATGCTATATAATTTCTAAAATCATGCCTAGCTACCCATAATTCTCACTTTTATATCACATACTCATGTGTCAACTTTTCTTTTGATTTGTGTCACATATGCATTGATCTTTTATTAGCTTAACATTGGGGTAATTTTGTCCCCTTATTTATTTATTTATATTATATATTCTTTTTTTCTTTTTTTTTTATAGAGATATAAAAACTAAAATAACATATCAATGCATATGGAATTTTTTTAATTTTCTGTTTTACATGAGTAGATACCCAAATTTCCCAATATTCAGAATTAGAAACATGATATATTCCCTTATTAACCCATGTTCCCACAGTTTTCCCACACTTAGTTGATACATAATCTCTATCTTAAGCTAATCAAAGATTCAATTTGGGATTTTTATGTTTGTTTTTCTGCTTAAGGCTAGTGATGTGGTTATAGAACAGAATGGGATTAAAAAGGCTCAATGTGGCTAACAAGGGTGATGTAAAGGGTAGGCTTATTTGGGATAAGTGAGCTAAAATCAAATAATGGCCTCAATCATATGCAAACATGTAAATACACTAAATATTGGACATATAGAATGGAACAAAATAAAGATTGCAATCATAGAGAAGAAAACACACAAGAATAAAATATTATGGTTAAATAATGTAACCATACAATTAAGCTTAAATCTTATAGGTTGTGTGTTCTAGCTTTTACCTATGTTCTAAATACAACTTCAAACAAATTTAACAAAAAATTTTCAATTTAAATTAGTGAAATACTATAAAAATTTCTTGAAAAAGAAAATACTACTTCAACCAAGTAGTGACTAAATGCATAAAATCAAACAAACATGCAAATGCAACAACTAACAAGGAAAATAAACCACTGGTGTTAAGACAGAAGAGTAACTAACCCATGGAGATCGGTATCGACCTCCCCACACTTAAAGATTGCACCGTCCTCGGTGCATGCTAAGATGTGCAGGTGGACGGGTTGTTCCAACTGATGCTGTTCTCCAAAGATTGTGTAGATGGACTTGTCTTGTCTCCCCATGTAAACGTCTTCCGGTTCCCCTCCGGGTGGCTATCCTGAAAGAAAAAAGGGAAGAAAAGTAACCCAGAAATAAAGATAAGAAAAAAAATGAAGTATGGATGGGTTAATGCCAAATGATAAGGGTCTCATTTACATGGAAACTTCAACATGTACGGGAGAAAACAATAGAAGCCATGGCATGCCAGTGGTACAAAATGTACAACAATGGGGAAGAGAGTGGGTAATGAAAGACAATGTAAGTTCATGTCAATGCAAAAGGAATACAGGTATCATAAAAGATTGACATTGACAAAAAAATAGCATCACCCAATATTGTGAAACAAGTCACTAAAAATTATACCAGAAAGATGCAACAGTTAAATAAGAAAATCAACACCAAAGGAAAAATAATAAATTTAGAAAAGAAAAGAAAAATATGCACTAAATTAAAATGCAATGAATGAAATATGCAAATAAATAAAATGAAAGATAAGAAGAATGAGAAGGGAAAGAAGTGAGTAAGAAAGGAGGGAGGGAAAAATTCGGATTGGGGAGGAAAAGATAAGGTATTTGGCAAACTAGGATAAGCTGTGCGGCGCAAGCGACGCGGACGCGTGGGGCACGCGGTCGCGTGACTTGCGTTTGAAGTTAATCGACGCGGTCGCGTCGGTCACGCGGTCGCGTTACACGTTTTATGCTACTGGCGCGAGGGCAGCCTCGCGCTCGCATAACTCTCTGTTCGAATTATTTTATTTGCCAAATTCAGGGTGACGCGATCGCGTAGGGCATGCAATCACGTGAGTGGGCTTTAGAAGGGAATGACGCGGACGCGTGAGCCATGCGTCCGCGTGGGTAGAATTGTGCGTTCAGCACCAATCCAGTACCACTCTCGCACAATAATTCGTTGTGCACCCTCTTTATGTCGAAAATTAGGGCACGCGGTCGCGTGGGAGGCCATTATTCCAATGTGACGCGGACGCGTCGGCAACGCGGTCGCGTGGGTCGATTTGTGCCACTGGCACGCCTCCAGCCACGCTCTTGTGTGACTTTCTGTTCAATTCTTTTCTACCCAACGCACTAGTGACGCGGACGCGTCAGCGAAGCTGCCGCGTCGCCAGCGAAGCTGCCGCGTCGCCAGCGTGTTTTTCCCTTTTTTTATTTTTTTTTGCAGGTATGCAATTATGCAATATGCAATGCGAATGAATAATATTCAGGTTCAATTAAAAAGGAAATAAAAATAAATAACACAAAATAAAACTGAAAAAGAAACGACCATACCATGGTGGGTTATCTCCCACCTAGCACTTTTGGTTAAAGTCCTTAAGTTGGACATTGGATGAGCTTCCTGTTATGGCGGCTTATGTTTAAATTCATCCAAAAATCTCCACCAATGCTTGGAATGCCAATAGCCTCCGGGGTCCCAAACTAGGCATGTAAAGCTTTCTGAGCAGCTTCAAACAGATTCTCAGGCTCCCGGGGTGACGAATGTCAGCATAGAATCCATGATCCCAAGCTTTGCTTTTAAATCCGCCTCCGTCTTGATCTACATGTTTCCATCCGGGCGGTTTAAAAAGTAGATTCTCACCACGGTGACCAAACATTCTCCGTGATCCATTCAATTGAGCATGATACCAACCATTGTACTTCGAGTTGAATTTTGGAACCTTATTGAACCTTGTGCACCAGCTCTGAGTATGAGCCATTTCCCTCTTACTCTTAAAGCCGCAGAGAGCTCTAAGCTGGCCATCTGTTTCAAGCAACCCATATTCAAGTGGAAAAGTAAAGATAAAAGCTAAGGATTTTACCCACTTGAGGTTTGTATTGGGTGGTAGTGGCATTGGGATAGGTGTTTCCAGTGGTTCTGCAAGCTTTACTCCCTTGTGGTCTTCAGTGAATTCCTCTACTTCTTTGCAAACTTTTTCCATTCCAGCCATGTCCTAGTCAAAGTCTTCCATATCTTCCTCATCACTTGAGTCATAATTAGGAGGTTGAGAAAAGTCGACCTCTGCATCATCTTCGTATTCACTTGGGGAAGATTCTTCTATATCAAAGAATTCACTTGCGGGTGCAAGTTCATCACTAGGGGGACTTGACTGGTGACTATCATCATTAAGGAAACATGCGTCTTGAGTTATTCCGTCCAGTTCTTCATAAGATATCTGCATTGGAGGCTGTGCACTATCCTCCATAGCATCAATTGTAGCGTTCTTGACGGGATTCTCCATAACTCTAGATTCAGGTGGCGGTTCGGCATCTCCTAAATCTTCAACCAACTCTTCTTCTTCTACAATGACAGCTTCCTCTATTTGTTCCAGTATGAAGTTATGCTCTATGCTGTCCACTGGAGTTTCTTGTGTCTTCTTCGTGCTGCGTTCCTCATTAGATTCTCCACATGAAGCCATGGGAGTCTGTTGAGTGTCTAAACGTCTGGAAGATAATTGATTTATTGCTTGCTCCAGTTGATGAAGGGTTGCATTGAACTGGTTTACTGATTCCTCGAAGCGAACTTGTGATTTTTGGCTTGATGGATATGAACATGGTGCATAAGGGAGTGGTGGTTCGTGGGAATAATTGGATTGGTGTTGGGGTGGATAAGGATCATGTGGTAGTGAATGGTGAAAAGAAGCTTGTGAGTGTGGTGGTTCGAAGTTATGTCGAGAGGATGGTCTCTGAGCACAGGGTGGGGCTTGTTGGTAGTTACAAGTTTGTCCACCATATCTTTCAGCTGGGTATGCATTGTAGAATGGTCGTTGTCCATGATATCTTGGAGGGTGTTGTTGCCTAAAGGGTTGATTAGATCCTCTTGGCTCCGTCTATCTCTGATTATTTTGACCTTGATGCATGCTCCTGTTATAATTTCCACTCCTTGCAACAACATTAGAACCAAACGCAAAGCGATAGGGGTGAGAACTCATAGTTACTAACAAAAATCAAAAACAAAAATAAACACAAATAAACAGGTAAAAGAAAAAAAAATATTTACAATAACCAATAACATTGAAAAATATTTACAATAACCAATAATAAGGCACACATTTGCAATTCCCCGGCAACGGCGCCATTTTGACGTTAGGATTTTTGCTAGTAAAGAATTTTATAAAAATAGTCGCATTGTAGATATAGATTCTAAACCAACAGAAATCCTTTCGTGCAAATGTTTTGGTTGTCACAAGTAACAAACCCCTAAATAAATTGATAACCGAAGTATTTAAACCTCGGTTATTTCCTAAGAAAAGGTTGGGATTATTGAAGTTCAGTTCAATTAGCAAAGATAACAGTTATCAATTATGTTGAGCTAAGATAACTCCTGAGTTACTGATTTCTTAACCAAGACCAAAAGGAAAGGAATTAAATCTACTGGAATAAAAATATCTTCAGATTGGGAATAATCAATAATATAAATAAAAGAAAGCAATATTAACTGAAATACCTCAAATAACATTAATTCGAAAGAGTAATCTGTAACATAGAAGAATTTATAAACTAAATTGACAAAACAAGTAATAAAAAAGGAATATTGAACCTGATAAAAAGATAATCCTCAAGCAAATAAAATCCTAAATCTAAATCCTAATCCTAAAGAGAGAGGAGAGAACCTCTCTCCAACTAAACCTAAATCATGGAAAGTGACTAAAAATTTGGAGACTCTCTGAATGGATGCATTCCCCCACTTCATAATCTCTGGTCTATGCCTTCTGGACTTGGATTTGGGCCAAAAAGGGCTTCAGAATTCACTATGAGTTTTTTCTGCAATTTCTGGTGTATGGCCTCTGTCAGGCGTCCGCATGGGTCATGCGGTCGTGTCAATTGGAGTTTTCCTTGTCGCGCGGTCGCGTCAGTCATGCGGCCGCGTTATAGATGTTCTTCTTTAGGTGCGCGGTCGCGTCAGTCATGCGGCCGCGTCGCTGCTTCTTCGCTCTTGGCACGCGGTCGCGTCGTCCATGCGATCGCGTCGCTGCCAGTTTCTTCACAAACTCCGTTTTATGCTTTCCTTCCATTTTTGTATGTTTCCTTTCCATCCTTTAAGCCATTCCTGCCTTGGGAGATCTAGAACAACTCAACACACCAATCACGGCATCGAATGATAATAAAGGGTAATTAAAATAATTAATTTCAAAGCATAGAAAACATGTTTTTCACAAATATCACATAATAAGGAAGGGAAAGTAAAACCATGCAATTTACATGAATAAGTGGGTGAAGGATTGAATAAATCACTCAAATTAAGCACAGAATATATCATAAAATATAGGTTTATCACTTACAAAATTTGAATCCTATTTTCCTCAATATTTGCATATGTCTTCTCCTCAACATCGCTAAGTCGTGTTCGGAGCTATTGGCGTCGCAGTATATGTTTTTTTATTCAGATTTTTTGCTCACTCTAAATCCTGATTTTGGTTCTGCTCTTAGGTTTTTCTACTAATTAAATTGTTTGTTTTACTTATTCGAAGAAGAGAAAGCTCAATAGCAAATCTTTTTAGTATATTTCATTCAATATCTAAACCAAGTTGTAAATTGCAGTATGAGAATAATTTTTAAAAATATTTTTATAAATTTGTCAGAATCAGATGATACCTTTTAAGTTTGGAAATGGGAGCTTAGAAGACAGGTCATGAACCTTGGTTGTTATTGAGACTAGTAAGCTTACTCATGTTTTTAATGTTGATGATTTCACTAGTGCATTTAATTTGGAGTGGTTTGGGACTAACAAAATAGAATCTATTAGAGTTAATGTTGTTGGTGTGCTAACATTGGTGTCGATTATTGTTACTACCAACTACCTCATCATCGTAATCATAACCATTAATCTTCCAACACTGCAATAGACACTACATTCGCTGAAGAGTGAGGAAGCTACACACTCTTGTGATTTGATTAATTAGGGATTGGATTTCAGAGAGAGAGAAAAGCTAAGTCAATGCCTTGTTCTTCAATAATCACTCCTTAACATGACGATGATGGTAATGATGATGCTTCCTCTGATTTCAAGTTGAACGAGACAACCTTCTTGGCCTCACACATGCCTAACAAGGAGATTGCCGTCGATCGATTCCTCCAAGATTACCCTAACTACGATGGCTGCGGTGTTCTCATCGCCATCTTCGGTATTCTCTTCCTCCGCGTTGACCTTATTCTCATTCTCACTTTCTTCAACTTTTTCTATTTAATTTTATTTTTAGTTCCTTTTTGTTAATTTTCAAATTAATTAAGTGTATAGCACTTTGTTTTGCTCCAGTACTACTAAGAGTTATTGAGCTTGCATGAGTAGTTAGTTGTTAATGGTAGATAGTGATAGTGATGTAGTAGTTAGCTTTGTTTACAGCATTTGTTGAGCTATGCTATAAATGAAAGCTGAATACAGCATTGATATTGAAATAAAGGAGGAGAAACAGAATATTTTATTTCGTTTAGTCCTTTTAAAAAGGGAACATTTCACTTCTTATTAGTATTTCTAATTACTAAAACTCGAAGTTGTTGTTGTGTTGCGTTGTGTCAATAACTCAATATACACATATATGTGATGAATGTATCATATACTTGCTTTCTGTGCTGTGTACTTCATGAGCATGCTACAGTGCACTACTAAACTTTCATTACTATTGCTTTTCTTCTTTTTCCTGTTGTCTTCATGATCAGATTCATGTATCCTGTTTCCTTATATTAAATGATGAATTTTCATACTAGTAATAATGTAAAGTTATTTTGGTGGCAATCTAGTTTTCAGCTACTGGATCTGTGGAATCTAGTTTTCTAGTTTTAAAATACATTTTGGTGTGCATGTTCTGGTGTACTTGTATGTTCTGATGTTATTTGTTACAGTTTCATATGATAGTGCAAGTTTGTTCAATTATTCGATTTGTATGTTTACAAATTTTGGCGTAGACCCAGCCGCTGCTGGATTGCAGGTTACCTTAGATGAGAAACCCAAAATTCTTGATGTCATTAATTGGTAAAAAGAAAATCTTTTGTTGTTGTTGTTGTTGTTTCTTAGCTGATAATTTTTGAGTTTATATTAGTTTTTAAAATAAATGTATATTGCTTTTTTGTATCTTCAGTTTTTGGCAGTGGAGATGTTGATACCTCAAAGGTGGTGAAGGCAGATGCTGATGGTTGTATTTGCGGTGCATCAGGTTAGTGGTTGGGAATATTAAATACCTTTATATACAAGTTATGATGGTCTGACATTCTTCAACTAGTGAGGCTATATACCATTTTTATAGCCTTTATATGCAAGTTATGATGGTCTGACATTCTTCAAATAATGAGGCTATATACAATTTTAATTTTTTATCACAAGATATCAATTTAAAACTTATTAACAATGCTCTTGTTCATATTTTCGGAACACATTTGTTCTATTGTGTTTTAATATTAAAGATCAGAAAATACTCTTTCAAACAGTTTTGGTGATTCTTTATTCTTTGTTATAACAAGAAGCCCTTTAAGTTTTCCTCCTCCAAATTGTCTCCATTCTTTCTTTCTCCATTCTGTTTTTCCTCTTTGTAACTTTGTGTGCTTGCATGCAATTGTCTTTTTCTTTTTCTTTTTTTTTCACAACTTTTTTCTTGTTAGTCAATGAACTTAAACAGTTCAATTATTAAGCTGTTGTTTGAGGTTAGAGTTTCATGAAAAAATGTTGAACAGGGGCATCTTTGATCAACAATACTTCATGGAAAAATCCTTCTGGTGAATGGCATATTGGTTACAAATTTGTTTATGAGCTTTTTATAGAAGAATTGACTTCTTGTTTGAAGGTAGAATCACAATCTTGAGAAATATTGAGTCTTCTTTTTGGTTTCTTACCCTTGGTAAATGGATATAATTTCCCTTTTCTTCTTATGAAATGTTCACTGTCAAAAAGAAAGAAAGAAAAGTGGGACGAGAAAAACCAGGAGGAAATTGCTAAGGCTATAAAACAGCTTCAAGATTTTGATCAGGTTAATCCTCTTACACATGCTAGAATGGTGGAATCTGAATTTGATATGATCTACTTATACCCAGCATTGGGTTTAGTAGGTATCACATTGGAGTTTAATTTTGTGCCAACATTTTTGTTCCTAGGTACATTTCTATTTTTTATTGTTAACTAAAAGATTTTGCTTTGAATGCCTAATCTATACTTCATTAGCTTTTGCCCTCAATTTTCAAGCAATTGAGAAAGTACAGCTTAACATACATGATGGTTTTATTAACTTGTGTTATGGATAAACTTATTAGTAACCTCTTTTAGAAAAGCAAAGAGATGGAGCTTATTAGATTTAGATATAACTAAGCCGAAATTACCCAAACTGAAAGACAGACAAGTAATCAAGTAAGTATGCTTGAAATGTGTCTTGTTTTCTGCTATATATCTATATATGTTAATTCATGATTTAAGATACAATCTGTAAGTAAGTTACCAAAACTTTTTTTGTTGTAGCAATACAAAATACCCATGGAAGAGTCAATAGAAATAGAATTGGAATCCTTAGAGAAGAGAGTTCCCGAAAGGAGAGGGGGAATTTACCTGTTCTGGAATTCACCACTACAAAAATCACATCCGATTTTAGCAGCAACCAAAGCTACTTTTGAACCTTTCTTAAGCTCAGAGCAGAGTAGCTGGAAGTCAAGTAGAAGAATGAGTCTAGCGACCATGGACAAGAAAGCCACTGAAGCCATCATCATTATCCTAACCTATATACATACATCAGATGTGAAATTCTTTCTCTTTCTAATATATCTTTCTTTTCTATCACTAGCTATATAGCTAATAGCTTTTATATACCTGCTGATTCTCTCTCTTCTTCTAAGTCCTTTCGCCTTTATTTACTTGTTTAGCTTTTTAACCCATTTTTCAGGCTCTTCTGCATTGTGAAACTATAGTGATTTGAAGGGAACCTGCTTACATACATTCAACTGCAAAAGAAAAAAGGCATCATTTTCATCAATCTGAATGAAAAGAGAGGGAAAAAGAAAAGAAAATGCCCTTATTCTGCTCTGAATTCTTCATTCCTTTAATATGAATGTAATTATTCAGTTTTTAAATAAGCCCATGTATGAAATTATGGCAATTAACCATCTCATTTTTTTAAAAAAACTTACATAGATTTGTGGCGGTTTTAAAACTGCCGCAAATTTTTTCAAATCCACTATCCAAATAGCAGCGGTTTTACAACCACTGCAAAATCAATTATCTAATTTGCTGTAGTTGTGCCAGTGGTTCATTAGAACCGCTGTAAAATCAAATCTCCACCCCTAACTTGCAATGTTTGCGAAACCGCTGGTATACCGTTTTGCGGTGGTTAAAAACTGCCGCAAATGCCTATAAAAACCGCCGCTATTCGGCGTGTCTCTTGTAGTGTTGATTTGAATAATTTAATTTGGGGTTCACACGTAAATCGAATTCAATGAATTTGAATTAGGCCAACTAGCACTAAATCGAATCTATAAGTTTTGATTTGTATGGCCACTACTAAATCAAATCAAGAAGTTTTAATTTAGTCCCGTTAGTAAATCGAATGGATTGAATTTGATTTACACTCAGTACTGGCTAATGATAAATCGACTCTATTAGCTTCAATTTACTATGAATTCTACTATATATATAAATCGAATGGAGTTATTTCAATTTAGTATATTCCTAACATATAAAAATACGAGCCAAATGTGAATTTTTCACCATAGTGGGACTCACAATGGCTAGTAATGAGATTTTTTTAGTTCTGGTGCATTACAGAAGGTCGATTAAGAAGAAATTGTGATCAAGAATTAAATTTACTGATAAAGACCCGTTGAGTGTTTTTCTCAAACCTTCGACGAGTTTCACTGAGTTTCAAAATACTATACTCCAAAAACTGGGGTTACATAGCGTGAAACAGGTGGAGAAGTTATTCTACAGAATTTCAATTTATGTGTGTGGATGATGTGAAGTACAATTCATTCGTCGTAGACAATGACAAAGATTTGCAAGTTCTGTTCCATTATCGTTGTCAGTTTTCCTAGGTGAGGACTACTGAGCTGTTGGCGAAGCTTGTGGATGTGTTCTATAGTTCTGGAGGTTCAAACCGGAATCCTCAATCCTTAGCAATGCCAGCCTACTCTAGTTCTCCGTCCTTTGCAACTAATCTAAATCGCAGTCATGAAGGAGAAATAGGTGATATTGGACCATTGGGTAAGCTTGCGATTGTGACGTCCAGAACTCCTGTTATGGTCCCAGTTTTCAGAGAGGGTGGAATACCGATTGGTGTCGAGGATGCACTGCATGATGATGATGTGGAGTCTGCCACGATAGCTGATGATAGTGATGATGACATAGCAAGGACTACTCCAGTTGTGCGTGGTGGAGCATTTAGTTCAGGAACTCATCAGTACCCCCATACTTTTCAACTTTGGACTTGGATGCCATGGCACAGCAGGGAAATCCAAGAGTGCCTGTTGGTTTTAAGGACAGAGATACACAAAATACATGAGCTTTATCTGAATTCCAAATTGGTTAGCAGTTTTAGGATAAAGAGGAGGTTGTGTTAAAAGTGAAGACTTATAGCATTCGTCGTGGAGTTGAGTAAAAAGTGTTGGAATCCTCCACCACCACCACCACCATCACCTCCCTCGCCTCCGTCGTCACCCATCATCTCCCCCATCACCACTGTCGTCTTCACTGCTACCCTTATCCTCTCTACCTTTCCCTCCACATCAGGCTCTACCTTGACCACCACCTCTAGCTCCTCTACAGCCGCGACCCCTCGCCCCCTCCATCCACAACCCCATCCCTCCAATGCATCAAAACTCACACTGACTCGAACATGTCCGAACACAACGTCTCCACTCAACACGATGTCTGTCCAGAACATTAGGCACCTGATCCATATGAAAACCGTGTTCAATTAAAAAATTCTGCAAACGCTAAATATTGCATGCCCTAATTTATAAGAAAATCGTTTACAATAACCATGAAAAAATTGTTCAGAGGAACTGCAACAAACGCTAAATAATGCATGACCTAATTCTAAAAAAAAAAATTAACCCAAACATATAATCTCACTCATTCAAACAAAAGAGAAAATGCTCAAACTAAATGGGCTTAAGTATGTGACTACTCTAAAAAAAATTTCTTTAACGTATAAAACATATCGCAATACTCAATCAGCATCATGACCGCAACAGTTGGGTTAGAGTGAATCCTAATCCTAAACTACTTCTCGCTGAATATACAACTAATAACTTAAAAGTCTAACAGTGTCTACAATCACCATACTAACTATCATTTTTAGGTACCATTTCAAGTTCTAAAAATCAAACTAACTAATAATTTACTATCTCTAACCAGAAATTATATTGAAAAAATTAATTTTCTAATTCCTAACTAAGGACTGTAAACAACTACTACAAGAAGCATGTTAACATTACTAGCATGACTAACTAAATTATGTTGAAAACAAATTTTCAATCACTAACCTCTTCATAGATGGCACCAGTAATATGCGCGACTCCATCTAACTGATAGATACGATTTGGATCGTCTTCCATGTGTTCTAATTTGAATTTTGTGGGGTTTCTTTCTAAAATTTTCGAGGAGGTTTGTTTGGGGAATTTTGATTTGTAATTCGAATCAGCTGAATTCGAATTCTATATATAGGCCTAATTAAGTAAATCGGCTCCATTAACTTTGATTCACTAGAGATTCTCAATGGTTGTAAATCAAAACCATTACTATGGACAAAATTCGAATCAACGCCAACCCATTATAAATCAAATTCAATCCATTCGATTTATTAAGGGGGCTAAATCGAAACTCATTGATTCAATTTAGTGCTAGTTAGCCGCCTAATTCGAATTCATTAAATTCGATTTACGTGTGAACCCCAAATTAAGTAATTCAAATAAAGTAGATTCAATTTAGTATTACGAAACCTAATTCAAATTCAATGAATTAGATTTACATAAAAACATGCAACAAAACATCCGCATAACATTTTTAGATTTGAGAGATACACATAAAATTAGTTTACCTTTAGTTTAATTTATAAAAGTCATTTACCCTAAAAAAATGTTTCGCTGGAAAACAAGATATGAGGCTCTCTTTGTAGTGAATATACAGGGAGCATGCAGAAAAGCTCACGTGATGAGTTTCTAGATTTTGTTGGTTAATTATGTGATTATCACTAATGAGTGTTAACATAATTATGGCCTGTAAGTTGGATTTTATTTTCTTTTTAGATAAAGGTATGCATTTTTGTTTAAGGCAAAAAAGGTTTCTATTATTTGTCATATACTCATTGTTAACAAACGAATAAATATATTGCTTATTGTTGAATATTTTTTTCTTAAAAAAAAATTCCAAAATCCAGCACCACCGAGTATTGTAGCCTCTTCCCAACACAGTAACACCTCGTATATAAACTAAAAATTGACTATATATATTCAAGTGAATATTTGTAGTTGCTAACAATAATAATATTTATATGAATAATATTTCTAAAAATTAAAATATTAGAATATTATTATAATGATGTAATATTTTTTTGATAATTGTTTCTGTATTATTGAATCTGAAAATTATAACAATGAAATATTCAATCTCAATTGGAGATAAAATAAACAGAATCAAATAGTAATAAAGAGAAATTTAGAGAGCTAGTATTTTTATTAAAATTTGGTCAGCACTTAATTAGTGAAAAAAATGAGTGATTCCACATTATTAAATGTAATTTCACACTATTAAAAATATTAATAATAGTTAATTGATATATAACTACAAATCACAAAACCTACTAGCCTCCTAACACTCCTCGTTGATAAAATCATATATTGCGTAATTTTCGTATTGAAATAAATTTTTTTAAAGTAAATATTGGTATATGATTGTCATTTTTTTTAGTATATACCCATTTTGGTCCTCAAAAAATTTCAAACTAGACACTTTAGTCCCCAACTAAAATTAATTACTCGATTGGTCCCTAACAATTAATTCCATCAATCACTTAGGTCTTTGGCTCCGTCAACTCTAACGGAAGACAAAATGGTCCCTGACAACTCTAACAGGGGACAAAATGATCCCTGACAACTTTAACAAAGGACAAAATGATCCCTGACCCTTTTATTCAAAAACGACACTGTTCTTCCCCAATTTTTATCATATCTTGCATAATCCTAATATTCATATTCTCCTTCTTCACCTTTACAGTCTTCTTTTTCATCTTTTTCTTCCTCCTCTTTAGCTACAAGATTAAGCCATGGTGTAATTGCTACACGTGTCACACCTACCACACTTCCTAAATCTTTGTGACTAGTACATCCACCTCCTCTGCACTTCACCCACCAGAAGCATCCACTTTCATGTCTTCGATAACACTACCTCCAACCCCGACAACGTCAACGACATCCTGAAGACCAAGTTCCACAACTACCCCAAGGGCACGCCTTAATCCACTCTCCAGAAAGCAATATAGATTGTTTGACATTAGGACATCATGAGAAGATTCTCCTTCGACATCATGTGCAAATTCTCATTTGAAATAGACACTGAGTGCTTCATTCCTTCTTTCCGGGAGTCCAAGTTGGCAGACATCTTCGACCTCGCATCTAAGCTATCAGTACAATGAGCAATATCGCTGTTGCCGCTCATATGAAAATTGAAGTGATTACTGAACATTGGTTCGAAGAAAAAGCTGAAGGAAGTGATCGGAGTGGTGGACAATGTGGTGTCATGGAGATGATAGGGCAGAGGAGGAGGGAGATGACAACGACGACGACAAGTCTTAACAAATTAGACTTGCTATCTAGATTCATAGGATCCATCGAAGACGACAAGTAGTTGAGAGACATAGTCATTAGTTTCCTGAGTATGAATTGGTTGAGAACATGTTGAGGATTTTTTTCTTATGAACATTAAAGTTATAGAGTGTGCATTATGTAGCTTGAAGTTACAGTGTTAGACTGTTAGTGTTATGCGAGATATGATGGAAATTGGGAGAGAACGGTATCATTTCCGAACAGCGGAGATCAGGGGCCATTTTGTCCCCTCTTAGAGTTGTCATGGACTATTTTGTCTTCCGTTAGAGTTGATGGAATAAAATACCTAAGTGACTGACGGAGTTAATTGTTAGGGACTAATCGAATAATTAATTTTAGTTGGGGACTAAAGTGTCTGGTTTAAAATTCTTTGAGGACCAAAACGAATATTTACTTTTTTTTTCTATTATCTTCTTGTATTTCTCTTAACTTATTTGTAGATAGGGTTAGAATAATATTTTTTAGAATAATAATGGTGTAATATACATTTTTTATGTCCTGTTGTTTATCTCAGAAAAAAAGGACAAAACAACATAAAAATGTTAAAATCAATGAAAAGACAAAAATACTCATTATTCTAGAATTAGAGTTATTTGATTGTTTAAAGAATAAGATTTGTATTTGAATTTAGTAATAATACCTCTTTCAAAAATTAATTCTAATGTTCTAAATTATCCTAATGAATTACTGCATGTATAAAGTGGAATTTAAATTTTTAATATTCGTTTAAACAAATTAATAACTAATGAATTAACTATTAGATCAATCTAAATTGATTAAACAGTGTTAAAATTGTTTCTGTGGATCTAATATTTATTTATTCATTTATTTATTCAATAATATAGAAATAATTATAAAAAAATATTATATTATTATAATAATAATCTAATATTTTAATTATCAAAAAAATTATTCATATAAATATTATTATGTTAGCAAATACAAATATTCACTTGAATTTATATAGTCAATTTTTAGTTCATATACCAGATGCTACTATGTTGGGGAGATACGTATAGTATCGGTGGTGGTGGGTTTTGGATTTTTTTTTCTTAAGAAAAAAATACAACAATAAATAATATGAATTTTTTTCCGTTATAAATTATTAAAAATAATTATTTTTCAGAAATTCAGTTTTCATGTTTATTTATAGGAATATGTGCTTTTTTTTTTGTAATCAGGGCAAGTTTGCTGTACTCCCCAGCAAACTCTATAATATATATAGTTCGCTGCACTCCCGGTGAACTCTATGTAAAGTTCGGCGTATTATAAATTTGAAGTGGGACCATTGTCCCCTATCTTTTTCTTTCCAAATCTTCTCCCAATTTTTATTCTGTTAGAACTTTCTGTATTCCCGCGTTTGAGAGATTCGTTATTCACAGCATCAGCAGTTTGAGGTTAGAAATTAAAATGTTAGTTTGAGTTATTTTTTTTAAATTAGTTAGAATTACCTATTATTTCTTAGTTAGTAGTTGCATGCTAGTTATAGTTAGAGTTATGGTTTACTTATTTCATGTTATTCGGTGGTTGTTTATTGTTTTTAACATGTGAATTAGTATAAGCTGTTAGTCTATTTATTAGTTAGTTTAGTAAAATAAATTTGGTTTACGTTGTTAGTCAAATCTTAATAAAATTAAGTTAGAATGTGGGATTAAGTGAGTAATAGGGTAGGGTTGCCTAGGGTTTTACTGAAAGTGAGGTAGATAAGTAGTATTTATTAGATACGTCTGTTTACAAATCCTGTTATTGTGAAACAAATGCTAATAAATACATGTTATTTTGTTTAAATTCATTATGGTTAGATGGAGCAGCAGTCATTGGGATATGAGGGGACCCTGTACAGATTAGATCAGGCTGAGCACATTGCTGGCAGACTTGACCGAGTGGTATGATGATATCCTTGTTGTTTATCTGTCTTTAATTACAAAACAGTTAACTTATGCTATTTAGAGTTGACGCTGTTTTTTGTTTTGTTTTTAATATTATCTTTTCGTTTGGTAGGCACCTCGGATCTTGCGCACCAGGTGGAATTTGATGACGAGGCCACCGGAGGCAATTAGGCCATATCTCAGACTAGTCAGGTTTGAGTATGTGGCCTACATGGTTGAGTTTAAGCATGACTGGCCACTCGTCTCGGCATTGTTAGAGAGGTGGAGGCCTGAGTCCCACATCTTTCATCTAGTATGCGGGGAGATGACCATCACGCTGCAGGATGGCGTATCAGCTGAGACTCAGGATCGATGGTGATCCTATGAGTGGGTGCATAGGTAGTTGAGAGCAGCACCACCAGGGACGGACCTTTGAGAACTTTTGTCAGTAGTTACTGGGTGTTGTGTCTAGTGCGGAGGATAGACAGTCACAGACGAAGTGGACTGTCAAGCTGACTTGGTTCTTGAACACTGTTTGCGGAGAGTTGGAGTAGGACACCATTGAGGAGCGCCTCCTGAGGTACACAAGAGGCTACATTATGCAGCTGATAGGGGGTATTCTATTTTCAGATGCATCTGACTCTCGGGTGCACATCAGGTGGCTCACCTTGTTGGAGGACCTCGATGCATGTGGGAGGTTGTCGTGGAGATCGGTTGTATTGTCTTGGATATACCGCCAGATGTGCCGCGCCACGGAGCATGGTTCGCACAACCTGGGTGGTTGCGTTAGTCTGCTATTGTCATGGGCCTACCACCGTATTCCCCTGCTACGTCCGGATGGATTTGATACCCGTCAGTTTCCGCTTGTTGAGATGTATAATTTTTTTATTTTATGCAATAGTCCTTTGTTTATTTACTAAATTAAGTGTTTAATATAATATAACTGAGTTGTAATGTTACCTCTGCTGCAGAATTGTAGGTGGGTTGAGTACAAACCAAACAACGCGGGAGGTGAGGGGCGCCTTAAGCATTACAGGTCTGTCCTGAACGGCATTGGCATACTCGCCGTAAGTCATAAATATTTATGCATACCCAGTTTAATTTATGTTATGTTTTTTGCATATGAAAATTCAATAATAACACCAACTTGTGCCTTGGAAATAGGTTGAGTGGACACCATATGCAGACCCGCAGTTGGAGGGTCTAGTTCCGCAGTTGGAGGGACCTGTGGCTTAGGTGCAGGAGTTTGATACGGTTGTATGTGTTAAGAGAGGGTAGGGGTTTTTCTTAAAATCTAATTTATATTACAGAGTTGTGATAACTAGATATTAATGTGAGAGAACATATGTCTGTGATTATGATTGTCTTCTAAATGTGGTTGTTTGCTGGACTGAATGACTGATTGCTTGATTGCTTGAGTAGTTTGTGATTGCTAAAAAGAAATTAGTTTGAAAAGTTATTTAGTTGATTATTAGGAAAAATGGCTTTTCTTGGTTTTGAAACTATTTTCGATAATGTAAAGGAATTGGCTTTGGAAATGGTTTAATTTTGAGTTAGTGACTTTATAAATGATTTAGTATTTGAGCTGGTTTGATTTTAAAAAGAGATTTATTATGGGCACTGATTCGCTTTGAAAATAATTTGATATTGGAACTAGCTGAATCTTGGAAAATGATTAAGATTTGGAAAAGGTTTGAGAAATGTTTGGATGGGACCCGAATAGGGTGGCAAAGTCCGAGTTTTAGAGGAGATGCTGCCAAAATTTTATAAAATTGGAAGTTTTATTTGAAGTAATTAACTAAAAAGATTTGTTTTTAAATATTATATGTTTTAAGAATAATCTATTTATCAAAGAAAGAATTATGTTTTGGAATTGAGATTGTTAATAAACGGAATGGAAAGAGGATTGATGAGGATTTTCTTTGAAATATGGTTTTTGAATGAATTTGGAAATGAGGTTTGGATTGATGAATGATTATGATGTTGAGAATGTTGAGATATGTGGCTTATGAATTTGAAATATCTGAGATACGAGGTTCCCTGGATTAAGTACCGTGGCTTGCCACCACGTGTACCAGGTTGAAAACTCGACACTTTGTTGACCCTGCGACGTAAGTGTGACCGGGCACTATATAAATTCCCGGGAATGTTACCCCCATTGAGCAATATTGATTATTTGAGAAAAAGCTATGCATAGACTCTTGGGGATGCACGTCGGGGGACAGTCTAAGGACAATTCAGACTTGTCGGGTTGGCTGGATAACCGACAGATGAGCCTCATCAGCCATAGGACACTTGTGTTTTCCTTGTCTGTCTTGCTTGTGTTTGTCCTGGCGTGCTACATTTGAGAATGAACTTTGGTGCTGGATTAATGATTGTGTTATTTGATTGCGTGGTTGGTTTCTGATTGAGATTTTCTTATAAAAAAGGAAATGTTTCGAATTTCTGAAAAAATTAAACATTGTTTCTTCGAAAAGGTTTTGAACGATTACCTATTAGTTTTAAAAAGAAAATTCATAAGGCAATGATAATCACTGAGTTTGAAAACAGTTTTCTTATTAAATATCTTCTTATGACAACTTTGAAACTCCGTGGTGAGACCGTGTGGTTAGGTTCTCACCCCCCTACAGCTTTACCTTTTCAGGAACCGGATGAAGAAGCATTAAGAAGAGTTATACTGCGCTTGGTTTTATATGTTGTTGTATTAATTAGTTTATTTTCTTCCCTCGTCTTTGTTATTACAAATTTGTAAGAGGGATAGGAATCGTATGTTTTATATATATATTATTATGAGTTAGTATGTAAAGAGTTTTGTATATGAATCTATGCTTGCTTGTATTTTTCTTAAGATAAGGTATTAATTTCCGGTTTTCAAAGAAATCAGCGATACAGTGTCGAGTCACAGGCTCCTATTTTAGTATTTAGTATGTAAAATAATCGTAATACTTCTTGCTATCAGAGTGGCGCAGCCGGAAGCGTGACTTTTGATAGTGAGGGTGTTACATTTGTGGTATCAGAGCCTGGTTTCGATCCAGGGACCTGTGGGTTATGGGCCCACCACGCAACTGTTGTCTACCCGCTATTCTGCTTTGCCATTGTTGAGTGGCATCAGGTGGACCGAGTCGTGCAGCAGTTCGGTGGCTTGCAGCACATCCCGACCAGGCAATTAGACATCGACAACATGCATGGTATGGATGGTCGATTTGGACGCGGTGAGTGGTTCCCGCACTTGCTGGGGGATGGCATGATTTATGGCGGATATCAGGACACATCCACATCAGGCACAACCATTCTCCCAAATGCACACATCTCCTCCTCAGTCAACCTACCATCCACGACATGTTGATGACCCGTCCAGCGGGTCGTCCTCCGCTGCAGACTATGCCACACTGAGGGAGCAGATTGTCACTCATCAGCCTGACCCTGATCCTCAGCTCGGTCGAGCTCAGTGCGATATTTGACCACCTGCCTGTGGCACCGGTGGGTGTCTGGAGCCGAGGCCTCACGGACGGCGTCCTCCGTGTAGAGGCAGGAGAGGGAGAGCGTAGTAGATATTTGTATGGTTCCTTATCAATAATGTATATATAGACTTGGACTTGAACATATATATTATATATATCTATCCATGTTTAGATGTTTGTAGAACATATATATTTCATAACCGTTATAACAAACCCACCCCTCTTACTAATGTCGGCTGGACAATGCACCTGCACCGTCAATAGCGGTACATATCTTCTGCGTGTGACTAGTTTGACGACACAAGCCGCACCTTTTCTCCTTGGTATGCTCGACATCATCCATGTTGTTTTGGATTCTTGAGCTGACTGGTTGACCTTTCTTCACTCTCATCATCCTAGGATTGGGCCGATCATAAGATGGCCAGTCATCCTCATGTCCAATCGGACGAAACTGAACCTTATATACGTTGAAGATGGAATCCATGCGATATAGTGGATGCACAAACCCCTTCCAATCAATTCTAGCTTGGGAGCATGCTGCGAGGATGTAGCGACATGGAAGATGAAGCTCCTGGAAATACCCACAGTCACAATTGCCTTCGTCGAGCAGAACCTGGTAATTTTGTTGTCTGAAGCCAGGGACTGCCGCTAACACTTCAACTGTGTAGCTTGTTCGCGAACGGTCAAACTGGTAAAGATTCATGGAGTTGATGTGCTTCGAGTTGAACTCGATGGCCTTCATCAGTGTTTGCGAGAACTTGACGCCGACTTGGAGTTGGGCAAGGGCCTCGGAACCCTTCCTGGCAAAAAGTTCTCCTAACCAGAAATAAGTTGACTTAACCAGAGATGTGATTGACAAATTCCGAGAACCCGTCATCATTGCATTTATGCACTCGGAGATATTCGTCATAATGTGCCTGAATCTATGACCCTCATCCGCATACTACGCCCAGTGTGATCGTGGCATCTCCTCTAGCCAATTGGTGATCGATTCTTGCCCCTCAGATGCCCGAAGTAATGAGCGAACTCCCGTTGCAACTTCGAATACGCTGCATTTATCAGAAAATTCTTCAAGTCCTTGTTCTTGAAGTGAGTCATGAAGTTGGAAGCAATGTATCTCGTACAAAATGCCTGGAAAGCATGAGGTGGTTTCCATAAACTATCATCGGCATTCAGTGCAGCATCAATTGATTTGTGCCTATCTAAAATCACTAAGACACCAGGTTGTGGAGTCACATGATGACGCAGATAGGACAGAAAGAACGACCATGCCTCCTTTGTCTCGCCTCGACCACGGCAAACGCAATAGGCAAAATGTTTGCATTGCCATCCTAAGCTATGGCTATCAGCAGCGTGCCACCGTATTTACCATATAAGTGTGTTCCATCAATGGAGATTAGTGGCTTGCAATGCTTGAAAGCCTCGATGCATGGTGGAAACGTCCAAAACACCCGATGAAACATGACGGTATCCGCAACTCCAGGCCAAGGCTGAGTGACAAGTTGCATCAAAGTACCTACGAACAAATTCTCAATAAGCATATTGTATACCGTTCTTGTCTAATTAACATATAATCACAACGAATAAATCCTTACCAGGCAAGTACATTTCCATAGCGAACAACCAACAAGGAAGCTTGTTGTATGGCTCCTCCTAATCCCCATATATGCTAGCAATCACTCTCTGCTTTACGAGCCAAACCTTCATGTATGACGCCTTGTAGCCAAAGTGTTTCTCTACACTTTCTTGCAGAACCTTGATACTTATTGTTGGATCTGCTTTTACCATTGTGAAAATGTGTTGTGCAATCACCTTCGAATCCAACCGACGATGGTCTTGCCCCATCGAAGTTTGCATGCATATGTGAGGACCTGTGTATCTCCTCACTTCCCACTTTTCTACCTTACGGCGATATGATATGTGTATGCTCCAATTAATACCCGGTCCGAACTGGACACATTATGCATTATACCTCCACTGGTCACTGTTTACTATTTTGTACTCAACAGCCCTCCTGATGTTGTACGTCTTAACAGCCAACATGACTTCTTCCTTGTTTTGAAAATGTTGTCCAACCTCGAACTCATTCCTTGGATCATATTCAGAGCCTCCCTGGGTAAAGGACCAATCCGACGTCATTGCCTCGAGATTCAGCCTAGAGAAGTGGTCCGGGCGATCATACGTTTGTGAAATAGCGGGCTGTGTCAGGGCAATTTGTGTGTCACCGTAAAAGTTCATTTCTTCCTCATCGTCACCATCGTTAGGAATTTCGGCTGGTTCTTCTTCTGCATCATCTCCATCATCAGGGTTAGCTTCATACTGATCCATCATCGGATCCCCCACAGCAGAACCATCGTGACTTTCAGCGCCGTCATCCAACTCAGCATTGTCCGCTCCAACATTAGACCCTTCTTGACTACCTTTAGGAGGCATATTCAGATCCACCATTGTCTGCCTGATATTTCGTCTTACAGGCCCACTCAACGGACTTCCATCGACAGTATCCGCAGACGATCCTCGGCCACCCAAATCGACGAGGAACACAGCTAACTCCAACAGATGAACATTTGTCCAGCGGTTGTGCTAAGACCGTATAAGACGAACGTCTTCGTCATCGCGCAAACGATACCTGATTCAAAATAACATAACGTTTTCATCACATGGGTGTTCACACAAATATACCAACAGCATAAACAACACAGTTGTGACATACCTTTTATAAATTAAAGTACCATCTATTTCGGTTGGATATCTGTAGTAGATTTTCTTCACCTTCTTTGTCTCTTGCATCCCCACAGAAAGTAATACAAGATTTTTTAACAGCTTTAAACAAATGATTTCTGGTGGCAGATGGGTAAATATTGGTTGGTTCGATCTAAAAACGATAGAACCTTCTTCATCATACACCATTTCTACATCGTAATAAATGAATAACAGTGGATTTCTTGCCATTGTAAAAAAAATGAGATATTGAACAACCAAAATGATTGTTGAGAACAAATTTCGGTGCTCAACTTCGTTGTGTTACGGTCATTTATTGGAAAAAATTCGCGTATAGTTTGTCGGGGGTGCGACGAACTCTATATATATTATAGAGTTCGCCGGGGGTACGACGAACTCCATAAAAAAATATGGAGTTCGTCGGGAATACGGTGAACTTGCCTTAATTACAAGAAAAAAACAAACACTTCTATAAATAAAGATAAAAACTAGGTTTCTAAAAAAAATTATTTTTAATAATTTATAACGACAAGAAAATTCTAAACAATATATTTATTTATTTATTTATTAACAATGAATGTATGACAAATAAAAACCTTTTTTACTTTAAACAACAATACATACATTTATCTAAAAAGAAAATAAAATCCAACTTACAGGCCATGATTATGTTAATACTCATTAATGATAATAAAACAATTAACCAATAAAATCTTGAAACTCATCACGTGAGTTTTCGTGCATCATTTCTGTATAGGCCCTGATCTGTCATTTTTCGTTTCCTACTAAAACACTTGTCATCTTTTTTTGACTTGATTAGATAAATAATAATTTTTGTGAATAATATGAACAATAAATTTTAAAATTAGTTCAATAAAATAAAAACACACTATACTTTAAATTATCCTCCTAAATTTTAATATTAGGATAGGAAAAACTAAGGTGCAGTGTGAAGTTGATAACTGAGAACCGTTAAATGATTTGATTGATTTGACTAAATTTTCATCTAACGGTTCTCGACTATCAACTTCACGTGAATTTTCACCATTAGAATAACCATCTTCATACTTAATAAATTAAACATCTAATATATCTATTGTTTACATTATTTAATATTTTCATTATTTATCTATACTTTTTCCTTCTTTATTTACCAACACATTTACATGTGGAGAAGCCATCACCCTTCTTATGCAGAAGACTTTGCCTCTAAATAATCCATATCATCTTATTACTTCCACATGGATTATATGTATGTAATTTTAGAATCCAATGATGACAAATTAACTATTTCCCTTACATTATTATTATGGTAATGAGAAAAAAGCAATTGCAAGGACGCTGAAAAGGAGTAGAGTACAAGAAGTTATAGTGGGTGGCTCCTTGTCTCTGTCGATGGAGAGTGATGAGGTAAGGCTCCACATTCATAAAATGGCTGGAAGGATAAAGTTTCTCTAGATGCTAGATGCTAGTTAGCTGCACCATGTCCCTGTTTCAAATCATTATTATAGATTTCGGAATTGCATGAAATACCAAGCACACTATCTATAACAAAAAGTTATTTTGTAAAATCTCTTGAATATTCTATTGTATAAGAAATTTAAAATTTTTTGTAAATTCACAACATCCATTGTTAACTATGATTTCAAGATTTTAAAAATTTTAACATTTTAATAATCTGCAAAGCACAAATTGTCGCCAGTGATTTTTGTAAAAGAACGATTTAAAAAAAAATTATATAAAAGAATTGTTAGTCACTATTTCAATTAAAGAAAAAGTTAAAAATTATATTAGAATAAATTGTTAAAAATGATGAACTTGTATTAAATTAAACAAACTATAATTTTTTGAGTGAGAAATAAAAGGATATGACTCCCAACGACCACTGCACAAGTTGTCTCCAAGGTAGCTACATTGTTTTTGTGTGTGTGATAATTAAACAAAATGCCACATGCAAAAGAAACGCACCACCGACCCCTCACTCCCTCTCCTTTGTTTTTGTGTGTGTGATAATAATACACCTAACTCGCTAATACAGAGACACAACTACAATCATAAAATTTTCTACTACCCCCCGTGCACTCATGCAATGCAAACATCTTTTTGTGCTTGCTTTTGCATGCACACCACCCCCACCTTCAATTATATATGTTTGTGTTCCGATCCTATATTGGTCAACGTAATCACATACATATCTTAATCATGTCTTTCCTTCACAACGATAATGTTCAAAATCAAGTGGTTGCTCGTTCAAGAATATAATCTAATCACAAAAAAAAAAAAAATTAACCTAATATCATAATATAAATAAACATAAAATCAATACGAAATGTACTTAGATAGTATATTAACTTATAATATCATAAATATATTCTAGCATCCATCTCCCTCAAATTCAAGTATTTTGCCATTTATATAAAAAATAGTGGACGTGAGTGGGAGTTCTCGACCACAGGAGAAAGAAATTAAGTGAGATAATATAAAATGAGAAGACACCACATTTAACTCAAAACTTTAAGATAGTAAGTTAATGAATTTTTCTATTTATAAACTTCTCACTCTTTCTTGTTTTCTTTAATATGGGACTAATTTCATATACTCTTCACCCTTACAACATTAACGGTGTGTCGAGGTGCAAGGCATGTGAGATTCAAATTCGAATGCCATTTGTTGCCTCAAGCTTAGCAGAATATGAGGAATGCATACAATAGCTAGTAGTAGTGGTGATGAACATCTTAACAGAGAATCTGGAATAACAATCTCATAATATTATTTAAGGAGGATATCATGTTTTTAATACCATATTAGAATTCATTATAATAACTAAAAAATAAACTTGACATTCGTATGTGTGAGAATATACAATGAAAAGTGCCTATACATAAACTAAGAATACAATTTAATCATAATTACAAAATCAATCTAATATCAAATTAAACAAATATAAATTTAATGATATCTACATATGCTTTATTAATCTATCATATCCTAAATACATTCTATCAAATAAGATGTCTTAAATATAAATTTTTTTAGTCTATACGTATTTTTTTATTTAATAACTTAAGTTTTTAAGTGAAATAATTCATTATATATAGCCATAATATGAGTTCATAATTTGTCAAGTTAATACTTAAATTCATCCATAAATTTATATTTGCGTCTCAATTTGGTCAAAATTTTAATTTATTCAATTTAGTCTTTTAATTTGACATTTGTAATTTTTGTTGGTCCATAATCCTGATTTTATCACATAACCGTTTAAGACATATTCAGATAAATTAACGGGTATCACATTAGACTCTTTAATGGCTATTTGACGTATCAATTGAATATTTTTATCTAAATTTTCTCTCTAAGTAGCTTTTAAAACCCTAAAGTAAAATTAGAATTAGTATTTTAAACGTTTCATAAAAAATAAATTGAAGTAAAAAAAGTTTTAATTGCTACTTCAAATGGCCGTCAATCCATTTCAGCACGTTTTTAATAGTTTTGTTACAAAAACAATATCAAATACTAACGTGAACCATAAATGCTAAGTTAGAGGCCAAATTGAATAAATGGAAGCTTTAAAAACTAAATTAAGCACGAATATAATTTCAGAGATGAATCCAAGCATTAACTATGTCATTATATATATAAAAGTCTAGATCATATCTAATTTGAAACTAATATATGTCTACGCAATAATTTCTCATCTACGACATCTTTGGCTTTTGATGGGAACTTATTTTTAGTTTTGAAAATTTCACATCATTTTGATATGTATAGATTTTAACCTTAAATAACTCTTAATCTACGGTTGTTGTGTAATTGACATCAAGAGTAGAGGTGGTGAATTGAGTAAATCTGCTTCAACTAGAATTAAAGAAACGGATCTCTCTCTCTCTTCTTGAAAGAATATTGGCAGTATGGGGCTATGGACAGGCACATGCCTTGCTGGTTTGGCAAAATCTGATGAGATTTTGATTAAAACGACATAATTTTTAAATTTTTGTTTGAAATTTTGCAATGATAGTGGGGAAATGAAGAGAGTTGTTCTATTGATAGAGGACATGAGGAGCTGTGGGAGGGGCCATGAGTTGTTACAAATTTCTAGTGCTTCAATGAGTTGTTTCCCAACCCCAAGAGTTTAGTGACTGATCTTGAAATGAATTCCACGGAGAGGAACTTATTGTGTTTTCTTTTTTTGTTTATTAACTTATTATGATTACTATACAGAGTTAATATTTAATTTAGCCCCTCAACTTGCATGCAAGTTTAAATTTAGTCCACAAAGTTTCAATTGTTTTTATATAGTCTTCAAATTTTGCAAACGTAATTCACATTCGTCCTTAGGACAATTTTTAGCACACAAACATTAATGGAGCGTTGACATGGACAACCAAATACCATGCTAAAACTTGTAAAACGATGCCGTTTTGATTTTGGCGCTCAAATATTTCAAAAAGGACACTGGATTATTTGGTTTGGGAGAAAAAATTTTAATAAACACTACTTACGATGTTGTTTTTGGCCTATTTGAGTGCCAAAACAAAAATAATGTCGTTTTACAGAATTCACGTGGCATCTGGCTGTCTATATCAGCGTTCTGTTAACGTCTGTGTCGAAAATTATCCTAAAGATTAACATGAGTCACGTTTATAAAGTTTGAGAACTAGATAGATACAATTAAAATGTTAGGGACTAAATTAAAATTCGCAAACAAATTTACTGATGAAATTGAGTATTATGTGAATGTATGTATTTTGGTTTTATGGAACAAGGATTTGATGGGTTTGTGTTATTTATTTAATTTTTTTAATGGTAATAATAAAATAACCCTCAATTTTAATTCCTTACTTCTTTTAGTCTTAATACAATTCATTTTCGTCTCCAAATTATATGAATCTATCTATATTCCATTGATGATGGGGCTGGGGGCCATGTTGCACGTACTGAACTTGAATGTGTCCCCACCTCATCAACCCTTTGAAATCAAAATCTTTATTTTCATTACATTATTATAATACTTGACACTCGCAACATATATAGATTTCAGACCCATACATATATACACTACAAAATCACGATGCAACTTCAAGATATTGGCGGACAGTCGGACACTATCCTTGTTGCCCAAGAAGTGGTGCATTCCAGAACAAATAAGCGAAATGATCCCATACATGGCTATAAAATTGATCTGTAAAAGACATATGAACGCTTTAATTGAAACATTACTTGTATATCTTTTAAGATATTTGTACGCCCAAATCCATAACTATTCTTGTTTGGTGGTGCATAACCTTAGCTTTAGTGAGGATTCCTCGAAATACTAGCAGTATAGAGGCTTTATGACTAACTAGAGGGATATTAGGCACGGGAACTTAATTTCACCACATCTTTTTGTTTTTTTTGCATCAAAAGAATAGCTCATTTGCTTTCAGATAATGTGACATTAAACTAGGATTGTTTACCCATTGGATCAGATTGGATATTAACAAATTTGTTATCTAATTCGTACTTAAATATGCTAGATTGGATATTGTTACAGCCTGGCTCAAAGCGGCATGGGCCAACCCGACCCATGGGCCCTTCAACCCGAACGGTCGGTGGAAAACCTTCGAAGTCTGACCCGAACACGCGTCCTGGGCAGCTCCTCATCACAGCTGTCTAAGGAAGCTTCGAGGAAGGTGGGCTCTGCCCTTGCGGGGCCCACCCCTGATACGATATATATGGGGGTCTAGCTCTTCCCCGAGGTACGTCACACATTCCACCTATTTATTTCTCGCCTGCACACTAACTGACTAGAGCGTCGGAGTGTCTTTGCAGGTGACACCCCTCTCTCCACAACAAGAGCTCGGCAGCTCGGTTGGCCCGATCCGATCACAACCGATCAGAACAAAGCATCCCCACCATCTCAAACCTCCACCCGAATCGTCTGGTAACCAACCAACCGAACATTGGCGCCGTCTGTGGGGACTGCCTAAATGGACGTCGTGCCGGGCACTGGAGACCAAGGCCGAACAGCCGGTGCAGAGGGGGCAGCCTCTGTCGCCTCACCGGGAGGGCGACGAAGGTCCTCCCGGCAGCGCAATGAACCACGCACAAGGACGCGAGAGACACGCCCCTTCGGAGGAACTGGCGGCGACAGCGCCAGGATAATGCAGGAGCTACGCCATAGGGTCCAGAACCTGGAATGACAACTAGCCGATCAGGAGCATAACCGATGAACAACTGACCCTAGCTACTCCCCGTCTCCTGAAAGCCGAGAGAGAGATTGCCACCGAAGTCGCTCCCGGCACGCCTCCGCTTCCAGAACGGAAGCGGAAAGCACCCAAGAAGATTCGCCTATCCCGAGAAGACGAAACGACACAATCATCTACTCCCGAGGCAAGGAAACGCGCCTCACGGGACAAGATCGTGAGGACGGGGAAGAGAGGCCTGTGAAGACACGGCGACCCGTGATAATGGGCGCCACCCTATTCCACCGATCCATCCTCGAAGTTCGGTTGCCGAAGCACTTCGACAAACCAACGGACATGAGGTATGATGGAACCCAAGACCCTCTGGAACACCTCACGGCCTTCGAGGCCAGAATGAATCAGGAGGGAGTAGGAGACGAGGTGAGGTGCCGGGCCTTCCCGGTCACCCTGGCAGGGCCTGCGATCCGGTGGTTTAACGGCTTCCCACAAGGATCCATCTACGAGTTTTCGGACATTAGCCGTGCCTTCTTAGCCCAATTCACAACACGAATAGCAAAGACTAAGCACCCGATCAACCTACTTGGGATAACCCAAAGGCCCGGGGAGCCGACCAGAAAATACCTGGACCGGTTCAACGATGAATGCTTAGAAATCAACGGCTTAACCGACTCGGTGGCCAGCCTCTGTCTGACGAACGGCCTCCTCAACGAGGACTTCCAAAAACACCTCACCACGAAACCGGTTTGGACGATGCACGAGATCCAAACTGTAGCTAAGGAATACATAAATGATGAGGAAGTCAGCCAAGTCGTGGCTGCCAATAAATGGCACTCCTCCTACAATCCACCTAGGCAACAAGGTAATGGAGAAAGACAGAAGGAGCAAGCCAGAGATGGAGGGCCGAGCAAGGCACCCAGACCGTTTCCCCGGATCGGAAAATTTACTAACTACACTCTGCTCACTCTTCCCATCATGGAAGTTTATCAGCAAATAGCCGAGAAAGGAATCTTGTCGAAGCCCCGACCACTCAAGGATCATAGTGGGGGAAACAAGAGCCTCTACTGTGACTACCACAAGGGCTATGGGCACCAAACACAGGACTGCTTTGACTTGAAAGACGCACTAGAACAAGCGATAAGGGACGGTAAACTAACAAAATTCTCCCATCTTATAAGGGAGCCGAGGAGATGACATCGCGACCAAGACGAAGAGGGCAAGACCCGGTCGGCGAAACGGCGACAAGAGCCAGAAGACAAAGACCACGGCCTCACCGTGATAAACGTAGTAACCGCCAAAAATACCGCACCAAGGTCGAGATCGGCACACAAGAAAGACACCAATGTCCTGGCGGTCTCCTCCCCGCTGGTGCGAAGCTCTAAGAAGCCCCCATCCATCTCTTTCGGCCCGGAAGACCAATGGTTCGACGAGGCCCCTGAAAACTCACCCATGGTCATCACGGCCAGAGTGGGAACCGGCCTCGTCAAAGGAATCCTTGTCGACACGGGGGCAGACTCGAACATTATGTTCAGCAACGTGTTCAACGCACTGGGGTTAAGGGACGCCGACCTATCGACTCACCAGCACGGGGTCATCGGGTTAGGTGACCACTTCATCAAGCCAGACGGAGTGATATTCTCTGCCGATTTCCATGGGACAAGCCCAAGGCCGAAGATCGGTAATGGCTGAGTTCGTGGTTCTCCGAGACTCCACAACCTACAACATCATCTTGGGAAGAAAGACGATTAACGATGTTGAGGCGATAATCAACACAAAGCTACTAGTCATGAAGTTTGTTACCGACGACGGATCTATAGGGTCCATAAGGGGAGATCTAGAAACGGCAGTTGCTTGCAACAATGCCAGACTCTCCCTAAGGAAGAAATCTAAGGAGGCGTCGGGGGTGTTCCTGGCCGACCTGGACGCCAGAGTTGACGACAAGCCCAGACCGGAACCAGAGGAGGACCTGAAGAAGTTCAGGGTCGGTGACACGGAAGAAAAGTTCACGTTTGTCAATAGAAACCTTCCACATGAATTGAAGGAGCCTCTGGTAGAAATGATCAGGGCCAATGGGGATTTGTTCACCTGGACACCGGCCGACATGCCGGGCATAGACCCCAAAGTCAAGTCGCACCACCTAGCCATTAAATCGGAAGCCCGCCCGGTAGCCCAGAGGAGGAGAAAGATGTTGCGAGAGAGGGCAGAGGAGGTGGCCAGGCAGACGGCCAGCCTCCTAGAAGCGGGCTTCATACGGGAACTAGACTACTCGACCTGGCTTTCGAATGTAGTTCTAGTAAAAAAGCACAGCGGCAAATGGAGAATGTGCGTAGACTACTCTGACCTCAACAAGGCATGCCCTAAAGATTGTTTCCCCCTCCCCAACATAGATGCACTCGTCGACGCGGCGGCGGGTTACCGGTATCTGAGCTTCATGGATGCCTACTCCGGCTACAATCAGATACCGATGCACCGACCCGACGAGGACAAGACAGCATTTATAACGCCCGGGGGGACCTACTGCTACAGGGTGATGCCATTCGGCCTAAAAAATGCAGGGGTAACATACCAAGACTGATGAACAAAATATTTTGCGATCTCATAGGCAAGACAATGGAAGTCTATGTGGACGACATCCTCGCGAAGACTACGCGGCCCGACGACCTCCTCAATGACCTGAGAAATGTATTCGCGTCTCTCCGACAACATGGTATGAAGCTCAATTCCCTCAAATGTGCCTTCGCCATGGAAGCTGGAAAGTTCCTAGGATTCATGATAACCCAAAGGGGGGTAGAAGCCAACCTTGAGAAATGCCAAGTGATACTCCAAATGAAGAGTCCGGGCTGTGTCAAGGACGTCCAGAGATTGGCAGGGTGACTCTCCTCGTTATCCCATTTCCTCGGAGCTTCGGCAACAAAAGTCCTACCCTTCTTTAACCTCATGAGGAAAGGGATAGCATTTGAATGGATGCCCGCGTGCGAGGAAGCTTTCAGACACTTCAAGGAAATCCTAGCAACACTCCCTGTGCTCGGGAAGCCAAAGGCCGGAGAGCCGTTATACCTGTACCTCACCATAACGGGAGAAGCCCTGGCCACGGTTTTGATACGAGAAGAAGGAAGGGTTCAACAACCGGTCTATTTCGTGAGTAGAGCCCTACAAGGGGCGGAACTAAGGTACAACAAACTGGAAAAACTAGCTCTGACACTCTTGACCTCTTCTCGGAGGTTAAAACAATACTTCCAAGGTCACCAGATTGTCGTAAGAACGGACCAAGGAATCCGACAAGTACTTCAGAAACCCGATTTGGCGGGAAGGATGATGACTTGGTCCATTGAACTCTCCCAATATGACATACGGTACGAACCCTGGCAAGCAATCAAGGCGCAAGCAATGGTAGACTTCCTGGTAGAAGTGACGGGAGATCCAACCGAAGAGACGGGCACACGGTGGAGGCTAAACATAGACGGGGCCTCCAATCAGACGTCCGGGGGCACCAGGATCATCCTAGAGAGCCCAGCCGGGGTCGTATACGAGCATTCGATCAAGTTTGAGTTCCCCGTCTCGAACAACCAAGCAGAATACGAAGCCCTCATAGGGGGCTTAGCCCTAGCAAAGGAAGTTGGAGCGGTGAGGTTAGAAATATGCAGCGATTCACAAGTCGTCACCTCCCAAGTGAACGGGAGCTACCAAGCCAGAGACTCGCTACTACAAAAGTACTTGGAGAAAGTCAAGGATTTGAGCCAGAAATTCGAGGAGGTCACGATCCACCACGTTCCGAGAGGAACACACGGGCAGATCTCCTATCAAAACTAGCGAGCACAAAATCGGGAGAAGGCAACCAATCTCTCATCCAGGGTATGATGAGGGAGCCGACAGTCACTTTGCACCTGGTAAGGCTAAGCCCCTCATGGTTAGATCCCATCACCAGCTTCTTAGAAAATGGCAAACTCCCCGACGACGAAAAAGATGCTAAGAAACTGAGAAGGGAAGCAGCCAAGTATGCGATCATCCAGGGTCAGTTGTTCAGAAAAGGACTTAACCAACCCCTATTGAAATGCCTACACCCTGACCAAACGGACTACGTTCTCAGGGAAGTCCATGAAGGGTGTTGCGGCCATCACATAGGGGGCAAAGCCCTAGCAAGAAAATTAATCTGAGCTGGATACTACTGGCCATCAATGATGGAAGACTCTAAAGAATTCGTTAGGAAGTGTGTCAAGTGTCAAGAAAATGCCAATTTTCACAGAGCACCAGCTTCCGAGCTAAGCTTGTTAATGTCCTCCCGATCATTCTCACAATAGGGAGTCGATCTCTTGGGGCCCTTCCCGGTTGGTCCGGGACAAGTCAAATACCTCATAGTCGCCATTGACTACTACACCAAATGGATAGAGGCCAAGCCGCTGGCCAGCATATCCTCATCCAATTGCAGGAAGTTCATGTGGAGGCAAGTGATAACACGGTTCGGTATCCCGGAGGTCGTCATCTCGGACATCGGGACACAATTTACCGACAAGAAGTTCACGGAGTTCCTCACCGGCCTGGGCATAAGACAGAAGTTCTCCTCAGTAGAACACCCCCAGACAAACGGACAAGTCGAGTCCGCGAACAAGATCATCCTGTTAGGACTTAAGAAGCGGCTGGATAATAAGAAAGGCGCTTGGGCCGATGAGCTCGCGTCGATGCTCAGGTCTTACCGTACAATCGAGCAGTCATCCACTGGGGAGACCCCCTTCCGACTAACATACGGGCTAGACGCTGTAATACCTGTGGAAATTGGGGAACCAAGCCCACGATTACTTCTGAAGGGAGTGGGGGAAGCTGTGGAGAAGGACCTAATAGATGAAGCCAGAGAGATGGCCCACTTGACGGAAACAGCGCTAAAGCAAAGAATGGCCCTGCGTTACAACACCAAAGTACTCAAGAGAGAGTTTGAACCAAACGACCTCGTCCTAAGGCGCAATGATATCGGTCTACCGACCCCGGGAGAAGGCAAACTGGCGGCGAACTGGGAAGGTCCCTACAAAGTTAAAGAGGTGATTGGTAAAGGCACCTTCAAGTTGGAAAGGCTCGATGGCAAAGAAATCCCAAGAACGTGGAACGCAAGCAACTTGAGAAGGTTTTACTCCTAGCACGTGCGCGGCGATTTAGCGACCAAACGAGCTAAGTAGTCAATTCATGAGATTGTACTTTTTAATATGGCTTATAGACCTTTTGTGCAATTACCGACTAAAATATACTTGCCAAAAGTTTTGTTTCCTTTGTTTACTTTTCTCGGACAACCCATTGCGCAAATGAATCCCACGCAACGCGCACCGAACAACACAATAATATGCGGCCCCGGGACTGATCTCCCCGGGAGACCTTCAGCTACCACGACGGTAAACGGCTACACTAAAAAGCCACGACCTGGCTCTGCCAGAATACCATCAATACGGTAGAACGAGTGCGAACAACAAACCAATAACGGTGAATATAACGAGAACACAACTAGACAAACGGGAAAGTATTAACTACAATAAACCGGGCAGACGACCCAAAAATCCATTGTTCACAAGACTAAATAAAACCACTCACAAAGTTTTCATGAAGTTATACAAGACATAAGAAGTCATTTTCTGGGCATGTCGACAATCTTGCCGTCTTTGATCATCTTGAAGACACCGATTGCCGACGTGTCGAAGACAGGGGCAACGATTTGGACCTAAGCCTTAAGGGCCTCCTCAGTCGCCAATATTGCACCTTTTCCCTGCTTAACGACTTCCTTGTACTTTGTTTTCCACCCCGCAAGCTCAGTCTCGACAGCCTCCTTCGCCGAAACGGCCGCATCGCGCTCTTTCTCTAGCGCGGTCACCCGCCCTTGAGCCACGCCGACTCGACCCTCTAAAGTCATTTCCCGCTCGTCAAGTCGCAAAACGGTGGCATCAGACTCCTCCAGTTTTTTACTAGCAGCGGAGGCCTTGTTCTCGGCAGCCTGGAGTTTCTCATTAAAATGTTCAAGTTGCTCCCGAAGAGTTTCAACTTCCCATTTAAGATCATTATTAGCTTTCCCAGCAGATTCGAACCTCCTACGGAGGGATTCCATCCCAGACAGCTCAAACTCGGCCTTCCAAGCTATCACTGCACCGTGCAGGAGGGTACGATACATCCAGCTCGCTTGCCCGGCCAGATATGACTCGTGGAAGTGCTCTTCAGTGCCAGGAATCAATTGAGCATTTATGAAATTCCTAGCGTCAAAATTTTTCTCCATCACGGTGAGGACCCCCTCAGGACTGCTAGACATTTTCCTCCTTTTGAGATTGGGCACCTCTTCCACGTCGTCGTCGGTCACTGGATTAGACGTCGAACCCCCAGTACCGACCACTTCAGGAAAAGGGGAAACACGCACCTCTTTGTCCCCATGAGCTAAAGCACCCTGAACCGAACTGCCAACCTCATCAGCCACAACTCCTAGCTCGGAAGAAGCCTTACTCTTATCCTCTGGGGGGGCAGTCGACTTCTCGTTGGCCGCTTCGTCGTCACTCGCACATAGAAAGGTCTGGAACAAGTCATGGAGACCCGTCACCTCGGCAGACATCCCCACTGTAACAGGAAAAGGAGATTGTTAGTCGCAATGGAATACTTAAAAAAAAGGGGGCAAGAAATAAAAAGGAAAGCTCAAGTTAAAACTCCTCACAAATATAGTTCCGACCGACTTCCCAATCACCCATGAGGAGGTGAGTATTCACATGATTCCTCCCGAAGACTGCCATAACACGTCGGCAATCTTCATGTCCACGGCGGACATACCCTTATAGGTTACTTTAATAAATGCATTAGACCCCGCCCCGAAGCTCCAATACGTCGGGATGAGGCGTTGCCCTTCTAACGATAGCCGAAAAGGATGACGACCGTTGACGGGGTGCACCTTGAAATACTTATCTTTGAACCCGTGATAGGAGTCCTCAAACAAACCAGAATTCCTCTGACCTTGGGCAGATCGGAAAGACATGAACCCCTTCCTCGCTTTCCCTTCCTTCGAAGGGTTTGTAAGGCTGAAAAAGAAAAGGAAGACATCCACGGACACCGACAGCTCGAGATATTTACAAACCATCTCGAAACAGCGGATTGAAGCCCAACTATTCGGATGCAGCTGCGACGGCGCCACCGAAATTCGGCCAAGGAGCGCCATTTGGAAGGCGGAAAAAGGAATACGAACCCCCACTTGCGTAAACATGGATTTATAAAACCAAATCCAGTCGAATACTCGGGGAGCACTGAAGCTGATCTCATACAATCGCTCGTGGGGAGCCAGTACGAAGACGTCATAGTTAGACTCCTCGTCGGTTCCGCCGCATAAGTGCCCGTTTTGACGGAACTCGGTGAGCTCCTCCTCGCCCATTTGATTGGGGGAGTCCTTCAGATCGGAAACCACCCAGGCGTAGGGGTCGTACGCCGTGGGAGAAGGGGAAGCTCGGGAGGTGATGCGAGCCATACCTACATGGGGTACCACCCGGTTAGTCTAAGAGGTCGGGTGCTCGGAGTGAACGCAGAAACTAAACTCAACCTATTTTGCAACTAAAACTAAACACGGCTAAAAGGTAAAACCCAAACAAAATGCACCCTAGAATGACAACCTCCCCCTAACGCACCCACTTAAGGCCAAGGATCAACCATCATGCAAAGTTAAACAAATAGCATGCATGAAAAGGAAGCAACGGCAGAAGCAAAAGAACAACAAAAAGAGGGTAAAAAGGATGCATAATTACCTGTATTGATTGCAAAGATCTGAAAGGAAGACAAGAACAACACCCTGGATTGCTAAGGGAGAAGAAGATGGGGATAGCTAGATTGGAAACGAAAAGATAAATGCCAAATGAACACCAAAGGCATCACAAAACTGTTTTAAAACTACCACCAAAAGGAGCGCGAAAGCCTAGGGGTATATTAGTCTTTGCACGAAGGGTTTTAAACCCATTATGAGCATTTAATGCACTGCACGAGGAACGAGGTGACAGAAGGTCACCTCAGCAACGAACGGACACACGCGTAAAGATCGCGTCCTCTCCACGGATGGCCGATCTGACGACAACACGCGAAGAAGGAATAACACACGAATAACAGACCACACGGCTGTTCCATGGGCCCTCCGACCTGGACGGTCGGTGGAAAACCTTCGAAGTCTGACCCGAACACGCGTCCTGGGCAGCTCCTCATCACAGCTGTCTAAGGAAGCTTCGAGGAAGGTTGGCTCTGCCCTTGCGGGGTGCACCCCTGATACGATATATATGGGGGGGTCCAGCTCTTCCCCGAGGTACGCCACATATTCCACCTGTCTATTTCTCGCCTGCACCCTAACTGACTAGAGCGTCGGAGTGTCTTTGCAGGTGACACCCCTCTCTCCACAACAAGAGCTCAGCAGCTCGGTTGGCCCGATCCGATCATAACCAATCAGAACAAGGCATCCCCACCATCTCAAACCTCCACCCGAATCGTCCGGTAACCAACCAACCGAACAGATATTAAGCTTTTTTTTTATCACACATCGATTTGACACTCTTTGGATCGGATCAGATAGTTAGATCTACATTCTAAATTCTTTTTAAAAAGAATGAATCATCAACAAATTTAAAAAAAGAATAGACCCCTAAATAAAAAATTAAGCATCAATGTTTACAAAAAAAGGTCAATTACAACCACCACAATCCTGATACAAGTATACATACAAAAAATGAAAAAACAAATAAATCAATACAGCACTACAATAGCACATAATCGTGGAGGAAGAAGGTATCATTGTCGGCTGTGGAGGCGTGGAACAGAGGAATGAAAAAGCAAGTAGAAGAGAGTACCAGTAGAAGAACAAGATGAGGAATAGAGAAGGGTAGAACAAAATCGGGAATCAAAGCAAAAATCGATGCAGAAATGCAGATCCAATCAAAGCAAATCACCGGCGAGGAACACAACGAAAAGCATAGTGAAGCATCGAACTATCCGGCATAGGGAAGAACGCGGCGGAGAGCAGCAAGCTCACGAAAAACACAGTGAAGCATGCAATGTAAAGTGTTTTCGGTGACATTGTTAGGACCCATTGTGGTATAGTTTAGTTCACTGTCCTCAAGTTCTATTTCATATTTTTCTGATATCAAATCAAAATTTCTTGCTCCCTTTACCACTCGAAGAACCCAAGCAAAACACATTGTTTCACTACAAGAAACCCGATGAATACCACGAAATTACTGTCAGATTTAATTACTGGTGGCTTTTGCATTGGATACAAGCTAGATTTAGTTCTCCGAATTAGTTGCTGTTAGATTTTATATTCGGATACTAAATCCAATGGTAATTAGTGGCGCAAAATATTATTTCAATGACGCCAACTTTATCCGTGGATCTTTCGTCGGATTCAGCCACCAGTATATCATTTTAGTGAAACACTATGTTTATGCAATTTACCGTCAAAAATTTCTGCCGGTAAAATTGGGATAAAATTAAAATGCGAACTCCCTCCCTTTCACTTTTGTGAACTCTCTCTCTCTCTCTCTCTCTCTCTCTCGTCTTCTCTCTTCGGTTCTAAACCTACTAACGTCGCCACCGCTAGCTAGAGCCTTGGGTCACTGCTGGAGCCGTTGGGAACGCCGCCGCTGTTTGCATTCGTGGTCACTGCTGTCGGTGATGGTGACGTTGTTGCCATCACTGTCACCTACTGTCACCACCTCACCTCCACCATCCTGTAGCCACCATCAGAGATAATTTTGGCATTTTTTATTTTTTAAGGTTTTTATGTGAGTTTAGGACTTTGCTAAGTAGTTTATGAAATTATTGATTAAATTAGTATAATGAAGTTTGTGATTAGGACTTGGTATAGTTTTTTTTTTCATATTTTTTTGTGAGTTTAGGATTTTGTTAGGTATTTTATCAAATTATTGATCAAATTGGTGTAATGAAGTTTATGATTAGGGTTTGGTTTAGTTTTTTTTAGTTTTTTCATATTTTTTAGTGAGTTTAGGATTTTGTTAGGTAGTTTATTATCAAATTATTGATTAAATTAGTGTAATGAATTTTGTGATTTGAATTTTTTATGTTAATGTAAATAGAAATTAAATTAAGTTAAGGTAGGTTAAGTAAGGTGAGATTAAGAGTGCTCGAGCTGTTGGAAGACTTTGTTTTGTTTTTTGAAGTAGTTTCACCTTGTGAATTTAATAAGTTTTCTTTTTTTTAGGACGGTGCTATTTCTCTGAGATCATTGGAGTTTGCTTCTTTCATATTTTGTACATCCGTGTTCCAGGTAAGTTTTTCATATCTAAATATAATCAATTGTTTAAGTTTTATGTCGGACTTACTTTTCCTGGGATAGCATTTTATGACGGAAGTGGGAGAAGGTCACATAGAAGCGCCTTCTCGAAACCCTTGTTTGTTGGAAAATTGTAAAGTTATGAGGGGTTGCACACTATAACGGTTATGATTTGATGTGTTATTGAATTTGTGTCTATTCTATATTATGCCTGCAGCTATTTTCTCTGTGAAAACTATTAAATTTATTTGGTGGATGTCTCTGAATTAAGAAAAAGTTTTGTCAAAATTTCATTTAAATTGTGTAAACCATTTTTGGTTTGTGAAAAAAAAATGATAATTTAATTTGGTTAGAGATTTTAATAATAGGAGATACCCTGTTGAATTTTCTAAAAATTTTAATAAGTTGTGTTGTTGCAAGATGATTCCAGGTTAGTGCCTATAGCTGTATGATAGGGATAACAGTGGACTGGGGGAGGGGGTTTAAAACTTGAATATTGGAGGGCGTTGATGCATTTGTTGTGTATGTCTTCAACATGGAACCATTTAGGTCTCAAGGGGGTATCTAGGTGTTCGTGCTATAAGTACCGACTGAATAAGTGGTTAGGACCTTTATATATAACACTTCACCTCTCTCATAATGGGTTCAAGGATGGGTATTAGATGTGGACAGAACATGGAGAAGTGGACAAACAGGGAGTTAATAAGTATTCCTCGAATTTCAATATGGTTGGGGGTCGATCGACGAGGGTTCGAGTGGTTAGAGAACCAAACGTGGAAGAAATGAATTAGGAGGGTAACCAAGAAAGATACAATAAAATGTTGTTTGATGCAATAGGTGTTATTGATACGAAAGATGCTGAACAAGAGCCTAACCTGGAGAAAGAGCTTTATCATCTATTAGAATCTGCCATGAAATCCTTGTACGAGGGGTCTGTTCATTTGAAATTATGTGCATGTGTTAGTATGATGAGTATTAAGTCTGAATCAAATCACACCCGAGAGTCTTTTGATAAGTGGGCTACCCTTTGTAACGACTTAGTACATGTCGGGACTAATGGCATTCCCCGCAACCATTACGAAGCAAAGAAAATAGTTTCAAAAATGGATCTAAATTCGGTAAAAATCGATTGTTGTTTGAATGGTTGTATGCTATATTAAAAGGGAGACGTAGATATAATTGCTTGTAGATTTTGTGATCCATTGAGATTTCAAGTCGAGAGAGAACGAATCAGTAAATGACGGTTAAAGAGAATTCCAAACAAATGGATGCACTACTTACCCATAATCCCTAGGCTAAAATAGTTGTATGCATCGATGAGTTTGGTGCCTCACATGACCTGGCATAGTAACAATAAGAGAGATGATGGTTTTATGATGCACCCGTTTTAAAGCCCAGTCAAACCATAATTAAATAAGTAATTAATTAAAGATGAACACGAAGGGTTGAAAAATTTAGCAATCATAATTTAAAAATTTAACGATGATATTTAGACTCCGAATTTTTCTGAGTGGGAAAACAGTTTTTTGCATAAAAATGCGTACTAAAAATTAGACTGGTTGTACCGGGTTAGATCTGTCCGGTACTACAACTGAGAAAATTAATTATGAGTGAGAAAGGTTAAGAACTTAGAACTTATGATTTGAGAAGATAAAAATATTTAAAATGTAGATTAAAATGCTAATATTAAATATTTTGGTCCAAAGTTGGACCAAATGGGCCATATAAGTGAATTGGGCCCAAGTTAGTCCCAAACCCAACTTATGTAAGCCTTTGTTAAGGCCATTTCAGCACATTGCAACACCTTGAGAGTGAGAGTGCAGCCGGGAATGAGAGGAGAGGGAAGAGAATGAAAACCTAACTCCCTAAACATTCAAACCACTATAAATTTCTCTCCGGAGCTCCGATTGCCGCACCATTTGCGGCTACGTGATTATGAATATTTTCGTATGGTTAGGAGTTTCACACAAAATAATTCCGTTGATAGTATAGCTCCCAACCAACTAACAATACTCAAATCAAATTTTAATATTTTAGTTGTCACAAGTACAAACCCCAATGAAAATTAACCAAAGTATTTAAACTTCAGGTCGTCTCACAAGGAATTGCAATGAAGTGATCAATTATTGGCTACGAAGGAACAAGGGGTTTGATTGATAAAAGGGCAAAAAAATAAATGACAAGACAAGTAAAATAGACAATTAAAGAAAGCAAGTAATAAAGAGAGACATTCATGGCAAGGATTGAGAATATAGGCTTTCTATCCTAGTCACTAATCATAACAATAATTAACAAGAATTTATCTTATTTTGTCATCTCTAACAATGGAAGAAGGTACAAAATTATCTTCACGCGAGAGAAAGTCAAACAAGACTAGTTAATCTCAATCCATAAGTCCTAATCAACTTACTAATTGAATTAGCAAGAGATTAAAGTCAATGGAAATAATATTAACTAACAACTTTAGATCACCAATCTAAATTGGGTATTGATGACTCTAGAGCACCTAATTCCTCTTTTAGAGCCAAGAGTGCTAAGAAAACTACTCTAACATCCAACCAAGCATTTTGCCAAACACTTGGAAGACATAAAAGGAAAGCAAAATAAATTGCAAGAAATAGTAAAATCTACAACTATCCAATGCAAGAAAAAAAAAGTAAGATCAACAACTCAATTCAACAATAAAAAGAACATAAAACATCAAATTGCATTAAAGAAAACTAAATCCAACAAGAGTTCATCAATAAACTAAAAGAGGCATAAAAATGGAAATTAACAAGAGAACTAAGAGGAATTAAGATGTAGGAACAAGAAATCACAAGAAAAACTAAAGGAAAACAAGGATTAAAACCTAGATCTAAGATGTAATTAACCTTAAGAACCCTAATTCTAGAGAGAAGAGGGAGCTTCTCTCTCTAGAAAACTAACCTACATGATGCTATCCTACAACTAATTGCTCCCCCTTTGCCCAAGCTTGAATTCTGTATGAAATAGCCTCAGAAACGAGTTGGATTTGGGCCTGGAAAAACCATAAATTGTCCCCGACGAATTCACTTTAAGTGAGTCACGTGCCGCTTGTCACGCGTGCGCGTGGACGACGCGTGCGCATCGCTGGCTAGTTTCCTCCTCACGTGTACGCGTGGGTGACGTGTGCGCGTGGCTTGCAAATCTTCAGCTCACGCGTACGCGTGGCTGATGTGTGCACGTGAACCTCAATTCTCCAAATGCTCATTTCTTCATGAATTCTCCACTTTACATGCTTTTCTCTTCACTTCTTCCATCCAATACTTGCCTTATGAACCTGAAATCACTCAAAAAACACATCAAGGCATTGAATGGAATTAAGGCAAATTAAAATTACCAATTTTAAGGCCTAAAAAGCATGTTTTTATACTTAAGCATAAATCAAGGGAGAATTACGAAACTATGCTATTTCATTGAATAAATGTGAGATAAGTTGATAAAATTTCCTAAAATAAGCACAAGATAAACCACAAAATTGGGGTTTATCAAACCTCACCACACTTAAACCAAGCATGTCCTCATGCTAAACTCAAGAAAGAAACAAAGGGTATCAACATTTATTCAATACAAGCTATCTAAATTCAATTACCTACATGCAACTATCTAAATGAATACAAATACTTGGTCAAAATAAATCGACTTCCAAGAATAAATATATAAGTGCAAGGGATAAAGCAATAGGAATCAAACAAACCCATAATTGAATTGAGCTATTAAAAAGATTTTACAAACTTGCAAGAAAAGAGATGATCATGGGTGAAAACATGTAATTGAGCAATCGAACCCTCACCGGATGTGTATCCGCAATAGTCACTCAAGTGTATAGGGTTGTTCACTCAATTCTCCTCTAATCATGCTTTCCAAGATTTTTTTTTCATCTAACAATCAACAATTATTTCATGCATGCATAAAAATATTGTGAGGACTTTCCCATAGGTTGTAATGGTGCTAGGGTCAAGGTAGGATTGTATATGGGTAAGTGAGCTTGAAATTTGAATCTTTGATTAACTTAAATTTCCCACCTAACCTATATAACAACCTATACAATTCTAAATAAACCTAACTACCCATTCTTCACTTTTTCACACACTCATGTATTCTCTTTTTGATCACCACACATATGCATTGATTTTTATTGAACTTTACTTTGGGGTATTCTGTCCCCTTCTTATTGCTTTTCTTTTCTTTCTTTTTCTATATATTTTTTTCTTTCATTTTTATTTTTATTGTTTTTCTCATTTTTTCAAACCAAAATATATACAAGAGCATCAATGCATATGGTTTTACATTTAATTAACGCATTAGTATGCACCCAATTCCCAAAATTTTGATAAAAATATAAAAATACACTTTTATCTCTACACAATGTTCCCAACTCTCCCACAATTAAATGATGAACACTCTCACTATCCCAAGCTAATCAAAGATCCAAACAAGGAACATTTATTATTTTTCACTTAAGGCTTGTAATGTGCTAACATTAAGAACAATTGGGTTTAGCATAGGCTCAACGTTGGCTAACAATGGAAGATAAAAGGTAGGATATTTGGGTGAGTGAGCTATTTAAAACGATGGCCTCAATCATATAAGTGCGTTCATACACAAAATAATGGACATAAAAAATCAAACAAATCAAAAATTACAATCATAGAAAGAGAATAATGCACACAAGAATGGAAATAAGTGGTTATATAATGTAACCACACAATTAGACTCAAATCTCACATGCTTGTTTTCTTAGCTCAAAAATCATGTTCCACAATATATAATTCAAGTGAGTTCTAAATTTTTTTTATTGATGAGCGGATAATTTATACGCTTTTTGGCATTGTTTTTAGGTAGTTTTTAGTATGATCTAGTTACTTTTAGGGATGTTTTCATTAGTTTTTATGCTAAATTCACATTTCTGGACTTTACTATGAGTTTGTGTGTTTTTCTATGATTTCAGGTATTTTCTGGCTGAAATTGAGGGACCTGAGCAAAACTCTGATAGGAGGCTGACAAAGGACTGCTGATGCTGTTGGAAGCTGACCTCCCTGCACTCGAAATGGATTTTCTGGAGTTATAGACTCCAAATGGCGCGCTCTTAATGGCATTGGAAAGTAGACATCCAGAGCTTTCCAGCAATATATAATAGTCTATACTTTATTCGTGATTAGATGACGTAAACTGGCACTCAACGCCAGTTCCATGCTGCATTCTGGAGTCAAACGCCAGAAACACGTCACGAACCAGAGTTGAACGCCCAAAACACGTTACAACTTGGCGTTCAACTCCAAGAGAAGCCTCAGCTCGTGGATAGATCAAGCTCAGCCCAAGCACACACCAAGTGGGCCCCGGAAGTAGATTTATGCATCAATTAGTTACTCCTGTAAACCCTAGTACCTAGTTTAGTATAAATAAGACTTTTTACTAGTGTATTAGTCGTCATTTTGACCATGTTACATCTTTGGTCTCAGTTTTATTTTATTATTCATCTTAGGAGACTATTGATCACGTTTTGGGAGTTGGCCATTCGGCCATGCCTGGACCTTTCACTTATGTATTTTCAACGGTGGAGTTTCTACACACCATAGATTAAGGGTGTGGAGCTTTGCTGTACCTCAAGTTTCAATGCAATTAATATTATTTTCTATCCAATTCGATTTATTCTTGTACTAAGATATTCGTTGCACTTCAACTTGATGAATGTGATGATCCGTGACACTCATCATCATTCTCACCTATTAACGCGCGTGACTGACAACCACTTCCGTTCTACCTTAGATCGGGCGCATATCTCTTGGATTCCTTAATCAGAATCTTCATGGTACAAGCTAGAATTGATGGCGGCATTCATGGGAATCCGGAAAGTCTAACCTTGTTTGTGGTATTCCGAGTAGGATTCCGGGATTGAATGACTGTGATGAGCTTCAAACTTCTGAAGACTGCGCGTTAGTGACAGACGCAAAAGAATCACTGGATTCTACTCCAACCTGATTAAGAACCGACAGATTATTAGACGTGCTGTGACAGAGCATTTGGACCATTTTCAATAAGAAAGGAGTAAAAAAGATTGGATGAATGTAATAAGAAAGTAGAGATTCGGAAGGAACACAGCACCTCCATGCACCGATCTGAAATTCCCACCATTGGATTACATGAGTAACTTTATCTTTATTTCCTGTTTATTTTATTTATCTTTTGAATATCTAATCCAATCATATTTGAATCAGCCTGACTGAGATTTACAAGATGACCATAGATTGCTTTCCAACAATCTCCGTGGGATCGACCCTTACTCACGTAAGGTATTACTTGGATGACCCAGTGCACTTGCTGGTTAGTTGTGCAGAGTTTTGACTAAGTGTAATTCACATGTGAGAGCTACCAAGTCATTGGAGCCATTGTTGATGATCACAAAATCCGTGCACCAAGTTTTTGGCGCCGTTGCCGGGGATTGTTCGAGTATGGACAACTGACGGTTCATCTTGTTGCTCAGATTAGGTAATTTTCTTTTTATTTTCCTTTCAAAAAAGTTTTCAAAAATCTTTCAAAAATTTTTTCTTTATTTTCGTTTTTCAAAAATATAAATTTTCGAAAAAAAAGAAAATACAAAAAAATTAGAAAATCATAAAAATAAAAAATATTTTGTGTTTCTTGTTTGAGTCTTGAGTCAATTTTTAAGTTTGTTCTCAATTGCATGCTTTAAAAATTTTTCTCGCATTTTTCAAAAATTTATGCATTCATGGTGTTCTTCATGATGTTCAAGTTGTTCTTGACAAGTCTTCTTGTTTGATCTTGATGATTTCTTGTTTTGTGTTGTATGTTGTTTTTCATATGCATTTTTTGCATTCATAGTGTCCATGCATTAAAGAATTCTAAGTTTGGTGTCTTGCATGTTTTCTTTGCATCAAAAATTTTTCAAAATTATGTTCTTGATGTTCATAATGATCTTCAAAGTGTTTGCATGTATCATGTGTTTTGATCCAAAATTTTCATGTTTTGGGTCCTGTTTGTGTTTTTCTCTCTCCTCATTAAAAATTAAAAAATAAGAAAAATATCTTTTCCTTATTTCCCTCCAAATTTTTGAAATTTTGGGTTGACTTGGTCAAAAATTTTTAAAAATTAGTTGTTTCTTACAAGTCAAGTCAAATTTTCAATTTCAAAAATTCTATCTTTTCAAAACTTTTTCAAAAATCAAATCTTTTTCATTTTTATCTTATTAATTTCGAAAAGTTTAAAATTATTTTAAAAAATCTTTTTCTTAATTTTATTTCAAATTTTCGAAATTACACTGACAATTAATGTGATTGATTCAAAAATTTGAAGCTTGTTACTTTCTTGTTAAGAAAGGTTCAATCTTTAAATTCTAGAATCATGTCTTTTAGTTTCTTGTTAGTTAAGTAATTAATTTTAATTTTAAAAATTTAAATCCTTTTATCTTATCTTTTTATCATATCTTTTTCAAAAATTTGATTTCAAAATATCTTATCTAACTTCTTATCTTCTTATCTTTTCAAATTTGACTTTAATATCTTTTTCAACTAACTATTTGACTTTTTGTTTGTTCCTTATATTTTTCAAAACCACTTAACTACTTTTTCCTCTCTAATTTTTGAGAATATCTCATCCCTTTTTCAAATTTTTTTAAATTAACTAATTGTTTTAAATTTTAATTTTAATTATATCTTATCTTTAATTTTCGAAAATCATTAACTACATTTTCAAAATTATTTTCGAATTCTCCCTCTCTTCCCTTCTTCTATTTATTTATTTATTTACTAACACTTCTCTTCACCTCTCTTCATCTCCAATCACTGCCTCTATCCTCAACCTTGTGATTGGATTCTCCACTTTTATTCCTTTCTTCTTCTACTAATAATAAGGATCCTCTTTGTCCAGATATAGAGAATTCTTCTTCCTTTTCTTTTTCTCTTCTCTTTCATATGAGCATGAACAAGGAAAAAGACACTCTTGTTGAAGCTGATCCTGAACCTGAAAGGACTCTGAAGAGGAAACTAAGAGAAGCTAAATTACAACAATCCAGAGACAACCTTTCTGAAATTTTTGAACAAGAGAAGGAGATGGCAGCCGAACCCAACAACAATAATGCAAGGAGAATGCTAGGTGATTTCACTAAACCAATGTCCAAATTTGATGGAAGAAGCATCTCAATTCCTGCCATTGGAGCAAACAATTTTGAGCTGAAACCTCAATTAGTTGCTCTAATGCAACAGAACTGCAAGTTTCATGGACTTCCATCTGAAGATCCTTACCAGTTTTTAACGGAGTTCTTGCAGATTTGTGAGACTGTAAAGACGGATGGAGTAGATCCTGAAGTCTACAGGCTCATGCTTTTCCCTTTTGCTGTATGAGACAGAGCTAGAACATGGTTGGACTCACAACCTAAAGATAGCCTGGATTCCTAGGATAAGCTGGTCACGGCCTTCTTGGATAAATTCTTTCCTCCTCAAAAGCTGAGCGAGCTTAGAGTGGATGTTCAGACCTTCAAGCAAAAAGATGGTGAATCCCTCTATGAAGCTTGGGAAAGGTACAAGCAGATGACCAAAAAGTGTCCTTCTGACATGTTTTCAGAATGGACCATATTAGAGATATTCTATTATGGTCTATTTGAGTTTTCCAAAATGTCATTGGACCATTTTGCAGGTGGATCCATTCACTTAAAGAAAACACCTACAGAAGCTCAAGAACTTATTGACATGGTTGCAAATAACCAATTCATGTACACTTTTGAGAGGAATTTCGTGAATAATGGGACGCCTCAGAGGAAGGGAGTTCTTGAAATTGATGCTCTGAATGCCATATTGGCTCAGAACAAAGTGTTGACTCAGCAAGTCAACATGATCTCTCAAAGTTTAAATGGATGGCAAAATGCATCCAACAGTACTAAAGAAGCAGCTTCTGAAGAAGCTTATGATCCTGAGAACCCTGCAATAGCAGAGGTAAATTACATGGGTAAACCTTATGGAAACACCTATAATTCATCATGGAGAAATCATCCAAATTTCTCATGGAAGGATCAACAAAAGCCTCAACAAGGCTTTAATAATGGTGGAAGAAACAGGCTAAGCAATAACAAGCCTTTTCCATCATTTTCTCAGCAACAGACAGAGAATTATGAGCAGAGCCCCTCTAATTTAGCAAATTTAGTCTCTGATCTGTCTAAGGCCACTTTAAGTTTCATGAGTGAAACAAGGTCCTCCATCAGAAATTTGGAGGCACAAGTGGGCCAGCTGAGTAAGAAAGTCACTGAAACTCCTCCCAGTACTCTCCCACGAAATACAGAAGAAAATCCAAGAGGAGAGTGCAAGGCCATTAATGTAATCAATATGGCCGAATGCACAAGGGAGGAGAAGGATGAAAATCCTAGTGAGGAAGACCTCTTGGGATGTCTCTCAAGTAAGAAGGAGTTCCCTATTGAGGACCTAAAGGAATCTGAGGCTCATATAGAAACCATAGAGATTCCACTAAATCTCCTTCTACCATTCATGAGCTCTGAAGATTATTCTTCCTCAGAAGAGGATGAAGATGTGACTGGAGAGTAAGTTGCTCAATATCTAGGAGCCATTATGAAGTTGAATGGCAAGTTATTTGGTAATGAAACTTGGGAAGGTGAACCTCCCTTGCTCATTAGTGAACTTGATACATGGGTTCAGCAAACTCTACCTCAAAAGAAATAAGATCTTGGGAAATTCTTAATACCCTATACCTAGGGGTGGAAACAGGCCAGGCCAGGCCAGGCTTTGCTCTTAACAGGCCTGGCCTGTCATAAAGTTGATTGGCCTGAGCCTGGTTTGCAGCCTGTTATAAGTTCTTTATAAAGTACTAGGCCTGGCCTGTTATTCCGTCTGGCCTAGCCTGAAGCCTGTTAAAAGGTCTGATAAATTTTTTTACAATTTATATTATTTAAAAAATTATTTTTTAATAGAAATAGTTATATGTAATATGTTATATATTTAATATTTATAAAAAAATTCAGGCCCAGGCAGGCCTGACAGGCCTATAAGGCTAATTAGTAAGCCTGGGCCTGGCCTATTAATGTATTAAGGCTTTTAAAAGAGCCTGGGCCTGTACCTATTTTATAACAGGCCAGGCCAGGCTAGGCTACAGGCCCCTGACAGGCCGCCTGGCCTTTTTCCACCCCTACCTGTACCATAGGCACCATAACCTTTGAAAAAGCTCTGTGTGACCTAGGGTCCGGCATAAATCTTATGCCACTCTCTGTAATAGAGAAGCTGGAGATCATTGAGGTACAGCCTGCCTTATTCTCATTACAATTGGCAGACAAGTCAGTAAGACAAGCTTATGGATCAGTATAGGACGTGTTAGTAAAGGTTGAAGGCCTTTCCATCCCTGCTGATTTCATAGTCTTAGACACTAGGAAGGAAGAAGATGAATGCATCATCCTTGGAAGACCTTTCCTAGCCACAGCAGAAGCTGTGATAGATGTTAACAGAGGAGAATTAGTCCTTCAATTAAATGGGGACTACCTTGTGTTTAAGGCACACAGCTATCCTTCTGTAACAAGGGAGAGTAAGCATGCAGAGCTTCTCTCAATACAGAGTCAAACAGAGCCCCACAATCAAACTCTAAGTTTGGTGTTGGGAGTCAACAACATTGACCTGACCACCTTTGTGGCTCCATGAGAGCCCACTGTCAAGCTATTGACATTAAAGAAGCGCTTGTTGGGAGGCAACCCAATTTTTATCTAATTTTATTTTTATTTAATTTGTTATTTTGTGTTTTAGTAGGTTCATGATCATGTGGAGTCACGAAAAAAAATTATTAAAATTAAAAATAGAATCAAAAATAGCAGAAGAAAAATCACACCCTGGAGGTAGTACTTACTGGCGTTTAAATGCCAGTAAGGTGCATCTGGCTGGCGTTCAACGCCAGAACAGAGCATGGATCTGGCGCTGAACGCCAGGAATATGCCCTGAGGAAAGCTGGCACTGAACGCCAGTAACAAGCATGGAACTGGCGTTCAATGCCAGAAACATGCTACACATGGGCGTTGAACACCCAAAACATGCACCACTTCGGTGTTTAAACACCAAAATGGTATGCTAAGGCATTTTACATGCCTAATTGGTGCAGGGATGTAAATCCTTGACACCTTAGGATCTGTGGACCCCACAGTATCCCCACCTAACATATTTCCACCTTACCTCCTAATTAATCCTATAACACACTTTCCCAAAAACCCTTTACCAATCCGCTCAACCTCTCTTCCCAATTACCCCCTTCACCACTTACATCCATTAACTCTTCCCCATAAACCCCACCTACCTTCAAAATTCAAAAATCTTTCCCACCCAAACCCACCCTAAATGGCCGAACCTACCCTATCCCTCCTCCCTATATATACCCCTCCATTCTACTTCATTTTCACACAACACAACCCCCTCTTCTATACCTTGGCTGAAACCTACACCTCCCCTTCTCCTCCATATTTTCTTCTTCTTCTTCTTCTTCTTCTTCTTCTTCTTCTTCTTCTTCTTCTTCTTCTTCTTCTTCTTTTCTTTCTTCTCTTGCTCGAGGGCAAGCAATATTTTAAGTTTGGTGTGGTAAAAGCATAAGCTTTTTGTTTTTCCATTACCATTGATGGCACCTAAGGCCGGAGAATCCTCTAGAAAAGGGAAAGGCAAGACAAAAGCTTTCACTTCCGAGTCATGGGAGATGGAAAGATTCATCTCCAAAGCCCATCAAGACCACTTCTATGATGTTGTGGCCAAGAAGAAGGTGATCATTGAGGTCCCTTTCAAGCTCAAGAAAAATGAGTATCCAGAGATCTGACATGAAATCCGAAGAAGAGGTTGGGAAGTCCTAACCAATCCCATGCAACAAGTCGGAATCTTAATGGTTCAAGAGTTCTATGCCAATGCATAGATCACTAGGAGCCATGATCAAAGTGTGAACCCGAATCCAAAGAATTATCTTACAATGGTTCGGGGGAAATACTTAGATTTTAGTCTGGAAAATGTGAGGTTGGTGTTCAACTTACCCATGATGCAAGGAGATGTACGCCCTTACACTAGAAGGGTCAACTTTAATCAAAGGTTGGAACAAGTCCTTATGGACATATATGTGGAAGGAGCTCAATGGAAAAGAGACTCCAAAGGCAAGCCGGTTCAACTAAGAAGACTGGCCCTCAAGCCTGTGGCTAGAGGATGGTTGGAGTTCATTCAACGCTCCATCATTCCCACTAGCAACCGATCTGAAGTTACTGTGGATCGGGCCATCATGATTCATAGCATCATGATTGGAGAGGAAGTAGAAGTTCATGAAGTCATCTCCCATGAATTCTACAAAATAGCCGATAAGTCCTCTACTTTGGCAATGTTAGCTTTTCCTCATCTTATTTGCCATCTATGTTACTCAGCTGGAGTTATCATAGAAGGAGACATCCTCATTGAGGAGGACAAGCCCATCACTAAGAAAAGGATGGAGCAAACAAGAGAGCCCACTCATGGAACCTAAGAGACGCATGAGGAAGCTCATCACCAAGAAATCCCGGAGATGCCTCAAGGGATGCACTTTCCTCCCAACAACTATTGGGAACAACTCAACACTTCCTTAGAAGATTTGAGTTACAATGTGGAAAATTAAGGGTGGAACATCAAGAGCACTCCATCATTCTCCATGAAATAAGAGAAGATCAAAGAGCAATGAGGGAGGAGCAACAAAAGCGAGGAAGGGACATAGAAGAGTTTAAGGACATCATTGGTCCTTCAAGAAGAAGACGCCACTAAGGTGGACTCATTCCTTGTTCTTATTTCTCTGTATTTCGATTTTTATGCTTCATGTCTATTTATGTTTTGTGTCTCTACTTCATGATCATTAGTATGTAGTAACTATGTCTTAAAGCTATGAATAAATTCCATAAATCCTTCACCTCTCTTAAATAAAAAAAGTTTTTAATTCAAAAGAATAAGAAGTACATAAATTTCGAAAATTGTCCTTGAATTTAATTTAATTATATTGATGTGGTGACAATACTTTTTTGTTTTCTGAATGAATGCTTAAACAGTGCATATTTTTGATCTTGTTGTTTATGAATGTTAAAATTGTTGGCTCTTGAAAGAATGATGAACAAAGAGAAATGTTATTGACGATCTGAAAAATCATAAAATTGATTCTTGAAGCAAGAAAAAGCAGTGAAAAAGCAAAGGCTTGCGAAAAAAATTTAGAAAGAAAAAGAAAAAGCAAGTAGAAAAAGCCAATAGCCCTTAAAACCAAAAGGCAAGGGTAAAAATGATCCAAGGCTTTGAGCATCAATGGATAGGAGGGCCCAAGGAAATAAAATCCAGGCCTAAGCGGCTAATTCAAGCTGTCCCTAACCGTGTGCTTGTGTCATGAAGGCCCAAGTGAAAAGCTTGAGACTGAGTGGTTAAAGTCGTGATCCAAAGCAAAAAGAGTGTGCTTAAGAGCTCTGGACACCTCTAACTGGGGACTCTAGCAAAGCTGAGTCACAATCTGAAAATGTTCACCCAGTCATGTGTTTGTGGCATTTATGTATCCGGTGGTAATACTGGAAAACAAAATGCTTAGGGCCACGGCCAAGACTCATAAAAGTAGCTGTGTTCAAGAATCAACATACTTAACTAGGAAAATCAATAACACTATCCAAAATTCTAAGTTTCTAGAGAAGCCAATCATTCTAAACTTCAAGGGAGAAAGTGAGATGCCAAAACTGTTCAGAAGCAAAAAGGTACAAGTCCCGCTCATCTAATCAGAATTAATATTTATTGATATTTTGGAATTTATAGTATATTCTCTTCTTATTATCCTAATTGATTTTCAGTTGCTTGGGGACAAGCAACAATTTAAGTTTGGTGTTGTGATGA
>NC_029772.3:40977246-40999184 GCF_000817695.3 Arachis duranensis | reverse complement strand
TTCACATTTCTGGACTTTACTACGAGTTTGTGTATTTTTCTGTGATTTCAGGTATTTTCTGGCTGAAATTGAGGGACTTGAGCAAAACTCTGATAGGAGGCTGACAAAGGACTGCTGACGCTGTTGGAAGCTGACCTCCCTGCACTCGAAATGGATTTTCTGGAGTTACGAAACTCCAAATGGCGCGCTATCAATGGCGTTGGAAAGTAGACATCCAGAGCTTTCCAGCAATATATAATAGTCCTTACTTTATTCGTGATTAGATGACGTAAACTGGCACTCAACGCCAGTTTCATGCTGCATTCTGGAGTCAAACGCCAGAAACATGTCACGAACCAGAGTTGAACGCCCAAAACACGTTACAACTTGGCATTCAACTCCAAGAGAAGCCTCAGCTCGTGGATAGATCAAGCTCAGCCCAAGCACACACCAAGTGGGCCCCGGAAGTAGATTTATGCATCAATTACTTACTCTTGTAAACCCTAGTAGCTAGTTTAGTATAAATAAGACTTTTTACTAGTGTATTAGTCATCATTTTGACCACGTTAAATCTTTGGTCTCAGTTTTATTTTATTATTCATCTTAGGAGACTATTGATCACGTTTTGGGGGCTGGCCATTCGGCCATGCCTGGACCTTTCACTTATGTATTTTCAACGGTGGAGTTTCTACACACCATAGATTAAGGGTGTGGAGCTCTGCTGTACCTCAAGTTTCAATGCAATTACTATTATTTTCTATCCAATTCGATTTATTCCTGTTCTAAGATATTCGTTACACTTCAACTTGATGAATGTGATGATCTGTGATACTCATCATCATTCTCACCTATGAAACGCGCGTGACTGACAACCACTTTCGTTCTACCTTAGATAGGGTGCATATCTCTTGGATTCCTTAATCAGAATCTTCGTGGTATAAGCTAGAATTGATGGTGGCATTCATGGGAATCCGGAAAGTCTAACATTGTCTGTGGTATTCCGAGTAGGATTCTAGAATTGAATGACTGTGACGAGCTTCAAACTCATGAAGGCTGGGCGTTAGTGACAGATGCAAAAGAATCACTGGATTCTACTCCAACCTAATTGAGAACCGACAGATGATTAGCCATCCTGTGACAGAGCATTTGGACTATTTTCACTGAGAGTATGGGATGTAGCCATTGACAACAGTGATGCCCTACATATAGCTTGCCATGGAAAGGAGTAAGAAGGATTGGATGAATGTAATAAGAAAGTAGAGATTCGGAAGGAACACAGCACCTCCATGCACCTATCTGAAATTCCCACCATTGGATTACATGAGTAACTTTATCTTTATTTCCTGTTTATTTTATTTATCTTTTGAATATCTAATCCAATCATATTTGAATCAGCCTGACTGAGATTTACAAGATGACCATAGATTGCTTCATACCAACAATCTCCGTGGGATCGACCCTTACTCACGTAAGGTATTACTTGGATGACCCAGTGCACTTGCTGGTTAGTTGTGTGGAGTTGTGACTAAGTGTAATTCACGTGTGAGAGCTACCAAGTCATTGGAGCCATTGTTGATGATCATAAAATACATGCACCAACTATCAATTGGGGTTCCCTAAAGATACAATCCTTGGAAAAAATTTCATTATTTTGACTAAGCTTATTATACATATGCGAAATAAGAAAATACAACTAAAAATTCCTAAAAGACCTAAGAATGAAATGCAAAAGTGTTGGAATTAGAAATTTGTCACCCAAAAATGCCGATTAGTCAGACGACCTCCCCACACTTAAAAGTTTGCACCGTCCTCGGTGCATTTGAGGAGGAGCAAGGGGGTATGGCAACTTTCCGAATTGCCACCTTCAGCTGGTGAGTCAACCGGTGCTACATGTTTTTTCTCCCGCTTCCATTTTTTGCTTATGGTGCATCATTCATGAAAAGTAGAAAATAACACCGTAAGAAGAGAAAATACAAAAGCAAGGAAGCGTAAATTGTTGGAATGAAGTGAATCACTAGAATGGAGTGAGTGAATTAGTGTGACATCAAGCAAGAGTAGTGTGTGAGTTATAAGATTGCGCGCGGTTTAGAACACACACTAGTATAAAAAGATATGTCACAAGTGCACAAAAGAAAGTATACACTTCACTCATTCTAGTGTGCTTGAAATACTTTAAGAAGACTTGTAAGTCAAGATACAAATAAGTAGTGAAGAAGCATAAGAGCATTTAAGCAAAATCAAGCAATTGTGAAATTGGATAATGCATGGACATTGATTAATGTGCAAGTAACTTTAATGAACCAAATGAGATGTAGAGCTCACACATCAAACAATGAAACATATTAAAGTTGTTGCAACACCTAAGTGACATAGATGTGGAAGACATGAGTGCTATGGAATTTAAGAAAGAAAGATAGAAGTAAAAATCAATCACATAACAAACATGGTCCACAAAGCTTTACAAAGTTCAAAAATATGTCACTAGGTAAGCTTTCGGTCCAATTCCACAATCCCAAAATCTCAATGCATGAAATAGGTGATGTAAATAAGGGTTAATCATAAACAAGCATCACCTAACAAAAAAAATGCATTGATAATGTACAATTGTCTAACAATGAATGATGAATGCATAGTGGCCAAAATATGCAATTCAAAAGAGTTAAGATGCTTGAAGGCAATGTAACATGTACTTGGTATTCACAAATGTTAAGCATGAAGAGTTAAAAACCAAGTAACAAAAGCTAACCTCGACAATGGGACCCAACAATGAATATTCAAAAACAATTATGCTAAAATAGCATTCAATTAGTAATAAGCAGCAATAAACAACAAACAAAATTAATAACCCAACACTTATAATGAAAAACGGAGAAATAAACATAAATTAAACCAACTAAATAACTAACTAACTAAAAGAAATAGTGTTGGATGGTGTTTGGTAGTATTGGATGATGGTTGATGCGTGAAAACTTGTCTCTCAACAAATTTCCCTATGGCAAGTATACTGAATTTGTCATTAAGTAAAAACTCACAATAGAGTGAGGTCGAATCCCACAAGGATTGATTGGTCAAGCAACTTTAGTTGGAAGAGTATGCTAGTTGAGCTAAACAGAGTGTAGTTTGAGAATTGCAGAAAATTAAATGGCGGAAAAGTAAATAGCAGAAAATAAAGTGCAGAATCTTAAATGGGGATTTAGGGTAATGAGCATGAAAATAAATGACAGAAAATAAAGAGAATGGGTAAGATCAGAAATGGGGACTTCATTGGGCTCAGGAGATGTTGTATTCTCCAGATCAAGTTCATTTTCATCTCTTCCTCAATCAATGCATCTATTGATCTCCTTGGTAATCTTAGGTGATTAGATTCCAATTCCTTGGTAATCTAGTATCTCTAAACTTGAACAGTTTCCCAATTCCTTGATTTAATTACTCATGGGAAGAGATGAAGTATGGTCACTGATTATACCACAAGTATTTCCAAATCAAAGTGTTGGGAGGATTACATGTCACTATATCCGCCCAGACCCTAATTTGGTCCAACATGAAAAAGCATTTTTAACATGATCTTCTCATCCCTTTTCCAAGGCTCAGAGGAGATCCAATTATGGAGAGTTTCTTTTCCAAGACAACTAATCAATTGAATTAAGATCGAAAGCTTTCTAGTAAATCAATAGAGAAGAAAGAAGAAGAGAATGAAAACTATAATTGATCCATCAAATTACAACAGAGCTCCCTAACCGAATGAAAGGGGTTTAGTTGTTCATAGCTCTAGAAATAAAAAATGGCAGAAAATAATACATCCCAGCTAAAAGTGCAGAAAAGTAAATATACAGAGAGTAGTTCTCCAAAGTGCCCAACTCCTCTATAGTTCAAAACTACTCCTATATATACTACTCCTCTTGATCTTCTAGTGAGTTCTTCTAGTCTTGGATGTGGGCTTTGGATCTTGAGTTGAAGCAGTTCCAATCTTTAGTGGGCCTAGCTTGATGAGAAGTATGAATTAGGCATGGGCGTTAGTGAAGTTAACGTTAAGTGACATTGTGGGTTCGAGAACGTTAGTGGCAATCACAATTTTCACTAACGTTCCAACCCCATATACCCTACGTTAACTCCAACGTTAGTGGCACTAACGTGACCACTAACTTTGCCTTGTAAATCTTCGCTAGCGTTATTGGGTCTCACCTTTCCCAATAACGTTGGCTTATAACCCTTCGCAAGCGTTATTGGGACTCACCTTTCCCATTAGCGTTGCCTTATGCCCTTTGTCCCTATGTTAGAGTTCACGTTAGTGTAACTAACATGGCTCTTAACGTGGTTATGCCTCACCTTCGAGAGCGTTAGTGACACTTACCTTTGTCACTAACGCTCAAAGTGCCCCTACTCTCCACGTTAGAGCTCACGTTAACTAAGTTAACGTGGCCACTAATGTGGTAGTAATGTCATCTTCCAACGTTAATGACAAAGGTGAGTGTCACTAACGTTGGCTCATCAATCTCAGCTCTACGTTAACTTTCACGTTAGTGGTCTTAACGTGACCACTAACGTGTGCAATGCTAGTGGATCCAATGTTAGTGACAAAGGTGAGTGTCACTGACGTTGTCATTGTTCCTCTCTTCCACGTTAGAGTTCACGTTAACTAAGTTAACGTGACTCTTAACGTGGCTCATTGCCAAATCTTGGAACGTTAGTGGTGTTCAGGTTTACCACTAACGTTGGAGCTTTCTTTTGTTTCCATGTTAACTACCATGTTAACTAACGTTAACTTAGTTAACATGGCAATTAACGTGGGCTTATGATGGCTTCGTGGGCGTTATTGGTGATCAATTTTCTCCTTAACGTTGCAAGCTATTTACCATTCCACGTTAGTGGTCACGTTAACTAGATTAATGTGAGTACTAACCTGGTTCTTCCTTGCTTCCTTTGTCCTAAAATCAAGCAAATAAAGTTTATCAAAGCTCTAGCCAAAGTCATGAGATTATGCATCATCAATTTATCATTCAATTCTAGCAAAATCCTCATGAAATCATGTGAAATTCACAATAGTTGCTTGAATCAAGGTGTAAGTGTATTTTCATCCAAAACTTGCCTTATTCACTAAGAAAATGCATGAAACTACCTTAAAACAGTAAAGAAAAGGTCAGTAAAACTGGCCTAGATGCCCTGGCATCAATGGTTGAAGGGTGGAAAGAAAAGAGAAGAAGAGAGAAGAAGGAAAGAAATGTAAAGAAGAGAAGAAAAGAAGGTGGGTGAAATAGGGCATCCCACGCATCTGCGTGGAGTGATGCGTAAGCGTGTACAGGTGAAATGGGAGAGATGCGTACGCATGGGTCACGCATACACGTGATGGGTTATTCAGAGAGGCAATGCATACGTGTGGGTGGATTTTGTGCTAAAGGCACAATTCTAGCCCACAACTCGCACAACTATCGGGAATTTGTATGGGAGGTGAAAATTTTGGATCCACGCGTACGCGTGGGCGAGGCGTACGCGTGGATGGTGGAAAAACTTTGAGTCCCGTGTACGCGTGGGTGACGTGTACGCGTGGGTGACGTGTACGCGTGGCATGGTGCTCTGTTTTTAAAAAATTTTCAATTTCTTGCACCAAACCAAGCATTCCAAACCTCCAAACAGCTATCAAAACACCATAAAACCTTATTTACCCTACTGGACTCCCAATTAAGCTAAACTAATCAAACAAAACATGAAATTAAACTTATTTTACCAATATTTACAAAAGAGAAAAATGAAAAGAGTTTACTATGGTGGGGTGTCTCCCACCTAGCACTTTTGTTTATTGTCCTTAAGTTGGACTTATGGGGAGCTCTTCATCAAGGTGGCTTGTGCTTGAATCCATCCTTGAACATCCACCAATCTTGGACTTCCAATAAGCTCATTCAAAGTTGATATCTCCAAGCCTTGATGGAGTTCTTCACAAACCACGGGCTCCCAAAGTTGATCTTCCTCTTGTAAACCAGGATCCCATACTTTGTTTTTACACCCGTCTTCAAGTTGATCATGGTAATTTCCTCCGGGTGGCAGACAAGCCAAATTCTCACCAAGGCACCACACTATCCTCCTAGACCCATCCAATTGAGAATCACACCAATCCATGCTCCTTAATTTTGAGATTCCAACCATAATGAGCCTAGCTTTACAACGCCAACCACTAAACATCCTCCTCTTACGCTTAATTCCACAAAGTGCCCTAAGTTGGTGATCTGTTTCAAGAATACCATATTCAAGTGGGATAATAAAGCTAAGAGTTAGAAGTTTTACCCACTCAAATAAAAGGTTAGATTACAACTTAGGTAGAGGAGTTCCCAATGGTTTTGATAAAGCATGTTCCACTCCTGTCTATCCTCTTCTAGAGGCACCACCGCTTGACAATGTTCTTCAAGCTTTACCTCTTATCAAGCTTCCTCAAGTTCAAGTTCTTCCACACCAATTTCTTTAAGCTCTTCCCCATCACTCAAATCATAAATGGGAGGTTTAGTGAAGTCTACCTCCTCATCAATTCCAAGCCCAATGGGGAGGGAATCATCAAGCTCAAAATTTGGTGATTGCCCCACTTCTTCTAATTCTTTAATCACATTGTGCCCTGGAGATTGTGCACTACCCTCTTCAACACCAATTTCACACTTCATGGAAGAAGGCTCTTCAACTTGAGATTCCTCCTTGCACTCAACATCTCCTAAATCTTCAACCACTTCCTTTGGTTCGATTATCTCAACTTTCTCCTCTTCTTGCAATTCAGGCTTAGGCAGGAGGAGACCATGTTGCTAACGGCTTCTGCCAAGATAGCAATTATTACTTCTAGCTTCTTGAATTTCTTTTGCGTCTCTTCTTGCCTTTGGATGTATGAGCTAATATCTCTTTGTTGTTCTAGCATGAAGGCATGAAGAGATTCATCTATTTGAGGTGGTGTGGGAAGAGAGGGTTCATTGCTTGGGAGAAATAGTTCATAATGGGAAGATTATTTATATTGGTAAAAGTCTTGAGGTAGTGTGTATAGAAGTTGTGATTCATGGGAGTATTTGTGTTGGAATGGTGGTGGTTCTAAGTATGGTTCATATGGTGGTTGGTATGGTAGATATGGATTAGGATCATATGGAGGTGAATTGTGGTTGGTATGGGATATGGATTAGGATCATATGTTGAGGAAAATGGTCATATGCATATGATGATTGTGGTTGACAACCATAATGAGGGTCATCACACATATTAGATTGGTATGCATCAAGAGTTGGATTGCATCCATAAGAAGCCAGAGGAGGTTGTTGGCAAGAAGATTGTCCATAAGCTTGGGGCTCCTCCCACCTTTGATCTCCAAATCCTTGATGCATATCCTCATTAAATCTTCCATTTTCATCTCCTACAACATAGTTGTGACCAAACTCATAGCCAAAGTGGTGAGAATTCATAGTAGCAAGAGCGAATGTAAACAAAATCTAATAAGAAACAAAAGAAACCAAATCCTAAAACTAGCAAAAACTAACAAAGAAACAAAAGGCTAATAAACAAGCAAAAGGCAAACATGTTCACATATTCACAATAGCCAATAATATAACACCATTGCAATTCTCCGGCAACGGCGCCAAAAATTTGATACAAGAATTATTGTTGGTCTAGAATTTTCTCTTATAGAAATAGAACTTCATTGTAAGCATAGTTCCAAACCAACTAATAACTCAATAAAATTTAAAATAGTGGTTGTCACAAGTACAAACCCCAATGAAAATTAAACAAAGTATGTAAACCTCCGACCGTCTCACAAGGAATTACAATGAAGTGATAAATTAGTGCCTATAAAGGGACAATGGGTTTGATTGATAACAGGGACAAGAAAATAAATGATAAAAAAAGTAAAGCAAACAACTAAAGAAAGCAAGTAATAAAGAGAGACATTCATGGCAAGGATTGAGAATATAGGCTTTCTATCCTAGTTACTCATAACAATAATTAATAAGAGCTTATCTTACTTCGTCATCTCCAACAATGGAAGAAGGTGTAATGTTATCTTCCATGAGAGAAAGTCAAATAAGACTAGTTAATCTCAATCCAGAGGTCCTAATCAACTTACTAATTGAATTAGCAAGAGATTAGAGTCAATGGAAACAATATTAACTAACAACTCTAGATCACCAATCTAAATTGGGTATTGATGACTCTAGAGCACTTAGTTCCTCTTTCCAAGCCAAGAATGCTAAAAAAGCTACTCTAACATCCAGGCAAGTATTTTGTCAAACACTTGGAAGGTATAAAAGGAAAGTAAAATAAATTGCAAGAAATAGTAAAATCTACAACTATCCAATGCAAGAAAAGTAAGATCAACAACTCAATTCAACAATAAAAAGAACATAAAACATCAAATTGCATTAAAGAAAACCAAATCCAACAAGAGTTCATCAATAAACTAAAAGAGGCATAAAAAGGGAAATTAACAAGATAACTAAGAGGAATTAAGATGTAGGAACATGAAATCACAAGAAAAGCTAAAGAAAAACAAGGATTAAAACCTAGATCTAAGATGCAATTAACCCTAAGAATCCTAATTCTAGAAAGAAGGGGGAGCTTCCCTCTCTAGAAACCTAATCTACATGAGTTGAATTTTGCATCAAATAGCCTCAAAAATGAGTTTGATTTGGGCCTGGAAAGACCAGAAATTGCCCCCAGCGAATTCACTTTAAGTGAGTCACGTGCCGTTCGTCACGCGTGCGCATGTATGATGCGTGAGCGTCACTGGCTAATTTCCTCCTCACGCGTACACGTGGGTGACACGTGCGCTTGGACCTCGATTCTCCAAATGCTTATTCCTTCATGAATTCTCCACTTTGCATGCTTTTCTCTTCACTTCTTCCATCCAATACTTGCCTTATGAACCTAAAATCACTTAACAAATACATCAAGGCATCGAATGGAATTAAGGCGAATTAAAATTATCAATTTTAAGGGCTAAAAAAATGTTTTTACACTTAAGCACAAATCAAGGGAGAATTATGAAACCATGCTATTTCATTGAATAAATATGAGATAAGTTGATAAAATCCCCTAAATTAAGCACAAGATAAACCATAAAATTGAGGTTTATCACTACGCATAAGCCATCTCATCCTCTACAATCCTATCTAAAACTATTGGTAAGAATTTTGAATTCTCTTATCCCATTTTTGCAGTATATGTTGAATTTAACATTGAGCTTTGGGTATTGAGAAATCTTGTTATTTTGATGGTTTAGAGATACTCTTGAACGAGCTTTAGCTTGGTTTCATCATATATTCTAGTGGGTAAAAGGTAAGAACTATTTCTCTTGTATTTATGATGCTTTATGAAACCTTAGTGTATTGAGAGCTGTGTATATTATGTGAAAATAGTGTAGAGTAGTATTAGAGGCATTAAAATGCTCATTTGTGAAGCTTGGAGCTAAGGCTTAGGGGGAATTCACAAGTGAAAGGCTTGATTTTGGCTTTCAAGAGGTACGGTTTAAGTTTCAATTAAATACCGTGTAATGTAATGTGAAATCCTAGGCTGGATGTCCCTAGGATTAAGTTTGAATTGTTAATTTGGTTGGAATTGATATGTGTAGTTGATGTGTTATGAAAATTAATAACTTGGATAGTGGTCGTGTATTTGAGAATTGTGTATTGAGTTGATGGATGTTGGACCAAAGGTCATGAATTTAGGCAGGAAACCAGAAAAGGTCAGCACCGTAAGTTGGTGAATGTGTTATATGATGATGCATGAGTTTGAATGAGAATTTTGATATTGAGTATGTGAAATTTTGGTAATCATATGTTAAAATAGTGGAATTGGGAATTTGACACGTGAAGTGGATAAATTTTGAGCTAAAATGTGAAAATGGAGTAGGTTTGAGTTTGGTTGATTGTGAATGTGTGAATTGAAGTGGTTTGGGGTCATTTTGTCGAGTTAAAACTGTTTTGGCTTGTGAACTTTTGAAAAAGTTGGTAAATTCAATTTTTGGTTAAAAATGATTTTTGACCAATTTCGGGGGGCCGTAACTCGGTCCTCGGAGTTGGAAATTTTACGAATCTAGATTTTTATGAAAATTTATTTATCGATCTTTCCAATGCTTCAAGAATGGTTGAAAAATGAATTTTGTGGAAAAAAGATATGAAGGTTTGATATTTGGGTTAAAAACTGGTTTTTACAGCATACAACTTTTTCACATTCTGATATGCCGTGCATATGTGGAAACCATCATGCGTACGCGGGAGTTGGGCATGACCCCTTCCCGTGCATACGCAAACATGGTCTACGTATGCGACTTTGTCATGTTTACGCTCATGCGTACGTGACGCAAGTCATGCGTACGTGAGCGAGCTCCAGTGCCCAACCTTCTCGCATACACGAAGGTAGTATGCGTACGCGAGTTTTGAAAATTTACACTCCCACGTGTGCGAGCATGTGCATATGTATGCAACCATCCCTATTTTTCTGAAGAGTGATTTTTTAGGTTCTCAACCATTCCTTGAGCCTTCTAAACCTTTATAAACCTCGATACGAGTCTAGAACTGGTGTAATTAGGGATAGAGGAGTTAGAAAGAGTGGAGTTAGAGAATTGAAGGAAAATAAACAAAGTGTGAAGTGATGCATGATGAGTATGATTGTGATGATGAGTGGTAATTAACTATGATGAGAAAGGATGATGGAGAATTAGTCTAATTACTATGGAATATGAATTGAATTGAGATTGAAGGGGAGATTGTTAATGAGATTGATAATTGGTGCACGAATTAAGATTTTGCACAGCTTAATCAGCAAGTGCACCGAGTCGTACCAAGTAATACCTTAGGTGAGTAAGGGTCGATCCTACGAGGATTGATAGATCAAGCAACAATAGTTGAGTGATTTACTTAGTCAGACAAGAAGAAGATGGTGTTGAGAGTTCAATAGCATTAAACAGTAAATTTAGAGAATTAAAGGCAAACAATAAATTGATGTGAAGAATATGTGAGAAAATAGTTAAGGTTTCAGAGTTGTTTATCTTCCGGATTTCTATTTCTTACCAACAATTTTAATCATGCAAGATTCAATTCACGGAAAACTATATTTGACTTAACCCTAATTCCTTTGTAATTTAGTCTCCTCTAACTTAGTTAACCGCCAATTCCTTGGTCACTTAATGTCAATTAGAGGTTTAAGTCCAATTCTAGTTTATTAGCCACAAAAACACTAATTACCCAAATATAAGAGAATTATATGTCACGTATCCCTTTATGTCCAGATAATTAGTGATTTACAAGAAATTATTTTCAAGCTGTTGTTCAAGTAAATTGCTTTTCCAAGGCTTACAAGAACTCAATTAGAATAAGGATTATTCTTCCAATCTACCCAAATCTTAAGATAAAGAACGGAAATAAATTCTTGAAATTGAAATCAATACATTAATTAAATTATAAGAGTAATAGTATTAATCCATACAATAAACAGAGCTCCTAACCTTACGGTGGATGTTTAGTTGCTCATGGCTTAAAGAGAAAACTAGGGTTCTAAAATATATTTAATCCTAATTAATGTAAAATATATTTTCTAAAATTAAATAATACCTTTTTCTATTTGTAAATAAAAAACGTTTTAATCAAAATTAAAAAGGCAATCTTCGAGTACTCCTTTTTGGTGTGGTATCCATTCAAAACTTTAGGATTGGCGCCTAACTTGGGTTGAGCCAAGTGAGGCGCCACTATGCCCGAATGATTTGGAGTGCAATTTCTTCATCCGGTGCCTAATTTGGAAAATCCCAAGTTAGGCGCCACCAAGGCCGTACAGTTTGGAAGAAAACTGTATACTATTATATATCATTAGAAAGCTCTGGAAGTTAGCTTTCTAATGCTACTAAAACCGCATCAATTAGACCTTTATGGCCCAAGTTATTCTTGTAGGAGTTAAAAGAGGTCAGGATTGACAGCATCATCCACTTTCTTTATTTTTTTCTACACAAACCCTGTTAAATCCATCCGAATGCTACCTGAGAAAAATCAAATTGCACCCGACTCAAAGTAGCTTTCATAGTGGCTCAAAAATACTTAAATCTTGATTAACCTTACAAATTCGAATGCAAATTCACTAGGAAAAGATAGGAAAGATGCTCATGCATCAATAATGAGATTGATAATGAAATTGATAATGAGAATGATAATGAAATTTATAAAGAAATTGATAATGAAATGATTCTGATTAGGATATACCTACCTGGATAGATGCAGTGGCGTTGATCCACTTGCTCAGAGTTATGGTTTGAGTCTCCTGGGGTAAATGCAGTAGTTCACCCCCACTTGCACCTGGTCGAGAATGACATGTGATATGAGAATTTATCCGAGTCACGAATTTTTCTGGGTATATGCAGTGATGCGGGTCCACTTATGACGCGTGAGCATTTTATACCCTTTTTCGTAGGATTTCTATAGTGTTTTTTAGTTAGATTTTATTAATTTTACTATGTTTTAGTGCAAAATTCATCTTTAGATGCTACTTTGAGTTTTTGTGTTATTTCTATGATTTTAGGTGATTTTTGGGCAAATTTGGTAGAATCTTGTTCAGAGATGAAGAAAAAATAGTAGATGCAGTCAATCCTGACCTCAGTGCATTCCAATGAGCATATCTTGAGCTATAGAGATCCAATTAACATTGTCTTAATGGCGTTGGAAGTCTAACTTCTAGAGCTTTCCAACAATATATGATAGTTTATACTTCTCTTCCAGAATGACTACCAAAATTGGCGTTAAATGCCAAGCCTGGGTGTTTAACGCCCAAGAAGGATTGACCTCCCAAGTTAAATGCCCAAAATTGGCGTTCAACGCCAGCCATGGACTAGAAGCCAACGAATTCACTCCCTTCTCAGCGTTCAATGCCAAGAATCCAAGTCGAACGCCAGGCTTGAACGAAGCACACAGCCAAAGTGGGCCCAAAGTGGATTTTAGCACTTCTTAGATTATCTAGTCTTATCTTTGAAACTTTTAAATTTAAATTAACATCTTTTAGGTTAGTATTTACTATTTAAAGAGGAGATCACTTAAGTTTAGGGGCAATCACATACAAATCCTCTTTACTTTTATTTTGATTTCTCTATAAAGCATGATTAACTAAACCTCCTGGTTAAGGTTAGGAGCTCTGCTTATTCCTATGGATTGATATTATTACTTTTCTATTTTAATATATGTTTGATTCCATTCTATGATGTATTTTCGTTCTTCATCTCAATGAATCTAGGGTGGAATGGAAGTATGACCCCCTTTTTCTACATGAGTTCTTGTGATACTCTGACCAAGGTCACTTGAGCTAACAGCTTGAGAATACATCTCCTAAACTGCAATCTATCTGGTCTAATTAGATATGTGACATAAAATTCGGTTAGTTTTGGGTAATTGAGGTTTTTGTGGCGCTAAACTAGAATATTGAGCTTCATCCTCGTTCAAATTGAACGACCACTGACCCTGGCTTTTGATGAGAATAAGAGGAGATTAAATTGCCAAGGAGTTAGAATTTAATTACTTACAGTTTGCCATGGAATGAATCATTCATTATTAAAATAGTCAGTAAGAAGTATTGATCTAGAAAAGATAAGCATCTCTGAGGCCTTAACTGCTTCTATTTATTATCTCTTTACCAATCTTTAATTGCTTTTCTTTGCTTTCTTGTTTTATGCGCCTACAACAACAACTTTCTTTGAGTTTTGCCTGACTAAGTCCAGCAAGATAACTATTGCTTTCTCGATCCGAAAATTCTCGTGGGATCGACCCTCACTCACCTGAGGTATTACTTGGATGACCCAGTGCACTTGCCGATGAAGTTGTGTGAGTTCTAATTTCGCGCACCAAGTTTTTGCTGCCATTGCCAAGGATTGTTCGTGATTGACAACTACCAGTTGTCTTGTTGCTTAGATTATGTATTTTTATTAGTTTTTATTTAATTATTCTTCTTCCTAATTTTCGAAAATTGATCTTGTTTGCTTTCTTTTTGTTCGAATTTTTCAATTATGATCTCTTATTTGATTTTAAAATTTTTAAGTTGGTATCTTTTAGTGTTTTTCTTTTTATTTATTTTGAAAAAATTTTTAAAAACCTCCTCTTGAATTTCCGAAAACATTTTCATCTTATTTTTTGATTTCAAAATTTTAAAGTTTGGTGTTATCTTTCTTTTTTTTTTGAATTTCAAAAAAAATAAAAAAAAACGTTTCCTTTGAATTTTCGTAAATTTCTTTATCTTACTCTTATCTTAATTTTAAATTTTAAGTTTGGTGTCTCTTTAGTGATTTTCTTAGTTAATTAGTTTCCTTTTAATTTCCGAATCTTATCTTGTTTAATCTTCTTGATTTTTGATTCTTATCTTAATTTTCTTTTCCTTGATTTTTGAATTTTGTTGTAGTTATCTTGTTTTCATCTTTTTTTTTTTAAATTTCCTTTTAATTTTTGAATCGTATCTTTTCTTGATCTTTTATCTTTATTTTATCTTTTTCCTTGATTTTCAAATTTTGATATCTTATCTTTATTTTAAATTCAAATTTTTAAAAGTTTAGTATTTTGTTAGTTTTTCTTTCTTTAATTTTGAAATTCAAAATATTTATTTGACCTTTTCCTTTTTAATTTTCGAAAAAAAAAATTTAAAACCAAATCTTCTATCTTTATTTTCAAATCTTTTCAATTAATTGTTTGCCTTATCTTGTTTTAATTTTAAGCTTGGTGTTTCTTTGGTCTTTCTTTCTTTCAAATTTTAATTTCAAAATCTTTAAATTTTCAAATATTATCTTATCTTGTTTCTTTCTCTTGACTTTTTCTTTCTAATTTTTGAATTTCAAAATCTTTAGCAGTTTTCGAAAATTACATCTTAAATTTCAAATCTTGCTTTATCCTTATTTCAATTTTAAAAGTTTGGTGCCTCTTTAATTTTTCTCTGTCCTCTCTTTTTTGAAAAATTCTTAACCTCATCCTCTTTCTTTTATTTTCGAAAACTCTGTGAATTAAATCCCCACTTCTTTATTCTCAATTCTTTTTGTTTCCAATTCTATCTCAATTGATATTTTCATTATAGTTCTCATAGGGAGTCCTCTATACTCTGACATAGGGACTCCCATCTTTCCCTTTTCTTGTTTTGTTTCTTCTTGTTTATGAGCAGGAATAGGAAAAGAGAACCTATTCTTGATCCTGATCCTAAACTTGAGAGGAACTTGAGGCGACAATTGCAACAAGCTTAAACTAGCAGAGCCGGAGGGAATCTCACAGAATCTCTAGAGCAAGAAGCTGCAGATACAACCATGGCAGCTAATCCAAATGATGGAGGAGATGTAAGGAAGGTCCTTGGAACTTACACTGCACACACCTCTGGCTTCTATGGGCACAGCATATCCATCCCCGCCATTAGTGCAAACAACTTTGAGCTTAGTCACTGACGGAGAAGATTACGACAGTTTGAAAATTCAACAAAATAGTTCCTTCGTCGGTATTATAGTCCAAACCGACAAGTAACCCTCCTAATCAAAGTTTAATTTTCCAAATACAAATATAGAATGAAAGATTAAAAGAGCTAAGAAATAAAAGAACTACGAAATGATCAAAAAGGGAATTAATGCAATTAAAAGGGAAATAAGGTCAAAACTAGTGAAAATGCTATAAATGCATAAAAGAGCCATGACTCGGGGATGAGAATTAAGGAATCCTATTATCATCATAACCACAAATATTGTAACTATGATGAGTCAATCTCGCTTCGTCAACCCCTAACATCGAGGAGTAAGTCAAGCAAGCATAATTGACCTTAATTCATAAGTCCTAGCTAACTTACCAATTAACTTGGTAAAAAGCTAGCGTCAATGTAAACAAGAGTCAACTAACTACCCAAGAATTGCCACTCAATGTCGTACATTATGACTCTAGTATCCTAGAAACTCATTTCCCAAGCCAAGGTGTGAAAATCCACTCAAAATCTCCAAGTGGCATTTTCACAAACACTTGGTGGGCATATAAGCAAAACATAGGAAATTGCAAAAGAAAATGAAAACTATAACAAAAATATTCACAATATCAACAATGGAAACTCAATCAAGCATATATAGATCATAAAAGGCCAAATTCATAAACAAAAGACTCAAGAAATCAAAATTTCATATATTAACAAAGTAGCTTGAATAAAAGAAAAATATAGCAAGAGTATTGAAATTAAAGAGCAAATTAAAGAGTACTTACAATGAGATAAGCAAAATCCAAGATTAAACTTGAAACTATAAAATGCTACAATGAAATTGAAGTAAACTCTAAGAGAGAATTTTCTACTCTACACTACTCCTACTCCTAATAATGCTTTCTACCTTAAAAGAGAGCTTCCTAAGCTAATCTAAACTAATAAAACCTAATGCCTTGATATGTGATGTTGTCCCCTTCATATAGCACTCAATTTCAGCTTCAGCACATCCAAAATTAGGCCAAGAGGCCCCCAAAATCGCGAGCCACGTGCTTCATTAATGAAGTCACGCGCAGGGACCTGTGCATACGCACAAACGTGTGTGAAGAGATCCATATGTTTAAAGTAATGAGTGCATGAGTGTTTACCCATTTTCCCAAATTTTCTCAATGAGTATCCAAAGTAAACTTACTACCAATGTTTCTCAACAAATCTCCCTACACTTGATTAACACACACTACTCAACCCAAGCTAATCAAAGATATAATTCATGGACATTAATGATTTTTACTTAGGGAGAATAATGTGCTTAAAATTAGAACAAAAGGCTCAAAAGTGGGTTACAATGGTAGATATAAGGGTTGGCCATATGAGTTAGTGAGTTTAACTAAAAAATGGCCTCAATCATGCTAAATGCATTCAAAACATCAAACATCGGAAATAAAGAATCAAGCAAATCTTAGATCACAATCATAGAAGGAGCATAGCACACAAGAACAAAATAGTGGTTAAAATATGCAACCACACATTATAGGCTCAACAATTCACAAGGTTGTTAGTTTCATCTCTCTTCTATGTTCCACAAAAATTCATTTAATCAAGTTTAAAAAGGAATTTCCAAATCAATTCAATAGAACGCCCTAAAAACAAAATTCTTGAAAATCATTGTTGTTTTTCACCAAAATTATTCCCTATATATGTATGTATGATGTGATGGATGCAATTTTCAAAATTTTTCCTAGTTCTATTCCCAATTTTCAAAATCCAAAAACCATCATGAACAATTAGGACAAAATTAAACTAGGCACTATGCTATTCACATCATCCAATCACAACCAATATCTATAATATATACCAAGAAAAATAAAGTTCAATATATATGAAAATGCAATACTAGAAATAAACTAGAAGCAGACTAACATATATACAAACGACCAAAATAAGAGTATATAGTGCATACATCAAAATACTAAAAATATCCACAAAAGCATAATAAAGACTAGAATAAAATGGATGACAAGTGTTTAGGAGAGAAATTTTACACCCAAAAGTAGCGAATCGTTCCTCACACTTAAGTAATGCACGGTCCTTTGTGCGAAAAAATCAGGATGGGGATGACTAGCTCTATGAAGCTCCATCGTCTGGCGATGATGGGTGCTGTGGTGGCTGGTAGACGATGATATCCCGGGTCGGCTCTACAATAATCTTTGCAGCAGCCTCTTTAGCTGCCTCCTCAGTCTCAGTATCTAGATCAGGCTCAGGCTCTGGTGTGTGTGCAGGAGGTGGTCTAGGATCTCGACCATCTAGCCTATCTACTATCCACTGAAAGCGACGCTCACTGCGGCGTTCGTGGCGGCGCAGCTCCTGAAGAATGTCCTGAACCAACTCATAAGTGGTCCGAGGTGCCGGTGCTGAAGGCGCTGGTGGTGCCGATGATGCTAATGGCTCAGAAGTATTCTTCTTCTTCTGTGGCGGCTCCTCATATTCCCCAAATGGCAAAAATAGGTGGGTGCTAATAAGGGTAGACATTCGGTCTCCCGGTCTCTGCTACTGGTTTACCTTCCACATTGATTCTCTAAGAAGGGGTAGAACAGAAATCTTCTTACCCTCCATAATAGCCCAAAGAAGCACTGCCACTCGAACTCGGATATGTGTAGCATGCGTTCTCGGCAGTATATAGTCAGCAATGATTTGTTGCCAAATCTTTGCCTCAGGGTGTAGATGAGAACACGCAATACTAATGGGAATTGCATTCTCTCCCATGCTGTACTCCCAACAGGCCTCAGGTAGGCCAATCTTTTTCAGAACTGCGTCCAGTGAAATCTTGCCCTTAGTCACATCTGCCACTATCTTCGGGTAAGCATCACGACTTGGCGAAATGTGTGGAAGCTGTATGAGAGCCTCTAAAGCATGAGTGGAGGTGTCTAACTACACCCCTCTAAGAAAAACAGTCTCGACATCTCCCTTCAGTAGATTTCCATAGAATTCTTTAACCAGGTGTTCACTGATTTTCACCGGGTCAAATTCTATGAATTTCCACTGGTAATAATCTAGACGGTTGTGGATGGCCTCAGCATATTTCTCTGGCACATTCAGCTTTCGTTCATAGTGGACTGCTTTTTTTCTAGCTTTTAAAATTTCTCTTGGGCTTCTTCGTTGATAAACGTGTTCGACTGAGTGCTCGGATGAACAGGAGCAGGAGCCGATGAAGAAGCTGGCTCCTTACCCTTATGACGCATCTTAAAAATGAAGAAAAAATGGAATACAACTCAGGAGAAACAGATAATTGGTACAAAAGCAAGAGAGTAAATAATCAAAGAATGCAAATTAGAGCCAATAAGGTAAACAAACACTTAATTGAGGAAAACATGTGAAAAGTGTGATATGCTCAAAAGAGAGTAAGGTTTTCCACAATCAAGAATCCTAAATAATGAATAAAAAAATGAATGACAATTAAAGCACAATCAATCTTAAGGTAAAATTAATGAAAGTGAACTGACTTTAGAACTTGGTTATTGCAATTGTGCACTAAAAGTGTAAGATTTAGCAAAAATTGCCACAAAGACAATAACCAATTCAATACTAGAAGAGTTTGCTTATTCATGTCAAAAGTGGAAAATAATCAAACAAACACAGCCCTTGTTCAAAAAGCAATAACTTGATGAAAATCGATTTGAATTGCTCAAAAACTTCAAGGAATAAGTGACTATGTATGTGATCATTTATATTCAAAAACCACATGAATAGGCAATTTCATCCAATTCACTAAATTAAGTATGATATGCTCCTTTAAAAATAACACCAAATAGTTGATCAAAGCTGAAATTTCAATCCAATTTGGTGTTCCAAGCAAAATAACGACTAAGCGTATATGAGAATTCAATGTCAAACAACATAAAAAATAGCATAAACTATACAATTTTGAATCATACTGCCTAAGGATAACAAAATTTAAGACATATGCTGGCCAAAATTTAGAATTAAACAAACAGTTTCACTCATTCAATCCAGCGAACAGGTGGTGTGCAAATTATGTCAAACAGAGATTTCAGTTCAATAGAAGCAGCATTCAACCTAGAAAAAATTTAGCCAACAAACATTCTTTCCAGAAACACAAATTAACTAACCTAAACCTAATAAGATTGTTAAGAGCAGAATTAAAAAGTAATGAAAACATGAATAAATAAAAGAAAGAACAGAGCAGGAAGCAGGGGAAAGAACCTGCATTGACGTAAGAAGAGGAAGGGCAGAGAGAGGGAGCAGTGGTGGTGTCACAGCGGCACATAACTTCGCCGCCGCTAGTGTCACACCGGAGCTCTGGAAAAGCGTGAATAGAGGGCGCTGGAACAGGGCACAGTGACAGGAAGAAGTGGAGAAATAGGAAGGAAGGGGAAGGAAAAAGAGAGAGAGAGGTAGGCGATGGTGGTCGCCGGTGATGGTGGTGGCTGTCGGACGGAGGGTTGGGTGATGGTGGTTGCGGGTGATCTGGGTTGAGAGAAGGAAGAAGAAGAAAGGGGTTTTGGGGGGGAGGGTATCTGATAAGCCGCGATGGTCACGCCTTTCGATCTAACGTTCGAAAAGCGCCTCGTGAGTACGCACAAGCACGTGTGCGCATGTACACTTGTAAAATATAACGGTGTTCACACGCACACTAGTGTGCGAGCGCTGCAAACAGAACAACTGTCAAGGTCTGTGCGTGTGATGAGCGGATAAATTATACGCTTTTGGCATTATTTTTAGGTAGTTTTTAGTATGTTTTAGTTACTTTTTAATATATTTTTATTAGTTTTTATGCAAAAATCACATTTCTGGACTTTACTATGAGTTTGTGTATTTTTTTGTGATTTCAGGTATTTTCTGGCTGAAATTGAGAGACCTGAGCAAAAATCTGATTGAGAGGCTGAGAAAGGACTGCAGATGCTGTTGGATTTTGGCCTCCCTGCACTCGAAGTAGATTTTCTGGAGCTACAAAATCCCAATTAGAGCGCTCTTAATTGCGTTGGAAAGTAGACATCTTGGACCTTGCAGCAATTTATAATAGTCCATACTTTACTTGAGATTTGATGGCCCAAACTGGCGTCTAAATGCCCATCAGAGACCCTTTTCTGGCGTAAAACGCCGAAACTGGCACCAAAGCTGGAGTTAAACTCCAAGGTTGGCCTATGCACGTGAAAGCTTCAAGGCTCAGCCGAAACACACACAAAGTGGGCCCCAGAAGTAGATTTCTACACTATCTACTCATTTTCTGTAAACCTAGTTTACTAGTTTAGTATAAATAGCACTTTTTACTATTGTATTGGGAGTCTTTGACCTTTTGGGAGTTGTTCGAACCCTTTTTGGAGGCTGGCCATTCGGCCATGCCTAGACCTTTTGTTCTTATGTATCTTTAACGGTGGAGTTTCTATACCTCATAGATTAAGGTGAGGAGCTCTGTTGTTCCTCGAGTATTAATGCAAGTATTATTGTTTTTCTATTCAATTCATGCCTAATTCTCCTCCAAGATATACTCTTGTACTTAATTCAGTTAAGTCAGAATGAAGAGGTGACCCATGACAATCACTCAATCTTCGTTACTTGCTTAGCCAAGATCCGCGTGCCTGAAAACCTCAAAGCGGTCTACATGATGTTCAACGTAGTTAATAGATGATAGCTGGAGTATATATTCTCTTTGGTCTTTGACCCACGGATCTGAATCACCTCTCCTGACAATAGAGCATTCGAATCCGTGACGTTAGAACCTTCGTGGTATAAGCTAAAACCAATTGGCAGCATTCTTGTGATCCGGAATGTCTAAACCTTGTCTGTGGTATTTCGAGTAGGATCTGGGATAGGATGACTTTGACGAGCTTCAAACTCGTGACTGTTGGGTGCAGTGACAGTGTGCAAAAGAATAAATGTATTCTATTCCGACACGATCAAGAATCAACAACTGATTAGCCATGCGGGAAACCATAGAGGACATGTTTTCACTGAGAGGATGGATGGTAGCCATTGACAATGGTAATCCAACAACATACAGCTTGCCATGGAAGGGAGTACGCATGATTGGATGAGGACAGTAGGTGATGAGCGGATAATTTATACGCTTTTTGGCATTGTTTTTAGTATGTTTTTAGTATGATTTAGTTAGTTTTTAGTATATTTTTATTAGTTTTTAGCTAAAATTCTCTTTTCTGGACTTTACTATGAGTTTGTGTGTTTTTCTGTGATTTCAGGTATTTTCTGGCTGAAATTGAGGGTCCTGAGCAAAAATCTGATTCAGAGACTGAAAAGGACTGCAGATGCTGTTGGATTCTGACCTCCCTGCACTCGAAGTGGAATTTCTGGAGCTACAGAAGCCCAATTGGCGCGCTCTCAACGGCGTTGGAAAGTAGACATCCTGGGCTTTCCAGCAATATATGATAGTTCATACTTTGCCCAAGATTTGATGGCCCAAACCGGCGTTCAAAGTTACCCTCAGGAATTCCAGCGTTAAACGCTGGAACTGGCATAAAACTTGGAGTTAAACGCCCAAACTGGCATAAAAGCTGGCGTTTAACTCCAGAAAAAGT
>NC_029772.3:40967535-40967902 GCF_000817695.3 Arachis duranensis | reverse complement strand
GAAAGTAGACATCCTGGGCTTTCCAGAAATATATGATAGTCCATACTTTGCCCAAGATTTGATGGCCCAAACCGGCGTTCAAATTTACCCTCAGGAATTCCAGCGTTAAACGCTGGAACTGGCATAAAAGTTGGAGTTAAACGCCCAAACTGGCATAAAAGCTGGCGTTTAACTCCAGAAAAGGTCTCTGCACGAAAATGCTTCATTGCTCAGCCCAAGCACACACCAAGTGGACCCAGAAGTGGATTTTTACGTCATTTACTCATTTCTGAACACCCTAGGCTACTAGTTTACTATTAATAGGATCTTTTGACATTGTATCAGTACCTCATGACACTTTACACGTTTTCTTTGTGTACTTTCCACG
>NC_029772.3:40925669-40966868 GCF_000817695.3 Arachis duranensis | reverse complement strand
ATAGGAACATTTTCACTGAGAGGATGGGAGGTAGTCATTGACAACGGTGAAACCCTACATACAGCTTGCCATGGAAGGAGCCTTGCGTGTTTGATGAAGAAGACAGTAGGAAATCAGAGATTCAGAAGACAGAGCATCTCCAAAACCTCAACTTATTCTCCATTACTGCAAAACAAGTAACCATTTAATGTTCTTTTGCTTTTCACAATCAATCCTGATAATTTCTGATATCCTGACTAAGATTTACAAGATAACCATAGCTTGGTTCAAGCCGACAATCTCCGTGGGATCGACCCTTGCTCACGCAAGGTATTACTTGGACGACCCAGTGCACTCGCTGGTTAGTTGTGCGGAGTTGCAAAAGTGTGATTGCAATTTCGTGCACCAGTAGGAAAGCAGAGGTTCATAGGCAACAAAGCATCTCCAAACGCTTATCTGAAATTCTCACCAAGGAACTACATAAGTGACTTTATTTTATGTTTTATTGTTCTTTTAATTATCAACACCTCATAACCATTTGATTCTGCCTGACTGAGATTTACAAGATGACCATAGCTTGCTTCAAGCCGTCAATCTCCGTTGAATCGACCCTTACTCACGTAAGGTATTACTTGGACGACCCAGTGCACTTGCTAGTCAGCTATACGGAGTTGTAAAAAGTGTGAATCACGATTTTGCATACCAAGTTTTTGGCGCCGTTGCCAGGGATTGTTCGAGTTTGGACAACTGACGGTTTATCTTGTTGCTTAGATTGGGTAATTTTTATTTTTCATTTTTGAAAAAAAAATAAAATAAAATATTCATGCATTGTATTCTTCTGTGATCTTCAAGTTGTTCTTGATGATTTCCTGTGTTCGATCTCATGATTTTCCTGTTTTGTGTTTTATGATGTTTTTCATATGCATTTTCAAAATAATAGTTTTTGAACATTCAAAATTTCTATGTTTGGTGTCTTGCATGTCTTTCTTTTCTTAAAAATTTTTCAAAAATATATCCTTGATGTTCATCACGATCTTCAAAGTATTCCTGGTGTTCGTCTTGACATTCAAAGTGTCCTTGCATGCATTACTTGTCTTGATCTTGGATTTTTATGTTTTATTTCATTTTTTATTTTTCTATCTCTATATTAAAAATTCAAAAATAAAAAAATAATATATCTTTTCAAGTAAATAATACAGAGAAATGAAGATTCAAAATATAAGGCAGAAGAATCACAGAGAAAAAGAGCTCATTGGCGTCAAAGCGCCAGTAAAGAGGCACTTTGGGCGTTAAATGCCAGGATGACACAAGGGAGGTGATTTTGTTTCCAATTCAAATTTTTTTTTCAATTTTCATGTTTTAATTCATAACTTTTTGCATCAAACATATTTTAAACCTTCATTTTTTTTCATTTTTTATGTTTTTGAAAAATTTTCAAACTAGTTTTTTCAAAAATCTTTTTCTAAATCTTATCTTATATTTTCAAAAATCCTTGCTAACAATTAATGTTTAATTCAAAAAATTGCAAGTTTTTTACTTTCTTGTTAAGAAAGGATCAATCTTTAAATTTTAGAATCATATCTTTTAATTTCTTGTTAGTCAAGTCATCAATTTTTAAAAATTAAATCTTTTTCAATCATATATTTTCAATGATATCTTTTAAAAAGATCAAATCTTTTTAAAATCAAATCTTTTTCAATCATATATTTTCAATCATATCTTTTTCTTTTTAAAAATCAAATCTTTTTTTTCAATAATATCTTTTTAAAATTTTGATTTCAAAATCTTTTTCTAACTTCTTATCTTTTCAAAATTTATTTTCAAATCTTTTTCAACTAATTACTATTTCTTATCTTTTTCAAAACCACCTAACCACTATTCCACTTACAATTTTCGAAAATCACTAACCACTTTCTGAAAAATCTTTTTAATTAACTAATTATTTTAATTTTAATTTTCGAAAACTCTCTCTCTCTCATCTCTTTCTATTTATTTGCTAACATTTCTCTTCTACTTATAATTAGAACACTCTCTCTCCCTCTGTGTTCGAATTCTTCTCATTCTCTCTCTACCTCATTCTTCTATTCTTCTTTTCTTCTGACATCTTAAGGAATCTCTATACTATGACATAGAGGATTCCACTACTCCCTTTTGTTCTCTTCTTTATCATATAAGCAGAAATAGGGATAAAAATATTCTTGTTGAAGCTGATCCTGAACCTGAAAGGACTCTGAAGAAGAAGCTAAGAGAAGCTAAAGAACAACACTCCGGAGAGGACCTTTCAGAGAATTTCGAAAAAGAAATAGACATGGCAGTCGAACCCAAAAACAATGCTAGAGATGCAAGGAAGATGCTTGGTGACTATACTGCACCAACTTATAACTTCTATGGAAGAAGCATCTCAATTCCTGCCATTGGAGGAAACAACTTTGAGCTTAAGCCTCAATTAGTTTCTCTAATGCACCAGAACTGCAAGTTTCATGGACTTCCATCAGAAGATCCTCATCAGTTCTTAACTTAATTCTTGCAGATCTGTGATACTGTTAAGACCAATGGGGTTGATATCGAGGTCTACAGACTTATGCTTTTCCCCTTTGCTGTGAGAGACAGAGCTAGAACATGGTTGGACTCACAACCTAAAGAAATCCTAAACTCTTGGGAAAAGTTGGTCAATGCCATCTTGACCAAATTCTTTCCACCTCAAAAGATGAGTAAGCTCAGAGTGGACATCCAAACCTTCAGACAGAAGGAAGGTGAATCCCTCTATGAAGCTTGGGAAAGATAAAAGCAATTAACCAAAAGGTGTCTTTCTGACATGTTTCTAGAATGGAGCATTATATGTATATTCTATGATGGTCTGTCTGAAATGTCAAAGATGTCATTGGACCATTCTGCTGGTGGATCCCTTCATCTAAAAACACTTGTAGAAGCCCAAGAACAATGGGACGACTCAAAAGAGAGGAGTTCTTGAGATTGATACTCTGAATGCCATATTGGCTTAGAACAAAATATTGACTCAGCAAGTCAATCTGATTTCTCAAAATCTAACTGGATTGCAAGCTGCATCCGGCAGTACTAAAGACGCCTCCTCTAAAGGAGAAGCTTATGACCATGAAAATCCTACAATGGAAGAAGTGAATTACATGGAAGAACTCTATGGAAACACCTATAATCCTTCATGGAGGAATCATCCAAATTTCTCATGAAAGGATCAACAGAAGCCTCAACAAGGCTTCAAAAATAATAATGGTGGGAGAAATAGGTTTGGCAACAGCAAACTTTTTTCATCATCTTCTCAGCAAGAGAGACAAAGAATTCCGAGCAGAGCCTCTATGGCTTAGCAAATATAGTCTCTGATCTATCTAAGGCCACTCTTAGTTTCATGAATGAAGCAAGGTCCTCCATCAGAAATTTGGAGGCATAAGTGGGTCAGCTGAGTAAAAGAGTTACTAAAACTCCTCCTAGTACTCTCCCAAGCAATACAGTAGAGAATCCAAAAAGAGAGTGCAAGGCCATAACCATACCTGGCGTGGCCGAACCTGGAGAAGAGGAAGAGGCAGTGTTTCCCAATGAGAAAGGCCTCAATGGACGTCTACTGACCACTAGAGAGTTCCCTCATGAGGAATCAAAGGAATCTGAGGCTCATGCAGAGACCATAGAGATTCCACTGAATTTCCTATTACTATTCATGAGCTCTGATGAATATTCTTCTTCTGAAGAAGATGAAGTCATTGCTGAAGAGAAAGTTGTTCAGTATTTAGGAGCAATCATGAAGCTGAATGCTAAGTTATTTGGTAATGAGACTTGGAAGGATGAAACTCCATTGCTCATTAATGAACTAAACGCCTTGGTTCAGCTGAAGATACCTCAAAAGAAACCGGATCCTAGAAGGTTCTTAGTACCTTGCACCATTGGCACCATGACCTTTGAGAAGGCTCTGTGTGACCTGGGGTCAGGCATCAACCTCATGCCACTCTCTGTAATGGAAAAACTAGGAATCTTTGAGGTACAAGCTGCAAGAATCTCATTGGAGATGGCAGACAGATCGATGAAAAAAGCTTATGGACTTATAGAGGATGTCTTAGTGAAGGTTGAAGGCCTTTACATCCCTGCTGACTTCATAATCCTAGACACTGGGAAGGATGAAGATGAATCCATCATCCTTGGAAGACCTTTCCTAGCCACAGCAAGGGCTGTGATTGATGTGGACAGAAGAGAGTTAGTCCTTCAAGTGAATGAGGACTACCTTGTGTTAAAGATTCAAGGATCTTCTTCTGTAAACATGGAGAAGAAGCATGAAAAGCTTCTCTCAATACAGAGTCAGACAGAGCCCCGACACTCAACTTCTAAGTTTGGTGTTGGGAGGCCACAACCATGCTCTGAGCATCTGTGAAGCTCTGTAAGAGCTCACTGTCAAGCTATTGACATTAAATAAGCGCTTATTGCAAGGCAACACAATCTTATTTATCTATATTAATCACTTTCTCATTTTTATTTTCTAGTGTTAGTCTATGTTTTCTTTAGGTTGATGATAATGTGAAGTCACAAAAATAGCTGCAGAATTAAAGCAAAATAAAAAATAGCATAAAAAATAGCATACACTGGAAGACAAGCAGTAAGGCTAGCAAATTGGGCATTTAACGCCCAGTTTGACACCATTTTGGGCGTTAAACACCAGAAATGGCACACAGACTGGCGTTTAATGCCAGAAAAGGGTGTCTGGTGTCTGGCTGGCGTTAAACTCCAGTAAGGGTAGCAGAATGGGCATTTAACGCCCAGTCTGGCAGCATTCTGGGTGTTAAACGCCAGAACTGGCAGCCAGACTGGCGTTTAACACCAGAAAAGGGTAGCAGCCTGGCGTTTAAATGCCAGGAATGGCACACAGAGAGCGTTTAATGCCAAGGAGGTGCAAGGATGAAAAATCCTTGACACCTCAGGATCTGTAGATCCCATAGGATCCGTACCTACCCCACCTTACTCTCTCTCTTCTTCACACCTCTCTATAATACTCTACCCAAAACACCACCCGCCAATCAAATCTTATCCTCTTCCCCATATTCTCTTTACCACTCACATCTATCCCCTAATTCCCAAAAATCCACCATAAAATCCCACCTACCTCACCATTTAAATTCAAACCATTTCCCTCCCAAACGCACCCAACTTCAAACAAACCCACCCCTCCTTTTACCCTATATATACCCCCCACTTACTCCTCCACTTTCACACATCATAAACACTTCTTTCCTCTTTGGCCGAAACCCTCTCACGCCTCTATCTCCCACTTCTCTTCTTCTACTCTCTTCTTTCTTCTTTTGCTTGAGGACGAGCAAACCTCTTAAGTTTGGTGTGGGAAAAAGCCTTGCTTTTTAATTTTCCATAACCATTAATAGAAGAGTAAAGGCAAGGCAGTTTTTTCCACCTCTGAGTCATGGGAGATAGAGAGATTTATCTCAAAAGCCCATCACTAGAAAGAGGATGGAGAAACAAGGGAGCCCACTCATGGACCTCAACAAAATCGTCAGGAAGTCCCTCATCAAGAAATCTGAGATGGCTCAAGGGATACATTTTTCTCCACACAACTATTGGGAGTAACTCAACACCTCTTGAAGAGATTTGAGTTCCAACATGGATCACCAAAGAGCCATGAGGGAAGAGCAACAAAGGCAAGAAAGAGACATTGAGGAGCTCAAGAACTCCATAGGATCTCCAAGAGAAAGAACTAGCCGCCGTCACTAAGGTGGACCTGTTCTTTAATTTCCTTATTCTTATTTTACTATTTTTCGTTCCTTATGCTTTATGTTTTGTCTATGTTTGTGTCTTTATTACATGATCATTAGTGTCTAGTGTCTATGCCTTGAAGTTATGAATGTCCTGTAAATCCTTCACCTTTTTTAAATGGAAAATGTTTCTGATTGCAAAAGAACAAGATGTACATGAATTTCGAATTCTATCTTGAAACTAGTTTAATTATTTTGATATGGTGACAATACTTTTTATTTTCTGAATGAATGCTTGAACAATGCATATTTTTTATAGTGAAATTTATGAATGTTAAAATTGTTGGCTCTTGAAAGAATAATGAAAAAGGAGAAATGTTATTGATAATCTAAAAAATCATAAAATTGATTCTTGAAGCAAGAAAAATCAGTGAAAAATACAAAGCTTGCAAAAAAAGGCAAAAAAAAGAAAAAGAAAAAGCAAGCAGAAAAAGCCAACAGCTCTTTAAACCAAAAGGCAAGGGCAAAAAGTCAGTAATCCTTTAAACTAAAAGGCAAGGGTAAAAAGGATCCAAGGCTTTGAGCAGTAATGGATATGAGGGCTCAAAGAAATAAAATCCTGGCCTAAGCGGCTAAATCAAGCTGTCCCTACCCATGTGCTTGTGTCATAAAGGTCCAAGTGAAAAGCTTGAGACTGAGTGGTTAAAGTCATGATCCAAAGAAAAAGAGTGTGCTTAAGAACTTTGGACACCTCTAACTGGGGACTCTAGCAAAGGTGAGTCACAATCTGAAAAGGTTCACCTAGTTATGTGTCTGTGGCATTTATGTATCCGGTGGTAATACTGAAAAACAAGATGATTAGGGTCACGGCCAAGACTCATAAGTAGCTGTGTTCAAGAATCAACATACTGAACTAGGAGAATCAATAACACTAACTTAATTCTGAGTTTCTATAGATGCCAATCTTTCTGAATTTCAAAGGATAAAGTGAGATGCCAAAACTGTTCAGAAGCAAAAAGCTACAAGTCCCGCTCATCTAATTAGAACTAAGCTTCATTGATATTTTGGGATTTATTGTATATTCTCTTCTTTTTATCCTATTTTTTTTTAGTTGCTTGGGGACAAGAAACAATTTAGTTTGGTGTTGTGATGAGCGGATAATTACGCTTTTTGGCATTGTTTTTAGGTAGTTTTAGTTACTTTTTAATATATTTTTATTAGTTTTTATGGAAAAATCACATTTCTGGACTTTACTATGAGTTTGTGTGTTTTTCTGTGATTTCAGGTATTTTCTGGCTGAAATTGAGGGACCTGAGCAAAAATCTGATTTAGAGGCTGAGATAGGACTGCAGATGCTGTTGGATTCTGACCTCCCTGCACTCGATGTGGATTTTCTGGAGCTACAGAAGCCCAATTGGTGCATTCTTAATTGTGTTGGAAAGTCGACATCTTGGGCTTTCCAGAAATGTATAACATTCCATACTTTGTCCGAGATTTGATGGCCCAAATTGGCATCCAAACGCCCACTAGAGACCTTTTCTGGCGTAAAATGCCGGAACTGGCACCAAAGCTGGAGTTAAACTCCAAGGTTGGCCTATGCATGTGAAAGCTTCAAGGCTCAGCCCAAACACACACCTAGTGGGCCCTGGAAGTGGATTTCTGCACTATATACTCATTTTCTATTAACCTAGTTTACTAGTTTAGTATAAATAGCACTTTTTACTATTGTATTGGGAGTCTTTGACCTTGTGGGAGTTCTTCGAACCCTTTTTGGAGGCTGATCATTCGGCCATGCCTAGACCTTTTGTTCTTATGTATCTTCAAGGTGGAGTTTTTATACCTCATAGATTAAGGTGAGGAGCTCTGCTGTTCCTCGAGTATTAATGCAAGTATTATTGTTTTTCTATTCAATTCACGCCTACTTCTCCTCCAAGATATACTCTTGTACTTAATTCAGTTAATCAAAATAAAGGGGTGACCCGTGACAATCACTCAATCTTCATTACTCGCTTAGCCAAGATCCGCGTGCCTGACAACCACAAATCGGTCTACATGATGTTCAACGTAGTCATTGGACAACAGCTAGAGTATATTCTCTTTGATCTTTGTCCCACGGATCTGAATCACCTCTCCTAACAACAGAGCATCCGAATCCGTGACGTTAGAACCTTTGTGGTATTAGCTAGAACCAATTGGCAGCATTCTTGAGATTCGAAAAGTCTAAATCTTGTCTGTGGTATTCCGAGTAGGATCTGGGATGGGATGACTGTGACGAGCTTCAAACTCGTGACTGTTGGGCGCAGTGATAGTGTGCAAAAGAATAAATATATTATATTCCGACACGATCGAGAACCGACAGCTGATTAGCCATGTGGGAAACCGTAGAGGTCATGCTTTCAGTGAGAGGACGGATGGTAGCCATTGACAACGGTGATCCACTAACATACAGCTTGCCATGGAAGGGAGTACGCATGATTGGATGAGGACAGTAGGAAAGCAGAGGTTCAGAGGCAACAAAGCATCTCCAAACGCTTATCTGAAATTCTCACCAAGGAACTACATAAGTGACTTTATTTTATTTTATGTTTTATTGTTCTTTTAATTATCAACACCTCATAACTATTTGAATCCGCCTGACTGAGATTTACAAGATGACCATTGCTTGCTTCAAGCCATCAATCTCCGTGGGATCGACCCTTACTCATGTAAGATATTACTTGGATGACCCAGTGCACTTGCTGGTCAGCTATGCGGAGTATTGAAATGTGTAAATCACGATTTCGCATACCAGCATATGCACAATGCTATGCGGATGCATAATTCTGTGCGTACGCACGGTGAGCAAATGTTGTTTTTTGTTTTTTTAGGAGAAAAGGGTGAGAAGTGTGTGCCCACAAGGCTATGCTATGCACAAGAGGGAAAAAAAGGTAAGGTGCACATGCACAAGCTGGTGCGAGTGCCCTGGACAGAAGGGGTGATAAGGGGTGTGCGTGCACACAGGGATGTGCATACACACAGGTGGCAAAAAATAGGGGAACTGTGCGTACATACAGAGCTTTGTTTCTGCAAAAAAAAATTTAATGCCTCTAGGACACCAACATGACTTCCAAAACCATTTTTCAAGCTCCAAAACATATTAAAATCCCAAAAACATATTATTCATTAAAAATACTTGATCATAACTAAAATTCAACTAAACTAAACTAAGCAAGATAAGCAATTATTCAAGAAACAAAAGCTAAAATAGAGAAAATGATAGAAAGATATTACCATGGTAGGGTGTGACAATGCCCAAAAGCATAGATTTGGAATTTCACACTAAAAATAGAATTTGTTCATTGCAAGTATAGTCCAAACCCAACAATTGAACATCAATCAAATGTTAAATTCAAATCAGAATAACCGGGAGTTTTAAATTCTGAGTCGTCTTCCCTAGGAGTTGCAATTAAGTGTCCGTTATTGGCTATGAGGGAGCATTGGGAATGCAAGAGAGAGGCAAGAAATGTAAATAGCAAGAAATTAATTGAACATGCAAGAAATTAAATGGAAGCAAGTAAAAGCAATGCAAATGGAAATTAAATACTAAAAGGAGCCCTTGGTAAGAATTGGGGAATTTAGGATTCCTATCCTAGTTATGGATCACAAACATGGCAATTGTGTGGAATTTATCCCAATTAGTCAATCCTACTTGAGAATTAGTCAAAAAGGCATAATTGATTCCAATCCCTAAGTCCTAAGTCTACACTAGTGGGTCACCTAGAGTCAAGGGAAACCAAACCAATTAACAATCCTCACACAATGCGAAATGGATATCCATAACTCAATTTCACCCAAACACCCAATTTCTCAACCAAGAGTGTGAAAAGCTAAACATGCAAGAAACTAAAAATCAAAGCAATTAAATGCAAGGAAAGAAAACTTCAAATGCAAGGAATCTCTTGGCAAGTAATTGAGAGCTAAGGTTACCTATCCTAGCCATTGACCACAAACATATGATGATTATGAAGAGTTAATCCTACTTAATCAACCTTACATCGAAGATAAGTCAAATAGGCATAGTTGATTTCAATCCCTAAGTCCTACATCAACACTAAGGGGTCACATAGTATCAAGGGAGACCAAATAAACTAACTACTCTAATGTATCAAACAAGAATGGACATCAATGACTCAAGGATCACCAAAGTCATCAATTCCTAGACAAGAGTGGAGAAAAACTATATAAAAACTAAGCCAAGCATTTTATCAAACACTTGGTGTGCATGAAAATAAAATAACACTAAATTGCATTAAAAATAAAAGCTAACTACCAAAAGCAAGAAAATGACAATAACAATTAAAGAAGGTATTAAATGAACATAAAACATAAATTGCATTAATTGAAAATTAAAATAACAAGAGTATCCATAAACATAAAAATGACAAAATAAAGGAAATAACAAGAGAAATGAAGAAGAACAAAGATGCAATAACAATAAATGACAAGATAAAGTAAATGAAAACAAGAATAAAAAGTAGAAATTACAAGAAATTAAACTAAAGAACCCTAATTCTAGAGAGAGGGGGGAGCTTCTCTCTCTAGAAACTAAGAGAAAATATCATAAAAGCTAAACCTAATTGCCCCCCTTCATTCCTCTTCACTTTGGCCTTAAATAGCTTCAGAAAATGAGTTGGATTGGGTTTTGAAGGCCCAGAATTCGCCCCCAGTGATTTGCATTAATGATCGTGCGTACGCACGACCTATGGTGTGTACGCACAGCTGCGCGAAATTCCCATCGTGCGTACGCACGACATTTGGTGTGTACGCATCCTTGTACGGAGTCACCGTTGTGCGTACGCATGCATCACTATGCGTACGCACCTTTGCAGCAGCTTCCAAACTCAATTTTCTTCATGATTTCTCCCCTTTTATATGCTCTTTCTTCACTTCTTCAACCCAAACTTGCTTTGAAAACCTGAAATCACTTAACAAATACATCAAGGTACCAAATGGGATTAAAGTGAATAAAAATTGAGTAAATTAAGCATAAAAGAGCATGTTTTCACAATTAGGCACAATTTAGGGAGAAAATACAAAAGCATGCTATTTAGATGAATAAATGTGGGTTTATGTGATGAAATCCACTCAAATCAATTCAAAATATATCATCAAATATGAATTCACCAAGGTGTCTCCCACCTAAAACTTTGGTTTAAAGTCCTCAAGCTGGACTTTCAGTTAAAGCTCACATCAAGGAGGCTTGTTCTTCCATCCATCCTTGAGTTGCCAACCATGCTTGCTCTTGCGAAATCCTCCGGGATCCCATACGAAGTACATTAAGCTCTCAAGCAACCTCAAGCAAGCAATTGGGACCCAAGATTGTTGGTTGTAGAATTGTATGCCCGGATCCCACACTTTAGTTTTTCGGTCATCCTCTTGGAAACCTTCACTCTTGTACTTAGATGAACACTTTCCCAAATTTTCTTTGAAGCACCCAATTATACCTTAGAATCCTCCTAATTGGACCTTGCACTACTTATGCATTGAACTCCATTGGCAACCAACATCCAATCATTCACCATTTAACACTCCAAGAAGCACCTTAAGTTGATGATCCGTTTCCAAGAGAGCAAATTGATGTGGGCCTATGAAGCTCATTGAAGAAATTGTTACCCACTCAAATTGTCCTAATGGAATTAATCTCTTGGGCTCTTGCAAGAATACCTTCACTTCTTAGGTGACTACCTCTTCCTCACCACCTTTTTCTAGCCCTTCCTCACCAACCTCCTCTAAATTTTCTCTACTATCATTCAATCCAAACTTAGGAGGTTGTGTAAGGTCTACTTCCATATCCCTCTCAAACTCAAAGGAGAAGGGTTCTTTAAGATAATTGAGGGGATTGACCAAGATGGACAAAAAATCATGGATGATGTAATCCACTTCTTGATTAAATTCCCTCAATTCTCCATTCACCTCTTCCATCACTACATTTCTTATTTGATTATCCATATTCCTCAAGGGGGATGTCTTGATTACTTGAGTGTAGTAGGGCCAAGCGATTCACCGCTTCGGCTATGGATGCCATGAACTCCCCTTTCTTCTTTCGGAATTCTCCTTGTTCTTGGAGAAAAGCTTGAAGGTCTTGTTGTCCTTGGGGCAAGGGTTGGAGAACATCATATTGAGGTAAAGAAGAAGGTTCAATGGTGGGGAGAAAGGTTGTATGGTTGGAAGGTGTGTTAATGATAAACCCCATTTTTAGGGTATATGTTATGTTGATTTTAGGGGATTTTATCACCATTTCTCATATTTATCCAATGAAATAGCATGGTTTTTATTATTCTCCTTTATTTGTGCTTAAGTGTAAAAACATGCTTTTTAGGCCCATAAATTGGTGATTCTGAATCACCTTAATTCCAGTCGATGCCTTGATGTGTTTGTTGAGTGATCTCAGGTTCATGAGGCAAGTATTGAATGGAAGAAGTGAAGGGAAAAGCATGCATAGTGGAGAGTCCATGAAGAAAAAAGGATTTGGGATGCTAAGATCGACGCACACGCACAGCAGACGGGCATGCGTAGAAAGTGAAGTCGCATGGCGACACGTACGCGTGACAGACGCGTACGCGTGGATAGAAAATGCCATCGACGCGTACGCGTGACCCATGCGTACGCATCGGTGCTCACACATGATCCACTTAAAGTGAATCCGCTGGGGGCAATTTCTGGGCTTCCCAGACCCAGATCTAACTCATTTATGAGCCTATTACATGCAGAATTCAAAGGGGGATCAACACACATTAGCACATAGTTTAGTTTTGATGATGTTTTAGTTAGTTTCTAGAGAGAGAAGCTCTCTCTTCTCTCTAGATTAGGGTTCTTAGTTTTAAATCTAGATCTACTTCCTCTTTTGTTTCAATTTTCCTTTTCTTTCATCTTTAATTGTTCTCTTGTAGTTGTAGCATTCTACTTCTCTTGTAGTCCCTTTGTATTGTTAGTTGTAGTAATGAATTCTTTTATAGATCTCCTTTCCCATTCAATGAAATTTATGATTTCTTTGTTGTTTCATAATTATTTTGGTTTTCTATTTTTGATCTCTTGCCTTTGTAGTTTTAGCCTCCTTTAATTCTTGCAATTTATGATGTTTACTTTGATTGCCTTCTATGTGTTTGATGAAATGTTTCTTTTATCTATGAGTTAGATTTTTCTCCTCTTGGCTTATGTTGAGTAATTAGTGACCCTTGAGTTATCAAACTCTCTTGTTGATTGATAATTGGAAGTTGCTAGTCAATTTGAATGTCACTAAAGCTATTCTTTCATTATGATTTGACTAGGACTTGTGATCTTAAGTTGATTATCTGCACTTGACTTTCCTTCATAGTTAGAGGTTAACTAAGTGAAGAAATGGACAATTTTTGTCCCAATTGATGATGATAATGAGGATAGGACTTCTAGTTCTCATACCTTGCCAAGAGCTTTCTTAGTTGTTATTTTATTTCCTTTTGCCATTTACATTTCTTGTCTCTTTATTCAAAACCACAAAATATATAACCCATAACCAATAACATGAACACTTCCCTGCAATTCCTTGAGAGACGACCCGAAGCTTAAATACTTCGGTTTATTTTTATTGGAGTTTGTACTTGTGACAAACAAATTTTTGATTGAGGAATTGTTTGTTGGTTTAGAACTATACTTGCAACGATAATTCATTTGTGAAATTCTTTACCGACACATAATTTCCGTTCATCAAAATGGCGCGTTGCCAGGGAATTGAAATTGTGTGCCTTGTTATTGGTTATTGTATATATGTGAATATTGTGAATATGTTTGCCTTTTGCTTCTTTGTTAGTTTTTGGTAGCTGTAGGAGTTTTTCTCTTTATTTGTTACTAATTTTTGTTTTTATTTTCTTTTGCTATCATGAATACTTTAATTTTAAAAATCAAATCTTTTTAATTTCTTTTTCAATTCTTTTTCAAATAAATTTCAATCATATCTTTTTAAAATTTTAATTTCAAAATCTTTTTCTAACTTCTTATCTTTTCAAATTTATTTTCAAATCTTTTAAACTAGCTACTTGACTTGTTTGTTTTAATTTTAAAAAAGAAGTTTACTATTTCTTATCTTTTTTAAAACCACCTAACTATTTCTTTAACTTATAATTTTCGAAAATCACCCACCACTTTTTCAAAATTCCTTTTAATTAACTAATTGTTTTAAATTCTAATTTTATTTTATTTCTTTTAATATTTTCAAAACTAACGTAATTAATTAAATAAAAATAAAATATTTTTCTTTTCCCTCTTTTAAAATTCGAATACTCTCTCTCTCATCTCTTTCTATTTATTATATTTAATTACTAACACTTCTTTTCTACTCATCATTCGAACCTCTCTCTTCTCTCTGTTCGAATTACTCATCTCCTCTCTCCTCTCATTCTTCTATTCTTCTATTCTTATACTCACATCAAGGAATCTATATACTGTGACATAGCGGATTCCACTACTCCCTTTGTTCTCTTCTTTTTCATATGAGTAGGAACAAGGATAAGGACATTCTTGTTGATGCTGATCCTGAACCCAAAAGGACTCTGAAGAGGAAGCTAAGAGAAGCTAAAGCACAACACTCTGGAGAGGACCTTACAGAAAATCTCGAAAAAGAAGCAGACATGGCAGCCGAACCCAACAACAATGCTAGAGATGCAAGGAAGATGCTTGGTGACTATACTGCACCAACTTCCAAGTTCTATGGAAAAAGCATCTCAATTTCTGCCATTGGAGCAAACAACTTTGAGCTTAAGCCTCAATTAGTTTCTCTAATGCAGCAGAATTGCAAGTTTCATGGACTTCCATTGGAAGATCCTCATCAGTTTTTAGCTAAATTCTTGCAGATTTGTGATACTGTTAAGACCAATGGTGTTGATCCCGAGGTTTACAGACTTATGCTTTTCCCCTTTGCTGTAAGAGATAGAGCTAGAACATGGTTGGACTCACAACCTAGAGAAAGCCTGAACTCTTGGGATAAGTTGGTCATTGCTTTCTTGGCCAAGTTCTTTCCACCTCAAAAACTGAGCAAGCTTAGAGTGGACGTCCAAACCTTCAGACAGAAAGAAGGTGAATCCCTATATGAAGCTTGGGAAAGATACATGTAATGGATCAGAAAATGTCCTTCTGACATGCTTTTAAAATGGAGCATCCTGGATATATTCTATGATGGTCTGTCTGAATTGTCTAAGATGTCATTGGACCATTCTTCTGGTGGATCTCTTCATCTGAAGAGAACCCCTGCAGAAGCTCAGGAACTTATTGAGGTGGTTGCAAATAATCAGTTTGTGTACACTTTTGAAAGAAATCCTCTGAGTAATGAGATGACTCAGAAGAAAGGAGTTTTTGAGATTGATACTCTGAATGCCATATTGGCTCAGAATAAACTATTGACTCAGCAAGTCAATATGATTTCTCAGAATCTGTGGATTGCAAGCTGCATCTGGCAGTACTAAAGAAGCTTCCTCTGAAGGAGAAACTTATGACCCTAAGAATCCGGCAATGGAAGAGGTGAATTACATGGGAGAATCCTATGGAAACACCTATAATCCTTCATGGAGAAATCATCCAAATTTCTCATGGAAGGAACAACAGAAGCCTCAACAAGACTTCAATAATAATAATGGTAGGAGAAATAGGTTTGGCAATAGCAAGCCTTTTCCATCATCTTCTCAGTAACAGACAGAAAATTCTGAGCAGAGCCTCTCTGGCTTAGCAACCATAGTCTCTGATCTATCTAAGGCCACTCTTAGTTTCATGACTAAAATAAGGTCCTCCATCAGAAATTTGGAGGCACAAGTGGGTCAGCTAAGTAAAAGAGTTACTAAATCTCCTCCTAGTACTCTCCCAAGCAATACAGAAGAGAATCCAAAGAGAGAGTGCAAGGCCATCAATATAACCAAAATGGCCGAACCTATAGAGGAGGAAGAGGCAGTGATCTCTAGTGAGGAAGACCTCAATGGACGCCCACTAGCCAATAAGGAAGTCCTTAATGAGGAACCAAAGGAATCTGAGGCTCATATAGAGACCATAGAGATTCCACTGAACTTCCTATTACCATTCATGAGCTCTGATGAGTATTCTTCCTCTGACGAAGATGAAGATATTATTGAAGAGCAAATTGCTCGATACCTAGGAGCAATCATGAAGCTGAGTGGCAAGTTATTTGGTAATGAGACTTGGGAGGATGAATCTCTATTGCTCATCAGTGAACTGAATGCCTGGGTTCAGTAGACATTACCTCAAAAGAAATCGGATCCCGGAAGGTTCTTAATACCTTGAAGCATAGTCACCATGACCTTTGAGAAGGCTCTGTATGACCTGGGGTCAGGTATAAACCTCATGCCACTCTCTGTAATGGAGAAAGTAGGGATCTTTGAGGTACAAGCTGGAAGAATCTCACTAGAAATGGCAGACAAATCAATGAAACAGGCTTATGGACTTGTAGAGGATGCTTAGTGAAGGTTGAAGGCCTTTACATCCCTGCTGACTTCATAATCCTAGACACTGGGAAGGATGAGGATGAATCCATCATCCTTGGAAGACCCTTCCGAGCCACAGTAAGGGCTGTGATTGATGTGGACAGAGGAGAGTTAGTCCTTCAATTGAATGAGGACTACCTTATGTTTAAGGCTTAAAGATCTTCCTCTGTAAACATGGAGAATAAGCATGAAAAGCTTCATCCAATTCTCTCCATACAGAGTCAAGCAGAGCCCCTACATTCAAACTCTAAGTTTGGTGTTGGGAGGACACAATCATGCTCTGAGTATCTGTGAAGCTTTGTAAGAGCTTACTGTCAAGCTACTGACATTAAAGAAGCACTTACTGGGAGGCAACCCAATTTTATTTATCTATGTTAATTAATTTTTCATTCCATTTTCCATTATTATTTTATGTTTTCTTTAGGTTGATGATCATGTGGAGTCACAAAAACAGCTGTAGAATTAAAGCGGAATAAAAAATAGCACACCCTGGAGGACAGGCTTACTAGCCTTTAAACGCCAGTAAGGATAGCAGAATGGGTGTTTAACGCCCAATCTGGCAGCATTTTGGGTGTTTAACACCAGAATTGGCAGCCAGACTGGCGTTTTACGCCAGAAAAGGGTGTTTAACTGGTGTTAAACGCCAGTAAAGATAGCAGAATGGGCATTTAACGCCCAGTCTGGCAGCATTCTGGGCGTTAAACGCCAGAATTGGTAGCCAGACTAGCGTTTAACGCCAGGAAAGGCAGCATTCTGGGCGTTAAACGCCAGAATTTGTAGCCAGACTGGCATTTAATGCTAGGAAAGGTAGCAGACTGGCGTTTAAACGCCAGAAATGGCACATAGAGGGCGTTTAAACGCCAGAAAGGTGCAGGGATGAGAAATCGTTGACACCTCAGGATCTGTGGACCCCACAAGATCCCCACCTACCCCAACTCACACTCTCTCCTCTTCACACCTTTCAATAACACTCTTCCCTAAAAATTATTCACCTATTAAAGCCTACCCTCTTCCCTATAATCTATCCATCACTCACATCCATCCACTATTTCCTAAAAACCCATCATAAAACCCCACATACCTTACCATTCAAATTTAAAACACTTCCCTCCCAAACCCACCCATTCTCACACGGATCCCCTCTCTTCCTTACCCTATAAATACCCCTCCTTACCACTTTCAATTTCACACATCACAAACGCTTCCTAACCCCCTTGGCTAAACCATTCACACACCTCCATCTCCTCCATTTCTTTTTCTTATCCTTCTTTCCTTCTTCTTTTTCTCGAGGATGAACAAACCTTTTAAGTTTGGTATGGGAAAAGCTCTACTTTTTATTTTTCTATAACCATTAATGGCACCTAAGGCCAGAGAAACCTCTAGAAAGAGGAAAGGGAAGGCAGTTGCTTCTACCTCCGAGTCATGAGAGATGGAGAGATTCATCTCAAAGGTCTATCAAGACCACTTCTATGAAGTTGTTGGATAGGGAAGTTCTCACCAACCCTATCCAACAAGTCGGAATCTTAATGGTTCAAGAGTTTTATGCTAATGCATGGATCACTAAGAACCATGATTAAAGTGTGAACCCGAACCCAAAGAATTGGTTCACAATGGTTTGGGGAAAATACTTGGATTTCAGTCCAGAAACTATGAGGTTGGCATTCAACTTTCCAATGATGCAAGGAGATCCTCATCCTTTCACTAGAAAGGTCAACTTTGATCAAAGGTTGGACCAAGTCCTCATGGACATCTGTGTGGAAGGAGCCTAATTGAACAGAGACTCCAAAGGCAAGCCAGTTCAATTGAGAAGGCCTGACCTCAAACCCATGGCTAGAGGATGGTTGGAGCTCATCCAACGCTCTATCATTCCTTCTAGCAACCGGTCCGAAGTAATGGTAGATCAGGCTATCATGATCCATAGTATTATGATTGGAGAGGAAGTGGAAGTTCATGAGATCATACCTCTAGAACTATACAAGGTGGCTGACAAGCCCTCCACTTTGGCAAGGTTAGCCTTCCCTCATCTCATCTATCACCTATGCAATTTAGCCGGAATTATCGTAGAGAAAGACATCCTCATTGAAGCAGACATGCCCATAACTAAAAAGAGGATGGAGCAAACAAGAGAGCCTACTCATGGAACTCAATAAGAGCATGAGGAAGTCCCTCATCAAGAAATCCCTGAGATGCCTCAAGGGATGCATTTCCCTCCACACAACTATTGGAGATAACTCAACACCTCTTTAGGAGAATTGAGTTCCAACATGGAGCAACTAAGAGTGGAGCACCAAGAGCACTCCATCATACTCCATGAAATCAAAGACGACCAAAAGGCCATGAGAGAGGAGCAACAAAGGCAAGGAAGAGACATAGATGAGCTCAAGAACTCCATTGGTTCTTCAAGAGGAAGAAAAAGCCACAATCACTAAGGTGGACCCATTCTTCAATCTCCTTGTTTATTTTCTTTTCTGTTTTCGGTTTTTATGCTTTATGTTTTGACTATGTTTGTGTCTTCATTACATGATCAATAGTGTTTAGTGTCTATGTCTTAAAGCTATGAATGTTCCATGAATCTTTCACATTTCATAAATGAAAAATGTTTTTTGAAAAAGAAAAAGAATTACATGAATTCCGAATTCCATCTTGAAAATAGTTTAATTATTTTGATGTGGTGGCAATACTTTTTGTCTTTTGAATGAATGTTTGAACAGTGCATATTTTTGATAGTGAAGTTTATAAATGTTAAAATTTTTGGCTCTTGAAAGAATGATTAAAAAAGAGAAATGTTATTGATAATTTGAAAAATCATAAAACTGATTCTTGAAGCAAGAAAAAGCAGTGAAAAACACAAAGCTTGTGAAAAAAAGGCGAAAAATAAAGAAAAAGAAAAAGCAAGCAGAAAAAGCCAATAGCTCTTTAAACTAAAAGGCAAGGGTAAAATGGATCCAAGGTTTTGAGCAATAATGGATAAGAGGGCCCAAAGGAATAAAATCCTAGCCTAAGTGGCTAAATCAAGTTGTCCCTAACCATGTGCTTATGTCATGAAGGTCCAAGTGAAAAGCTTGAGACTGAGTAGTAAAAGTCATGATCCAAAGCAAAAAGAGTGTGCTTAAGAACTCTGGGAACCTCTAACGGGGGACTCTATCAAAGCTGAGTCACAATATGAAAAGGTTCACCCAGTTATGTGTCCGTGGCATTTATGTATCCGGTGGTAATATTGGAAAACAAAATGCTAAGGGTCACGGCCAAGACTCATAAAGTAGTTGTGTTCAAGAATCTACATGCTAAACTAGGAGAATCAATAACACTATCTGAATTCTAAGTTCTTATGGATGCCAATCATTCTGAACTTCAAAGGATAAAGTGAGATGCCAAAACTGTTCAGAAGCAAAAAACAACTAGTCCCGCTCATCTAATTGAAATTAAGCTTCATTGATATTTTAAAATTTATTGTATTTTCTCTTCTTTTTATCCTATTCTGTTTTTAGTTTCTTGGGGACAAGCAACAATTTAAGTTTGGTGTTGTGATGAGTGGATAATTTATACGCTTTTTGGCATTATTTTTAGGTAGTTTTTAGTATGTTTTAGATACTTTTTTTATATTTTTATTAGTTTTTATGCAAAAATCACATTTCTGGACTTTACTATGAGTTTGTGTGTCTTTTTTTAATTTCTGGTATTTTCTAACTGAAATTGAGGGACCTGAGCAAAAGTCTGATTTAGAGGCTGAGAAAGAACTGCAGAAGCTGTTGGATTCTAACCCTCCTGCACTCGAAGAGAATTTTCTGGAGCTACAAAAGCCCTATTGGTGCGGTCTCAATTGCCTTAGAAAGTAGACATCTTGGGCTTTCCAACAATGATTAATAGTTCATACTTTTCCCGAGATTTGATGGCCCAAACTGACGTTCAAACGCCCACCAGAGACCCTTTTCTGGCGTAAAATGCCAGAACTGGCACCAGAACTAGAGTTAAATGCCCAAAATAGCATCCAAGCTCAGCCCAAGACACACCAAGTGGGCTCCGGAAGTGGATTTTTGCACTATCTGCACTTAGTTACTTATTTTCTGTAATCCTTAGTAACTAGTTTAGTATAAATAGCACTTCTTCCTATTGTATTCATATCTTTGGATCATCTTTTGATATTGGGATCACTTTTGTGCGACTTTTCATATTTGGGGAGGCTGGCCATTCGGCCATGCCTAGACCTTTTTCTCTTATGTATTTTCCAACGATGGAGTTTCTACACATCATAGATTAAGGTGTGGAGCTCTGCTGTTCTTCATGAATTAATGCAAGTACTATTGTTTCTCTTTCAATTCACGCTTATTTCTTCTCCAAGATATAATCTTGTACTTAATTCAGTTAAGTCAGAATGAAGGGGTGATCCGTGACAATCACCGACTATCTTCGTTACTCGCTTAGTCAAGATCCGCGTGCCTGACAACCACAAGCAGTCTATATGATGTTCAACGTAGTCATTGGACGATAGCCGGAGTATAGTCTCTTAGGTCTCTGATCTACGGACCGAGTCCGTGAGGTTAGAACCTCCGTGGTATAGGCTAGAACCAATTGGCAGCATTCCTGAGATCCGAAAAGTCTAAACCTAGTCTGTGGTATTCCGAGTAGGATCTAGGAAGGGATGACTGTGACAAGCTTCAAACTCACAAATGTTGGGCACAGTAACAGTGTGCAAAAGGATAGAGAGATCCTATTCCGACACAAGTGAGAACCGACAAATGATTAGCTGTGCGGTAGCTGTGCCTGGTATTTTTTATCCGAGACGAAAAATCTGACAGTTGATTAGTCGTACAAAAACCGTAGCCTGGACTATTTTCACAGAGAGGACGGATGGTAGCCATTGACAACGGTGATTCACCAACATACAGCTTGCCATGGAAGGGAGCATAAATGATTGGATGAAGACAATAAGAAAGCAGAAGTTCAGAAGCAACAAAGCATCTCCAAACGCTTATCTAAAATTTCCACCAATGAATTACGTAAGTATCTTTATTTTAATTTAAATTTTATTTATCTTTCAACTATCAAAACTCATAACCATTTGAATACGCCTGACTAAGGTTTACAGGATGACCATAGCTTTCTTCAAGCCGACAATCTCCGTGGGATCGACCCTTACTCGCGTAAGGTTTTATTTCTTGGACGACCCAGTGCACTTGCTGGTTAGTTATACCGGAGTTGTGAAAAGTATGATCACAATTCCATGCACCAAGTTTTTGGCGCCGTTGCCGCGGATTGTTCGAGTTTGAACAACTGACGGTTCATCTTGTTACTTAGATTAGGAATAATTTATCGTTTTGGTGTAGAGTCACTAAATTTGAGTCTTTTATTTTCTTTCTAAAAAAAATTTTTCAAAAATTTTATTTTTCTTTATTAATCTTTAATTTTTCTTTGAGACTTCTGTTTGAGTTTAGTTTCATGTTTTAAGTTTGGTGTGAATTGCATGTTTTTATTTTCCTTCAATTCTTCGAATTGCATGTTTTTATTTTTCTTCATAATTTTAATCACATGTTCATAGTTATTTCTTGATCTTCAATTTGTTTTTGATAATTTTCTCTATTTTGATCTTTAAATTTTCTTATTTGGAGTCTTTTGTTGTTTATCTTATACATTTTTGAATTATTAGTGTCCAAAGTATAAAAAATTTTTAAGTTTGGTGTTTCTTGTGTCCTTATTTCCTTAAAAAATTTTCAAAAATTATTCTTGGTGTTCATCTTGATCTTCAAGGTGTTCTTGGTGTTCATCTTAACATTCAAAGTTTTCTTGTTTGTTTCCTTTGTTTTGATCTAAAAATTCTAACTTTGGTGTCATTTTATTGTTTTTCTCTTTCCTCATTAAATTCAAAAAATATTTTTTCCTTCATTTACTCATCATTTTCGAATTCCTTGGGTTGATTTAGTCCAAATTTTTAAAATTTGGTAGTTTCTTGTTTGTCAGTTCAAAATTTTAATTTTAAAAATTTATTTTTTTAAATCTTTTTCAAAACAAATTCTTTTTAAATTTTCTTTTTATATTTTTCAAAAATCTTTTATAAAATTTTTCAAACTCTTTTTCTTTTTCTTTATAATTTTCGAATTACTTGTCCTATTTCATTATTTTGATTGAAAAATTTTAAGTTTGGTGTTTTCTTGTTAAGAAAGTTTCAATCTTTAAAATTTGTAAATTATATCTTTTTCAAATCTTTTTGATTAATTAATTAATTTAGTTTTCAAATTTCTTTTATTTCTTTTTTTCTTCTTAAATTTTGAAACTTGCATAAATTATTTTTACTCTATTTTAATTTCTTTAATTAAAATAAGGAATAAAAATTTTTATTTACAATCCACATCATTTCCCTTTCTCCATCATGGACCTAAGTGGAAATGAACAGTCCAGAAGGACTCTGGGGTCATATGCTAACCCCACTACTGCTTCATATGGGAGTAGTATCTGTATACCAACCATCAGAGCCAGCACTTTTGAGCTAAACCGTCAGCTCATTATCATGGTGCAGCAAAATTGCCAGTATTCCGATCTTCCACAGGAAGAACCTACTGAGTTTCTGGCATAGTTCTTACAAATTGCTGACACAGTACGTGATAAGGAAGTAGATCAGGATGTCTACAGATTATTACTGTTTTCATTTGCTGTAAAAGACCAAGATAAGTACTGGTTAAACAATCAACCCAAAGCCAGCATAATAACATGGAAACAGTTGTCAGACAAATTCATGAATCAATATTTCCCTCCAAAAAGGATGACACAGCTAAGGCTGGACATCCAAGGCTTTAAACAAGAGGACAATGAATCTCTTTATAATGCCTAGGAGAGGTACAGAGAGATGCTAAGGAAATGCCCCTCTGAAATATTTTTAGAATGGGTGTAGTTAGACATCTTCTACTACGGGCTTATAGAAAAGGCTCGGATATCTCTAGACCACTCAGCTGGTGGATCTATACACATGAGAAAGACAATTGAAGAGGCTCAAGAGCTTATTGATACAGTTGCTAGAAATCAGCATCTGTACTTAAATAGTGAGTCCTCTTAGAAAGAAGAGGCTAAAGCAGTATCTACTAAACTTAGTCCTCTAGAACAAGTCACTAAACTCAATCAGCAATTACTTTTTCTAACAAAATAGTTAGCAAAATTTAAAGGGATGCTACAAAACACTAAAGATGCTAACAAGAATATGGAAGCACAATTGGATCAGACAAGACAATAGTTATCCTAAACAGATAACAGAAGAGTACCAAGCTGTTCATTTAAGGAGTATTGAATGTCTCAACTCAAAGTAGCAGGAAGCCAAGAAAGGAACACCTGATAGAGGATGACCAATTCATTGTCCAAAATTCCTCTGAAGACAGTAAGAGCCCAGGGAGGAACAATTCTGGCATTCAAACACCAGAAAAGGGTCAGAAGTCGGCCTTAAACGCCCATATAGCAACCAATTCTGACGTTCAAACGCTGGAAAAGGGTAGCAATCTGGCGTTAAATGCCAATACAGCACCAAATTTTGGCATTCAAATGCCAATGAGGGATCAGACACCTGCAAGTGCTGATAACAACCCCCTTAAGCAGGCTTCTCCAACCGCTTCTGTAAGAAATAAACCTGCAGCAACTAAGGTTGAAGAATATAAAGCCAAAATGCCTTATCCTCAAAAACTCCATCAAGCGAAACAGGATAAACAATTTACCCGCTTTGTAGAGTATCTTAGGACTCTTGAAATAAAGATTTTGTTTGCAGAGGCACTTGAGCAAATACCCTGTTATGCTAAGTTCATGAAAGAGATCTTAAGTCATAAGAAGGATTGGAGAGAAACTGAAAAAGTTTTCCTCACTGAAGAATACAGTGCAGTCATTCTGAAAACTTTACCAGAGAAGCTTAAGGATCCCGGAAGCTTTATGATACCATGCATATTAGAGGATGCTTGTACTAAGACAGCTCTATGATACCATGGGGCAAGTATCAACCTGATACCTGTATGCACTATCAGAAAGCTTGGTTTGACTGAAGAAGTCAAACCAACCCAAATATGGCTCCAACTTACTGATGGCTCCATTAAAACTCCATCTGGCATAACTGAGGACATGATCGTCAAGGTTGGGCCATTTGCCTTTCCCATTGACTTTGTAGTGCTGGAAATGGAGGAGCACAAGAGTGCAACTCTCATTCTAAGAAGACCTTTCTTAGCAACTGGACAAACTCTCATTGACGTCTAAAAAGGGGAGGTGACCCTGAGAGTCAATGAGGATGAGTTTAAGTTGAATGCTGTCAAAGCTATGCAGCATCCAGACACATCAAAAGATTGTATGAGCATTGATATTATTGACTCCTTGGTGGAAGAGGTCAATATGACCGAGAGTCTCGAATCAGAGCTAGAGAATATTTTTAAAGATGTTCAGCCTGATCTGGAGGAACCAGAGAAAAAAAAGAACCTCTGAAAATTCCTCAGGAAGAGGAGAAGCCTCCTAAACCCGAGCTCAAACCACTACCACCAACCCTGAAGTATGCATTTTTGGGAGAAGATGACACTTTTCTGGTAATCGTAAGCTCTGCTTTAGAGCCACAGGAAGAGAAAGCACTAATTCAGGTGCTAAGGACACACAAGACAGCTCTTGGGTGGTCCATAAGTGATCTTGAAGGCATTAGCCTAGCCAGATGCATGCACAAGATCCTATTGGAGGATGATGCTAAGCCAGTGGTTCAACCACAGAGGTGGCTGAATCCAGCCATAAAGGAGGTGGTGTAAAAAGAGGTCCCTAAGTTACTAGAGGCTGGGATTATTTATCCCATTTCTAATACCCCGTGGGTGAGCCCTGTCCAAGTTGTCCCCAAGAAGGGAGGCATGACAGTGGTTCATAATGAAAAGAATGAACTGGTTCCTACAAAAATAGTTACAGGGTGGCGTATGTGTATTAACTACAGAAGGCTCAATACAACCACCAAAAATGATCATTTTCCTCTACCATTCATAGACCAGATGCTAGAGAGACTAGCAGGTCATGAATACTACTATTTTTTGGATGGCTATTCAGGTTACAATCAAATTGCAGTAGATCCTCAGGACCAAGAGAAAATAACATTCACATGTCCATCTGGAGTATTTGCCTATAGAAGGATGCCATTTCGTCTGTGCAATGCACCTGCAACCTTTCAGAGATGCATGCTTTCGATCTTCTCTAATATGGTGGAAAAACTTCTGGAAGTCTTCATGGATGACTTCTCAGTATTTGGAGACTCATTCAGCTCCTGTCTTGACCATCTAGCACCTGTTCTAAAAAGGTGCCAAGAGACTAACCTGGTTTTAAATTGGGAAAAATGTCACTTTATGGTGACTGAAGGAATTGTCCTTGTGCACAAAATTTTGAATAAGGGGATAGAGGTGGATCAAGCCAAAGTAGAGGTAATTGAAAAATTACCACCACCTGCCAATGTTAAGGCAATCAGAAGCTTTCTGGGGGCATGCAGGATTCTATAGGAGGTTTATAAAGGATTTTTCAAAAATTGCAAAACCTCTGAGCAATCTGCTAGCCGCTGATACACCATTTGTCTTTGACACATAGTGTTTGCAGGCCTTTGAGACTCTGAAAGCTAAGCTGGTCATAGCACCAGTGATATCTGCTCAAGACTAGACATTACCATTCGAACTAATGTGTGATGCCAGTAACCATGCCATTGGTGCAATATTAGGACAGAGGCATGACAAGCTTCTGCATGTCATTTATTATGCTAGCCGTGTTTTAAATGACGCACAGAAGAATTACACAACCACAGAAAAGGAGTTGCTTCTAGTGGTTTATACTATTGACAAGTTCAGATCTTACTTAGTAGGATCAAAAGTGATTGTGTATACTGACCATGCTGCTCTAAAATATCTCCTCATAAAGCAGGATTCAAAACCCAGACTCATAAGATAGGTGTTTCTTCTGCAAGAGTTTGATATAGAAATAAGAGACAGAAAAGGGACAGAGAACCAAGTAGCTGATCACCTGTCCCGGATATAACCAGTAGTAGGAGCGTCCCTCCCTCCTACTGAGATCTCTGAAACCTTTCCGGATGAGCAACTCTTTGCCATTTAGGAAGTTCCATGGTTTGCAGACATTGCAAACTATAAAGCTGTGAGATTCACACCCAAAGAGTACAGTAGGCAGCAAACAAAAAAATTGGTTTCTGATGCAAAGTACTACTTGTGGGATGAACCATATCTCTTTAAGAGATGTGCAGACAGAATAATCTGTAGATGTGTGCCTAGAGAAGAGGCACAGAAGATCCTATGGCATTGCCATGGATCACAATATGGAGGAGATTTCAGAGGTGAGCGAACAACCACAAGGGTTCTCCAATGTGGATTCTACTGGCCTACTCTTTATAGAGACTCCCGAGAGTTTGTACGTAACTGTGACAGTTGCCAGAGAGCTGGTAATCTGCCTCACGGTTATGCCATACCTCAGCAAGGGATCTTAGAGATTGAGTTGTTTGATGTATGGGGTATTGACTTCATGGGGCATTTCCCAACTTCATATTCAAACACTTATATTCTGGTGGCAGTAGACTATGTATCTAAATGGGTAGAGGCAATTGCAACACCCACTAATGATACTAAGACAATACTGAAGTTCCTCCAGAAGCATATCTTCAGCAGGTTTGGTGTCCCTAGAGTACTGATCAGTGATGGGGGTACTCATTTTTGCAAAAAATAGCTTGACTCTGCTCTGATCCGATATGGAATTAACCACAAAGTGGCAACTCTGTATCATCCACAGACAAATGGGCAGGCTGAAGTCTCAAATAGAGAACTAAAACGAATCCTGGAATGGACTGTAAGTACCCATAGAAGGGATCGAGCACGGAGTCTGGATGATGCTCTGTGGGCATACGAACCGCATTCAAAACTCCTATAGGGACCTCTCCATACCAGCTTGGGTATGGAAAAGCCTGTCATCTGCTAGTGGAACTGGAACACAAGGCCTACTGGGCAACCAGGTTCCTAAAACTTGATGCTAAGGTAGCTGGAGAGAAAAGATTGGTCCAGTTGAATGAGATAGAGGAGTTCAGACTCAATGCTTTCGAAAATGCTAAAATTTACAAGGAGAAAGCAAAAAGGTGGCATGACAGAAAGCTGTCATCTAGAGTCTTTGAGCCAAGACAAAAGGTTCTGTTGTTTGACTCTAGGCTCAAATTGTTACCTGGGAAATTAAAATTCCGGTGGAAAGGACCATATGTGATTACAAGTGTGTCACCATATGGTTATGTAGAGCTTCAGGATATTGACTCAGACAAAAAGTTCATTGTTAATGGACAGAGAGTCAAGCATTATCTTGAAGGTAATGTTGAGCAAGAATGCTCAAGACTGAGACTAGATTAAAGCTCAGTAAAGTCCAGCTAAACATAGTAAAGAAGCGTTTGCTGGGAGGCAACCCAGCCATTAGCAAAAATTAGATGTTTATAACAATTATATAAGTTTATTTAATTTTGTTATTCATATTTGATAATACATTTCAGTAAATAATATAGAGAAATGAAGGTTCAGAATATAAAGCAAAGGAATCACAGAGAAAAAGAGCTCACTGGCGTTAAAACGCCAGTAAAGAGGCATTATGGGCGTTAGACGCCAGAATGGCTATCATTCTGGGTGTTTAATGCCAGTAAAGGTATCATTCTGGGTGTTAAACGCCAGAATGGGCAGCATTCTGGGCGTTTAACACCAGAAACAGTAGCATCCTGGGCGTTCAGAAAAAAGTCCAGTAACAAAAGATTTCTGGCATTTAACGTCAGCCAGGGTACCTGGCTGGGCGTTAAACGTGCAACTTGGCTACCAGATGTGTGTTAAACGCCAGAATGGCTATCATTCTAGGCGTTTAACGCCAGAACAGCAAAAGTGAGGTAATTTTGTTTCTAATTCGAATTTTTTCAATTTTTCATGTTTTAAGTCATAATTTTTTTGCATCAAACATATGTTAAACATTCATCTTTCAATTTCTATTTTCAAATATTAATAATCTTTCAAATTCTTTTTAATTATTTTCAATCCCTTCCAAAACATTTTCAAAACTTGCATATCTTTTCAAATTCTTTTCAACTCTTTTTAATTTTTCTTGTATACAGTAATAAGTTTTCAAAATTAATTGCATCATTCTTCTTCTAGTCCCTTTTATCTTATTTTGCTCGAGGACAAGCAGAGCTTTTAAGTTTGGTGTGAAAAAGCTCAACTTTTTACTTTTCATAATCACTAATGGTACCTAAGGCCGGAGAAACCTCTAGGAAGAGGAAAGGGAAGGCAGTTGCTTCCAACTCCGAGTCATGGGAGATGGAGAGATTCATCTCAAAAGCCCATCACTAGAAAGAGGATGGAGCAAACAAGAGAGCCCACTCATGGACCTCAACAAGAGCATGAGCAAGTCCCTCATCAAGAAATCCCTGAGATGCCTCAAGGGATGCATTTCCCTCCACACAACTATTGGGAGCAACTCAACACCTCTTTAAGAGAATTGAGTCCCAACATGGAGCACCTAAGAGTGGAGCACCAAGAGCACTCCATCATCTTCCATGAAATCATAAACACTAATTAACACTTTATTTGAGTGTGAATCTCACAGCTTTATAGTTTGCAATGTCTGCAAACCACGGTACTTCCTGAATGGCAAATAGTTGCTCATCCGAAAAGGTTTCAGAGATCTCAGTAGGAGGGAGGGACGCTCCTGCTACTGGTTCTATCTAGGACAGGTGATCGGCTACTTGGTTCTCTCTCCCTTTTCTGTCTCTTATTTCTATATCAAACTCTTGCAGAAGAAACACCTATCTTATGAGTCTGGGTTTTGAATCCTGCTTTGTGAGGAGATATTTTAGAGCAGCATGGTCAGTGTAGACAATCACTTTTGATCCTACTAAGTATGATCTGAACTTGTCAATGGCATAAACCACTGCAAGCAACTCCTTTTCTGTGGTTGTGTAATTCTTCTATGCGTCATTTAAAACACAGTTAGCATAGTAAATGACATGCAGAAGCTTGTCATGCCTCTATCCAATTACTGCACCAATGGCATGGTCACTGGCATCACACATTAGTTCGAATGGTAATGTCCAGTCTGGTGCAGAAATGACAGGTGTTGTGACCAGCTTAGCTTTCAGAGTCTCAAAGGCCTGCAAACACTCTTTGTCAAAGACAAATGGTGTATCAGCAGCTAGCAGATTGCTCAGAGGTTTTGCAATTTTTGAAAAATCCTTTATAAACCTCCTATAGAATCCTGCATGTCCCAGAAGGCTTCTGATTGCCTTAACATTGGCAGGTGGTGGTAATTTTTTAATTACTTCTACTTTAGCTTGATCCACCTCTATTCCCTTGTTCAAAATTCTGTGCCCAAGGATAATTCCTTCAGTTACCATAAAGTGACATTTCTCCCAGTTTAAAACCAGGTTAGTCTCTTGGCACCTTTTAAGAACAAGTGCTAGATGGTCAAGACAGGAGCTAAATGAGTCTCAAAATACTAAAAAGTCATCCATGAAGACTTCCAAAAATTTCTCTACCATATCAGAGAAGATAGAGAGCATGCACCTCTGAAAGGTTGCAGGTGCATTGCACAGACCAAATGGCATTCTTCTGTAAGCAAATACTCCAGATGGATATGTGAATGCTGTTTTCTCTTGGTCCTAAGGATCTACTGCAATTTGGTTGTAACCTGAATAGCCATCTAAAAAGCAGTAGTATTTATGACCTGCTAGTCTCTCTAGCATCTGGTCTATGAATGGCAAACGAAAATAATCCTTTCTGGTGGCTGTATTAAGCCTTCTATAGTCAATACACATTCGCCACCCTGTAACTGTTCTTGTAGGAACCAGTTCATTCTTTTCATTATGAACTACTGTCATGCCTCCCTTTTTAGGGACAACTTGGACAGGGCTTACCCAGGGGCTATTAGAAATAGGATAAATAATCCCAGCCTCTAGTAACTTAGTGACCTCTTTCTGCACCACCTTCTTCATGGTTGGATTCAGTCGCCTTTTGGTTGAGCCACTGGCTTAGCATCATCCTCCAATAGGATCTTGTGCATTCATCTGGCTGGGCTAATGCCCTTAATATCACCTATGGACCACCCAAGAGCTATATTGTGTGTCCTTAGCACTTGAATTAGTGCTTTCTCTTCCCGTGGCTTTAAAGTAGAGCTTATGATTACCGGAAAAAGGGTCATCTTCTCCCAGAAATGCATATTTCAGGGATGGTGGTAGTGGCTTGAGCTCGAGTTTAGGAGGCTTCTCCTCTTCCTGAGGAGATTTTAGAGATTCTTCTATTTTCTCTGGTTCCTCCAAATCAGGCTGAACATCTTTAAACATGTTCTCTAGCTCTGATTTGAGACTCTCAGTCATATTGACTTCTTCCACTAGGAAGTCAATAATATCAACGCTCATGCAGTCTTTAGATGTGTCTGGATGCTGCATAGCTTTGACAGCATTCAACTTAAACTCATCCTCATTGACTCTCAGGGTCACCTCCCATTTTTGGACGTTAATGAGAGTTCGTCCAGTTGCTAGGAAAGGTCTTCCTAGAATAAGAGTGGCACTCTTGTGCTCCTCCATTGCCAGCACTACAAAGTCAGTGGGAAAGGCGAATGGCCCAACCTTGACGATCATGTCCTCAATTACGCCTGATGGAAATTTAATGGAGCCATCAGCTTGTTGGAGACATATTCGGGTTAGTTTGACTTCTTCAGTCAAACCAAGCTTTCTGATAGTGGATGCAAGTATTAGGTTGATACTTGCCCCAAGATCACATAAAGTTGTCTTGGTACAATTATCCTCTAATGTGCATGGTATCATAAAGCTTCCGGGATCTTTAAGCTTCTCTGGTAAGCACTTTAATATTACTGCACTACATTCTTCAGTGAGAAAAACTTTTTCAGTCTCCCTCCAATCCTTCTTATGACTTAAGATCTCCTTCATGAACTTAGCATAAGAGGGTATTTGCTCAAGTGCCTCTGCAAATGGAATCTTTATTTCAAGAGTCTTGAGATAGTCTGCAAAGCGGGCAAATTGTTTATCCTATTCTGCTTAACAGAGTTTCTGAGGATAAGGCATCTTAGCTTTATATTCTTCAACCTTAGTTGCTACAGGTTTATTCCCTACAGAAGTGGTTGGAGAAGCCTGCTTAAGGGGGTTGTTATCAGCACTTGCACGTGTTTGATCCCTCATTGGCGTTTGAACGCCAGAATTGGGTGCTGTATGGGCATTTAACGCCAGGTTGCCACCCTTTTCTGGCATTTGAACACAAGAATTGACTGTAGTATGGGCGTTTAACACCGACTTCTGACCCTTTTCTGGCGTTTGAACACCAGAATCATTCCTCAATGGGCTCTTACTGTCCTCAGAGGGATTTTGGGCAGTGAATTGGTCATCCTCTTTCAGTTGTTCCTTTCTTGGCTTTCTGCTGCTTTAAGTTGAGACATTCAATGTCTTTCCACTCTTTAAATGAACAGCTTGGCATTCTTCTATTATTTGTTTAGATAACTGCTGTCTTGTTTTATCCAATTGTGCTTCCATATTCTTGTTAGCATTTTTGGTATCTTGTAGCATCTCCTTAAATTCTGCCAACTATGTTGTTAGAAAAAGCAATTGCTGATTGAGTTTAGCAACTTGTTCTGGAGGATTAGGTTCAGTGGATACTGCTTTAGCCTCTTCTTTCATGGAGGACTCACTACTTAAGTACAGATGCTGATTTCTAGCAACTGTATCAATGAGCTCTTGAGCCTCTTCAACTATTTTTCTCATGTGTATAGATCCACCACCTGAGTGGTCTAGAGATATCTAGGCCTTTTCTGTAAGCCCGTAGTAGAAGATGTCTAATTGCACCCATTCTGAAAATATTTTAGAGTGGCATTTCCTTAGCATCTCTCTGTACCTCTCCCAGGCATTATAAAGAAATTCATTATCCTCTTGTTTAAAGCCTTGGATGTCCAGCCTTAGTTATGTCATCCTTTTTGGAGGGAAATATTGATTCAGGAATTTGTCTGACAACTGTTTCCATGTTCTTATGCTGGCTTTAGGTTGATTGTTTAACCACCTCTTAGCTTGATCTTTTACAACAAATGGAAACAGCAATAATTTGTAGATATCCTGATCTACTTTCTTATCACACACTGTGTCTGCAATTTGTAAGAACTGTGCCAAAAACTCAGTAGGTTCTTCCTGTGGAAGACCGGAATACTGGCAATTTTGCTACTCCATGTTAATGAGCTGAGGGTTTAGCTCAAAATTGCTGGCTCTGATGAGAGGTATACAGATACTACTCCCATATGAAGCAGTAGTGAGGTTAGCATATGACCCCAGAGTCCTTTTGGGCTGTTCATTTCCACTTAGGTCCATAATGGAGAAAGGGAGATAATGTGGATTGTAAATAAAAATTTTATTCCCCTCTTTTTTTTTAATGAAATTAAAATAAAGTAAATAAAAAATTTCTGCAAGTTTCAAAAATTAAGAAAATAAAAAGTAATAAAAGAAATTAGAAAACTAATAAATTAATTAATTAATTAATGAAGAGAGATAGGGTGGTTAGGAAGTTTTGAAAAAGATGTGTCTTAAAATTAAAGATATTTGTAAGAAAATAAATAAAAGAAAAGTTTTTTTGACAAAGATATGATTTTAAAATTTTAAAGATTGAAACTTTCTTAACAAGAAAACACCAAACTTAAAATTTTTCAATCAAAATAATAAACTAAGACAAGTAGTTCGAAAATTATATATACAAAAGAAAAAGATTTTGAAAAATATTATAAAAGATTTTTGAAAAATATAAAAAGAAAATTGAAAAAGATTTAAAAAGATAAATTTTTTAAAATTAAAATTTTGACTTGACTAACAAGAAACTACCAAATTTTAAAAATTTTGACTAAGTCAACCTAAGGAATTCGAAACTGATGAGTAAACAAAGGAAGAGATATTTTTTGAATTTAATGAGGAAAGAGAAAAACACTAAAAAGACACCAAACTTAAAATTTTTAGATCAAAACAAAGAAAAAAACAAGAAAACTTTGAATATCCAGATGAACACTAAGAACACTTTGAAGATCAAGATTAACACCAAGAACAAATTTTGAAAATTTTTAAGGAAATAAGGACACAAAAAACACCAAACTTAAAAATTTTTATACTTTGGACACTAATAATTTGAAAATGCACAAGAAAAATAAGGAAAGACACCAAACAAGAAAAACTAAAGATCAAACAAGAAAAATAAACAAGAAACAACTTGAAGATCAAGAAATAACACAATGCATATATTTTCGAAAATTTAAGAAAAATTAAAACATGCAATTGACACCAAACTTAAAATTTGACACAAGACTCAAACAAAAAACACAATTTCTTTGGTTTTTATGATTTTATTAATTTTTTTTGTATTTTTTTCAAAAATAAAAATAAAAAGCTTAAACATAAAATAAAATTACCCAATCTAAGCAACAAGATGAACCGTCAGTTGTCCAAAATCGAACAATCCCCCGGCAACGGCGCCAAAAACTTGGTGCACGGAATTGTGAATCACACTTTTCACAACTCCGGTACAACTAACCAGCAAGTGCACTGGGTCATCCAAGTAATACCTTACGTGAGTAAGGGTCGATCCCACGAAGATTACTGGCTTGAAGCAAGCTATGGTTATCCTGTACTCTTAGTCAGGAAATTAATAATAAAAATGGTTTTATTTGTAGAAAGTAAAAGAGCATGAAATGAATGATACTTGTGGTTCAGTAATGAAGAACCGGTTGAGATTCGGGAGATGCTCTGTCGTCTGAACCTCTGCTTTCTTTCTGTCTTCTTCTCCAAACACGCATGGCTCCTTCTATGACAAGCTATATGTTGGTGGATCACTGTTGTCAATGGCTACCATCCGTCCTCTCAGTGAAAATGGTCCAGTTACGGTTTCTGCACGGCTAATCATCTGTCGGTTCCCACTTATGTCGAAATAGGATCTCTTTATCCTTTTGCACACTGCCACTGCGCCCAACTAAGTGCAGATAGTGTAGAAATTTACTTCCGGGGCCCACTTGGTGAGTGTTTGGGATGAGCTTCCAAGCTTCCACGTGCATGTGCCTCAAAGTGGAGTTAAACGCCACCCTGGATGCCAAAATGGGCGTTTAATGCCAAGAAGTATGCCAGTTCTGGCGTTTTACGCCAGAAAAGGGTTTTTGGCTGGTGTTTAACGCCAGTTTGGGCCATGAAATCTTGGGAAAAGTATAAACTATTATATATTGCTGGAAAGCCCAAGATGTCTACTTTCTAAATCAATTGAGAGTGCGCCAATTGGGTCTCTGTAGCTCCAGAAAATCTACTTTGAGTGCAGGAGGGTCAGAATCCAGCAGCATCTGCAGTCCTTTCTCAGCCTCTGAATCAGATTTTGCTCAGGTCTCTCAATTTTAACCAGAAAATACCTAAAATTACAGAAAAACACACAAAATCATAGTAATGTCCAGAAATGTTATTTTTGCATAAAAACTAATAAACATGTGATAAAAAGTAACTAAAACATGCTAAAAACTATATGAAAACACTACCGAAAAGCGTATAAAATATCCGCTCATCACAACACCAAACTTAAACTATTGCTTGTCCCCAAGAAACTAGATAAATAAAATAGGATAAAAAGAAGATTATGGTGCAATAAAATCTCAGAGTCTTTAATGAAGTTCAAATTCAAATTAGATGAGCGGGGCTTATAGCTTTTTACTTCTGAATAGTTTTGGCATCTCACTTTATCTTCTGAAACTTAGAATTATTGGCTTCTTTCAGAACTCAGCATGCAGATGAGGTTATTGATTTTCCTAGTTTAATTTTGATTGATTCTTGAACACAGCTTCTTTGAGTCTTGGCTGTGACCCTAAGCATTTTTTCTAATATTACCACCGGATACATAATTGCCACGGACACATAACTAGGTGAACCTATTCAGATTGTGACTCAGCTTTGCTAGAGTCCCCAGTTAGAGGTGCCCAGAGTTCTTAAGCACACTCTTTTGCTTTGGATCATGACTTTAACCACTCAGTCCAAGCTTTTCACTTGGACCTTCATGACACAAGCACATGGTTAGGGACATGTTGATTTAGCTGTTTAGACCAGGATTTTATTCCTTTGGGCCCTCCTATCCATTGATGCTCAAAGCCTTGGATCCATTTCACCCTTGCCTTTTTGTTTAAAGGGTTACAAGCTTTTTTGCTTTTTTTTACTGCTTTTTCTTGCTTTAAGAATCAATTTTATGATATTTCAGATTATCAATAACATCTTTCTGTTTACCTCATTCTTTCAGGAGCCAAACATTACTTAAATTTCATTATATAAAGAAAATATGTACTCTTTATGCATTCATTCAGAGAGCCAAAGTAATGCCACCACATATAAATAATTTGGATTTTTCTTATTATATACTCGAAATGTTTGCACCCTTGCTCTTCTAAAAAAATCTACTATTTTATTCATGTTTGATTATGATAAGAAGAGTAAATTATAGCCAAATTGATAAAAATAGAGTACTACTCATGCAATTCAAATTTTATTAAAATATCAGAAAATTAAAATGGAAATTTAAATGCTACTAATACTTATGGAATAATAAAAATAAACTACTCTAATACTAATTCTCATGTAACTCTTAAAATAGGTCTCTAATAACAAAAGTTATCACAGAGTTAGGACTCAACAACCTTTATTTTGAGAGAGAGCTGCTCCCTCAATCTGTGGGATGACTAGCTCTTCAAGGGACAGCTTCTGGCGCTTTAGCTCCTGTATCTCACACCCTTGCTTCTCCTGTTCTTTGAGCAGTTTGCAGAGCATGCTGTTTTGATTCTGCTGCTCTTCTTTGAGTTGATTCATAGCTTCTTGCAGCTTGTTGACTGATGCTTCATGTGCCCTCCTCTTGATGGTTTTGTCTAGAACTTGAGGTCCATCCATTACCTTTTTTGGTGATTGGGTGTTTGGTGCACGAAAATTACACTCACACTATGTAATTTTGCACAACTAACCCGCAAGTGCACTAGGCCGTCCAAGTAATACCTTACGTGAGTAAGGGTCGATCCTATGGAGATTGCCAGCTTGAAGCAAGCTATGGTTATCTTATTATTCTTAATCAGGATATCAATAGTGGTTCTTAGTTTTAATTGTGAAAAGTGAAAGAGCATGGAATGAATACTTGTTACGTAGTAATGGAGAATGGGTTGGAGTTTTGGAGATGCTCTGTCATTTGAATTTCTACTTTTCTACTGTCTTCTTCTTCACACACGCAGGTCTCTTTCCATGGCAAGCTGTATGTTGGTGGATCACCATTGTCAATGGCTACCAGCCGTCTTCTCAGTGAAAATGGTCCATGCATGTACATGGCTAATCATCTGTTGGTTCTCACTAATGTTTGAATAGGATCCATTGATCCTTTTGCATCTCTCACCACACCCAGCATTCATAAGTTTGAAGCTCGTCACAGTTATCCCTTCCCGGATCCTACTCAGAATACCACAGACAAGGTTTAGACTTTCTGGATTTCAGGAATGCTGCCAATTAATTCTAGCTTATACCACGAAGACTCTGATCTCACGAATTTGAATGCTCTGTTGTCAGGAGAGGCAGTCAAACTTGTAAGCCAGGAACCCATGAGACATATATTCAATCTAAGATAGAACGGAAGTGGTTGTCAGGCATGCGTTCATAGGTTGAGAATGGTGATGAGTGTCATGGATCATCACATTCATCATGTTAAAGTCTGAATGAACATCTTAGAATAGAAACAAGCGTGATTAAATAGAAAACAGAAATAATTGCATTAATTCATTGAGACACAGCAGAGCTCCTCACCCCTAACCATGGGATTTAGAGACTCATGCCGTCAAAGATACAAATTCAGATGTAAAATGTCATGAGGTACAAAATAAATCTCTAAAAGTAGTTTTTATACTCAACTAGTAACCTAGGTTTACAAAAAATGAGTAAACTAAGATAGATAGTGATGTGTGGAAAACGATCCAACACAAAACTCACCGGCAAGTGCACCAGGTCGCATTAAGTAATAAAAACTCACGGGAGTGAGGTCGATCCCACAGGGATTGAAGGATTGAGCAATTTTAGTTGGTGGTTGATTTAGTCAAGCGAATCAAGTATTGGTTGAGTGATTTATCATTAACAGAAACTAAATTGCTTGGAATGTAAAGGGAGAGGGAGAAATTGCAGTAAAATAAAGAATAGGAAAGTAAATTTGTTGAATCTTAAGAACAAGAAATATAAATGACTGAAACTTAAAGTGCAAGAAATGTAAATTGCGGTAACTTAAAGTGCAAGAAATGTAAATTGCATTAAATGTAAAAGGGGAGTTGAGGATTGGGAATTCAGAAATTCAGCAAGGGAAGTAAATTGCAACAATTAATAAAGCAGAAGAAGACTTGGAAGTAACTAAAGTTCAAACAGAAAATGAAATTAAATTGCAGCAGGGTTCACAGAAGAACCAACAAGGAAAATGGGATCTCAGGACTCAAGAGACTAGATAGCCAAGTCTAGATCTTAATAGCCTTCCCAGATCCAAATTCACAAAGCAATTAACAAGAAATTGAAGAAGAAGCAGTAAAGGAAATGTAATTAAATTCAATTATGCAGAAGAAGATTTAAAGAGATTTTGGATGGAGATTGAGACAGAATTTCCTCAATTCTTCACACCAAAAACTCAAACAAGGAAAAATAAAAATGCCCAAGCAAGAACGAGGAAGAAGAGAGATCAATTCTCCTCCCCAATTCTCTGAAATCTCAATGAAGTCTCAAAGTGAAAGTTCAAAAGCTCAAAATAAAAGTCAAGGTTCAAAGGAAAATTCAAAGTTCAAAAGTAAAGGAAAAGGTCCTAATTACATCAAACTAGCTCCTATTTATACACTTTCTATTCTTGGATCTTAGGATTTGGATGGGCTTTTGATTTGGTGAAGGAATGAATTTATTGGATTTTTAATCCAATTTTAGCCCATGAAGGATTGCTTCCAGGAGGCTGCCCTGCCCTTGTGGAGGGCAGGGCAGGAATTGGTGCGTGCGGCCATGGTGCGGGCGTGGTGTGCGAGTTTGGTGCGCAGGATGCTGCCCTGCCCTCGCGGAGGGCAGGGCAGAAAATTTTGGTGCGCCAGTTTGGTGCCTGTGCATGCTGCTGGTGCTACCGAACCGTCCCTTGGTGCGCCAGAATGGTGCGCTGACCGTGCCACAACAAAATGCTGCCCTGCCCTCGCGGAGGGCAGGGCAGTGTTTCCAAATTGAAGTCCCGTGTTCGAGACTTGGCCGATGCACACGCTACTATTTTTCCTCGGCTTTCTTGGCACCATAATGAGGCCTAGTTCCTTGCTTTCTCCTTGTGCTGTGTTCGACTCTTGTGGCAAGCATTAGTAGGCTTTTTCCTTTGATTTATTTTCCATGAAGGCCCGATACTGCCCTTGTGGAGGGCAGGGCAAGGTTTTGCTCTTCTTTGATCCAATGCACAATTTTGTGCTCTGCCCTTGTCGTGGGCAGGGCAGAGTTGCCTCTCAAGCCTTGTTTCCTTATGTTGCCCTCCTAGACGGCAGTGTGCCCTTGTGGAGGGCAATACTTGCACTCATCCTTTATGCGCAACGCCTTTTTCTCCTTAGGTCACGCTTTCTTAAGCCACGCTTTCTCTTTTCTTCTTTTCTTCACCTACAATCAACCAAAACAACCACTCAAAGTATCACTAAATTCACAAGGCTTATAAATCAATTAAAATTCAATTAAATTTAGCTTAAACCTCATGAGTTAGCATCAAATTAATGGTAGTTGCTTGATCTCAAGAAGTTATGCATTTTCACTCCAAATCACTTACTTAGGATGCAAGAAAGTGCATAAAGATTAATAAAACAAGTGAAATTAGCTTGAAAAATGGGTATATGATGACTTGTCATCAGATAGTGCAGAAATCCACTTCTAGGGCCCACCTGGTGTGTGCTGGGGCTGAGAATTGAAGCTTTCACGTGGATAGGCTATTCTTGGAGTTAAACGCCAGTTTGTAACTTGTTTTTGGTGTTTAACTCTGGTTTGTAACTTGTTTCTGGCGTTTAACGCCATAATAGGGTAGAAAGCTAGCGTTGAACGCCAGTTTGTGTCATCTAAACTTGGGCAAAGTATGGACTATTATATATTGCTGGAAAGCCTTGGATGTCTACTTTCCAACGAAATTAAGAGCGTGCCATTTGGATTCCTTTAGTTCCAAAAATTCCATTTTGAGTGCAGGGAGGTCAAAATCCAACAGCATCTGCAGTCCTTTTTCAGCCTTTAAATTATATTTTTGCTCAGGTCCCTCAATTTCAACCAGAAAATACCTGAAATCATAGAAAAACACACAAACTCATAGTAAAGTCCAGAAATGTAATTTTTGCATAAAAACTAATAAAAATGTCCTAAAAAGTAGCTAGATCCTACTAAAAACTATGTGAAAACACCCCCAAAAAGCGTATAAAATATCCGCTCATCAGCGTTCAACTGGGATGTACTCATCCACACCTATCTGTACCCCCGCATCTTTACATAACAGACTAATCAAGCTTCGGTAAGCCAATTTGGCCTCAGTGGATTCTTTATTTCCCAATATGTAAATTTCAGAAGGAATCAGCTAATGAACCTTCACTTCTTTTTCTAGCATAATACAGTGAATCATCACTGCTCTTTTGACAGTGATTTCAGAGCAGTTACTGGTGGGAAGTATAAAATGCCCAATGAAATTCAGCCAGCCCCCAGCAACTGGTTTGAGATCTCCTCTCTTCAGTTGGTTTGGAACACTTTTTGAATTGGTTATCCACTTGGTTCCAGGGAGGCATATGTCCTAATGAGGGAAAAACGATTCCACACAAACTCACCGGCAAGTGTACCGGGTCGCATCAAGTAGTAATAACTCACAAAAGTGAGGTCGATCCCACAGGGATTGATGGATCAAGAAACTTTAGTGAGGTGATTAGTTCAGTCAAGCTAACATTGGTGAATTGAGTGAAACTCAAGCAGCAGAATGTAAATGACAAGGAATTATAGATTGCAGAAAGTAAAATTGACTGAAACTTAAAGAGAAAGAAATGTAAAGTGCAGCAAATGTAAAGGGAATTGGGTGCAGGAAAATTAAAGAAAACAATAGATTAGAACTCAATAACAATTGACAGAATCTTAAACTTGCAGGAAGAGTAAATCAAATTAAATCAAGAACAGAAATTTAAAAATTGCAGAGAAGCAGACGAATAAATCAGCAAGAAGACTTAGATCAATTCTGAAATCTCAAAGAGAAATTGACAATTGCAGAAGAGAGAAAATGAAACAGAAAGCAAAACTCAAATTTGATCTCCAATTCTTAAAATTCAAAAAGGAAAATTAAAAGAGAGCTCTCTATTATACTCCTACTTCTACTGCTCTCTAGCAGAGTCAGCCTTTTTAGTGAAATAAAATTGATGCCTTTATATAGGCTTTTACAAAATTAAAATAAAATTGAAATTAAAAACAAATTACAATTAAATGAAATTCTTATTCTAACTATCTCTTGTACCTTTGAGTGATGATAATGGGCTTTGCTTGCTTTGGATTTGAATGAGAGTGGGTCAGGATTGCTTGGTTCAAGTGGCATGGGTCAGGGTGCTTCTGGTTTAAAATGAGCTGGAGCCATGCTTCAGTGGAGGGCTCTGTTGAGTTAGTGAGCGTTGCGCTCACTTGCCTTGTATGCTTCCTTCCCTGGCCTAGTAATTCTTGGTTTAGCGCTCAGTTTGGTCTTTGCACGTAGCGCTCCTTGAAGCCTTGGTTCCCTCTTCGAGCGCGAGAAAGTTCACTAAAGTGAACTCTGTGCTTGAATTTTTGAGCGCTACCATTGGGTACTCCCCCCTTCGAGCCTTGGCTGCTCCATTTTGTGCCAATTTCCTCTTGCCTATAGCGCGTAGCGCTCCTTTGGTTCCCTTGTGCGCGCTGTGCTTTTCTTCATGGGACCGAAAATGCTTGGTTTGTAAACGCTAGCGTTTATTAATTGAAC
>NC_029772.3:40763600-40925657 GCF_000817695.3 Arachis duranensis | reverse complement strand
CTCCCTTGCTTTTAAATATAGTGCTCATTGCTTTATATTGCATGCTTTCATTAACAATGCTAATGCATTATAAAGCCTGATTTGTTCTTTTGCAATTGGCTTTAATAATGTATTACATGCATGCTTGCATTGGTTCAATTAATTACTAATGCCGTAAAGCTTATGCATTTCATTCATAGTTGGTATATTAATTCAATGCATGCATGCATAAGTATTAATTCATGATATCTCATGATAATAAGTCCAAAGCTTCATGGTCCTGGGCACGCTTTTAAAAGTGTGGCCTAAGGCATCAAAATGTGCTCTAACTTTAAAGTGTGCCCCGAAACACTTTTTTTCTCCTTTTTAGCTTATTTTGTGCTTTTTTTCTTCTTATTTCCTACAAAGTTTATCAAATCAAAAGATCAAAGAAATATACCATTTAAGAACAAAAGAATGCAATATTTAAGCACTAATTATCAATTTCTTGTATGAAAAAGCATAGGAAAACCTTGACATGATGACATGTCATCGTGTCCTCTAGAACTTGATCCAGCTTTTTATCTTTATCCATTCTCCTATTAAAGGATTCTGGATCATCTTGTAGCTGAGGAAGTTTGAGGACTTTTCTCACATTGTCAAGGTGGAAGTAAATAACCTTCCCTCTGACCATAGTTCGAAAGGAGTATAAAGCAGTTCCCTCCATTCTTTGCTTATCTGTCATTCACAGATTTGCATAGAATTCATGGATCATGTTTCTTCTAACATGTATCTCAGGATTAGTGATGAGCGGATATTTTATACACTTTTTGGGGGTATTTTCATATAGTTTTTAGTAGGATCTAGCTACTTTTTAGTATATTTTTATTAGTTTTTATGCAAAAATCACATTTCTGGACTTTGCTATGAGTTTGTGTATTTTTCTGTGATTTCAGGTATTTTCTGGCTGAAATTGAGGGACCTGAGCAAAAATCTGATTCAGATGCTGAAAAAGGACTGCAGATGCTGTTGGATTTTGGCCTCCCGGCACTTGAAATGGAACTTTTGGAGCTACAGGAGTCCAAATGATGCGATCTTAATTGCGTTAAAAAGTAGACATCCAGGGTTTTTCAGCAATATATGATTATACTTTGCCCGAGTTTAGACGACGCAAACTGGCGTTCAACGCCAGCCTACTGTCCTTTTCTGGCGTTAAACGCCAGAAACAGGTTACAAGCTAGAGTCAAATGCCAGAAACAGGTTACAACTTGGCGTTTAACTCCAGGAATAGCCTATGCACGTGAAAGCTTCAATGCTCAGTCCCAGCACACACGAAGTGGGCACGAAAGTGGATTTCTGCACTATCTATCTTTGTTTACTCATTTTCTGTAAACCTAGGTTATTAGTTGAGTATAAAAATTACTTCTAGAGATTTATTTTGTACCTCATAACATTTTACATCTGAATTTGTATCTTTTATGGTATGAGTCTCTAAACCCCATGGTTGGGGGTGAGGAGCTCTGCTGTGTCTCGATGAATTAATGCAAGTATTTCTGTTTTCTATTCAATCACGCTTGTTTCTATTCTAAGATTTTTAGTCGCGCTTCAACATGATGAAAGTGATGATCCGTGACACTCATCACCATTCTCCACATATGAACGCGTTCCTGACAACCACTGCCGTTCTACCTTAGATTAAATGTTTATGTCTTGGGTTTCTGGTTCCCGAGTTTGACTGCATCTCCTGACAACAGAGCGTTCAATCCGTGAGTCCAGAGTCTTCGTGGTATAAGCTAGAACTAATTAGCAGCATTCCTGAGATCCAAAAAATCTAAACCTTGTCTGTGGTATTCCGAGTAGGATATGGGAGGGGATGTCTATGACGAGCTTCAAACTCACGAACGTTGGGCGTAGTGACAGACGTAAAAGGATCACTGGATCCTATTCCAACACAAGTGAGAACCGACAGATGATTAGCCATGTACATGGCCATTTTCACTGAGAGGACGGATGGTAGCCATTGACAACGGTGATCCACCAATGTACAGCTTGCCATGGAAGAAGCCTTGCGTGCGTGAAGAAGAAGACAGTAGGAAAGCAGAGATTCAGAAGACAGAGCATCTCCAAAACTCTAACCCATTCTCCATTACTGCATAACAAGTAATTATTTCATGGTCTTTTATTTTTCACAATTAAAACTAAGAACTCTTATTGATATCCTGACTAAGAACAATAAGATAACCATAGCTTGCTTCAAGCCGGCAATCTTCGTGGGATCGACCCTTACTCACGTAAGGTATTACTTGGACGATCCAGTGCAGTTGCTGGTTAGTTGTACGAGTTGTGAAAAGTGTGATTTACAATTTCGTGCATCAAGTTTTTGGCGTGATAAACCCCATTTGTACGGTTTATCTTGTATTGATTTTAAGAGATTTTAATACCTTTTACCCACATTTATTCAATGAATTAGCATGGTTTTGTGATTGTCTCCTTATTTGTGCTTAGATGTGAAAACATGCTTTCTAGACCTTAAATTAGCTAAATTCAATTCACCTTTGATTCCACTAGATACCTTGATGTGTTTGTTAGTGATTCCAGATTGAAAAGGCTAGGAATGGATCAAAGGAGTGAATAGGAAAGCATGCAAAGTGGAGAAATCATGAAAAGTCAAAGAAGTGGAGCTCGCCCATGGACGCGTGTACACACCTGGCGCTTGCGCGCACCTTGCGATCACCCCATGGACGCGTACGCATGCTGTGCGCGTACGCGTCGGTGCTGGTTTATGATTTTTTAATGAAAACGCACCCAACAAACTCTCAAGGGTTGTGGGGCCCAATTCCAACCCACTTTGGCGCCTAAACTGCTATTTAAATCCAAGGATTGAAGAGCAAAGGGAGGGAACTCACATTAGTTCATTCCCACATATTAGTCATAGTTTAGTTTTAGAAGTAGTTTCTAGAGAGAGAAGCTCTCACTTCTCTCTAGGATTAGGATTAGGATTAGGTTTAGTTCTTAGATCTAGATTTTAATTCATCTTCTTCTACTTTTATCTTCTTAATTCCTTGTTGTTATATTTATCTTCCTCTATTCTTTTGTTGTAATTTCCTTTATGTCGTTCTTGTATTTTGTTGTAGATCTACTTTTGTTTCTTCTACTCTCTTTCCATTCAATCAAGGTAATTCATAATAAATGTATTTCTTTTGATTGTTGTTGTTAATTCCTTTCAATAATTGTTGTTAGATTTTGTTCTTGTTGTTGATTTACTATGTTTTCCTTTTATGCCTTCCAAGTGTTTGATGAAATGCTTGGTTGGATTTTAGAGTAGAGTTTTATGTTCTTGGCTTGGAAAGGTAACTTAGGAACTCTTGAGTTACTAATGTCCAAGTAATTAATCATTGGGATCCATTGACTCTAGTTTTCACTAATTGAATTAGTGGAGAGTTAGGACTTATGGACTAGGATTGATATAGCTCATTTGACTTTCCTTTACTACTTGTTAGAGGATGATTTAATGAGATTAATCCTTGCCAATTCTCATATTGTGGTTAGTGATTAGGATAGAGATCCTTGACCACCAACCCTTGCCAAGACCTTTTTAGGCCTTAGTTTACTTTCTTGCCATTTATCTTTCATGTTTCTTATTAAAACCCCAAAAATAACTCACAACCAATAACAAAACACTTCATTACAATTCCTAGGGAGAACGACCCGAGGTTTGAATACTTCGGTTATTAATTTTAGGGGTTTGTTACTTGTGACAAACAATCTTTTGTATGAAAGGATTATTGTTGGTTTAGAAACTATACTTGCAACGAGAATTCATTTGTGAAATTCTAAACCGTCAAAAATCCAATCATCATGGCACCGTTGCCGGGGATTTTTTGAGTTTGGACAACTGACGGTCTATCTTGTTACTTAGATTAGAAAAAATTTGTCTTTTTGGTTTAGAATCACTAGGATTGCATCTTATATTATTCCTTTCAAAAATCTTTCAAAAATATTATTTTTCTTCATTAGTTTTTAATTTTTCTTTGAGTCTTTTGTTTGTGTCTAGTTTCATATTTTAAGTTTGGTGTTAATTGCATGTTTTTAACTTCCTTCATAATTTTCGAATTGCATGATTTTATTTCTCTTAATAATTTTCATTACTTGTTCTTGTTTATTTTTCTTGTTTGATATTTAGTTTTTTTTGTTTTGTGTCTTTCCTTGTTTTTCTTGTGATTTTCGAAAAGTTCAAAAAAAGATTTTTTAAGAAAATAATTTTTCTTTCATAAATCAGTTGGTTAGAGCGTTGGCTTATATTTTTGGTATCTTCTTTTCAAAAAAATAATTTTTCTTTGATTAAATCTTGTGTCAAAATTTAAGTTTGGTGTTCTCTTGTTAATTTTTCTTTAGTTTTCAAAAATTTTATTTTGGTTTTCTAAAAATTTTAAGTTTGGTGTTCTTTCTTTTTGTTCTTGTTGTTCTTGTGAGTCTTCAAAGTGTTCGTGAGTCTTCTTTGTGTTTTGATCTTAAAATTTATAAGTTTGGTGTGCCTTGGTATTTTTCCTCCAAAATTTTCGAAAACAAGGAGCAATAGATCTAAAAATTGTAAGTCTTGTGTCTTTTGTGTGTTTTTCTCTTTCATAATAAAATTCAAAAATCAAAAAAATATCTTTTCCTTTAATTGATCATAATTTTCGAATTCATTAGGTTGATTTGGTCAAAATTTTTAAAAATCAAATCTTTTTCAAAAACTCCTAACCACTTTCTCTCTCCTCATTCTTTTTCAAAAATCCTCATAAAATATTTTCAATTTTTTTATTTTATTTTATTATTTTAATTAAGTCAGTAGTTTTGAGTTGAATCCTTAGCTCATTATCATGGTGCAGTAAAATTGCCAGTATTCTGGTCTTCCACAAGAAGAACCTACTGAGTTTCTGGTACAGTTCTTACAAATTGCTGACACAGTACATGATAAGGAAGTAGATCAGGATGTCTACAGATTATTACTATTTCCATTTGCTGTAAAAGACTAAGCTAAGAGGTGGTTAAATAACCAACCTAAAGCTAGCATAAGAACATGGAAACAGTTGTCAGACAAATTCCTGAATCAATATTTTCCTCCTAAGAGGATGACACAGCTAAGGCTAGACATCCAAGGCTTTAAACAAGAGGATAATAAATCCCTTTATAACACCTGGGAGAGGTACAGAGAGATGCTAAGGAAATACCCCTCTGAAATGTTTTTAAAATGGGTACAGTTAGACATCTTCTACTACGGGCTTACAGCAAAAGCTCAAATATCTCTAGACCACTCAGCTGGTGGATCTATACACATGAGAAAAACAATTGAAGAGGCTCAAGAGCTCATTGATACAGTTGCTAGAAATCAGCATCTGTACTTAAGTAGTGAGTCCTCCACAAAAGAAGAGGCTAAGGCAGTATCCACTGAACTTAGGCCTCTAGAACAAGTTACTGAAATCAATCAGCAATTATGTTATCTGACAGAACAGTTGGCAGAATTTAAAGAGATGTTACAAGACACTAAGGATGCTAACAGGAACATGGAAGCACAACTTGACCAGACAAGACAGCAGTTATCAAAACAGATAACAAAAGAGTGCTAAGCAGTTTAATTAAGGAGTGGAAAAATATTGAATACCTCAACTCAAAGCAGCAGAAAGCCAAGAATAGAACAAATAATAGAGGATGAGCAGACTGCTATCCAAAATCCCTTTGAGGACAGTAAGAGCACAAAGAGGAATGGTTCTGGTGTTCAAACACCAGAAAAGGGTGAAAAATTGGCGTTAAACGCCCAGTGGATGCCCAATTCTGGCGTTTAAACGCTAGAAAAAGGAGAAAAATTGGCGTTAAATGCCCAACCCATGTTCAGTTTTGGCGTTCAAACGCCAGAAAAGGGAGGGAATCTGGCATTAAACGCCAATTCAGCCCCCAATCCTGGCGTTCAAACGCCTATGAGGGGTCAGACACTTGCAAGTGCTGATAATAACTCCCTTAAGAAGGCTTCTCAACCTACCTCTGTATGAAATAAACCTACAGCAACCAAGGTTGAAGAATACAAAGCCAAAATACCTTATCCTCAGAAATTCCGCCAAGCAGAACAGGATAAAAAATTTGCCCGCTTTGCAGACTATCTCAGGACTCTTGAAATCAAGATTCCGTTTGCAGAGGCACTTGAGCAAATACCCTCTTATGCTAAGTTCATGAAAGAAATCTTAATTCATAAGAAGGATTGGAGAGAAACTGAAAAAGTTCTTCTCACTGAAGAATGCAGTACAATCATCTTAAAGAGCTTACTAGAGAAGCTAAAGGATCCTGGAAGCTTTATGATACCATGCACATTATAGGGTACCTGTACCAAGACAGCTCTATGTGATCTTGGGGCAAGTATCAACCTAATCCCCGCATCCACTATCAGAAAGCTTGGCTTGAATGAAGAGGTCAAACCAACCGGGATATGTCTTCAACTTGCTAATGGCTCCATTAAATACCCATCAGGCGTGATTGAAGACATGATTGTCACAGTTGAGCCATTCGCCTTTCCCACTGACTTTGTAGTGTTGGAAATGTAGGAGCACAAGAGTGCAACTCTCATTCTAGGAAGACCTTTCCTAGCAACTGGATGAACCCTCATCGACGTCCAAAAAGGGGAAGTAACCCTGAGAGTCAATAAGGATGAGTTTAGGCTGAATGCTATTGAAGCAATGAAGCCCCCAGACACATCAAAAGACTGCATGCATGTTGATATTATTGACTCCCTAGTAAAGGAGATCAGTATGGCTGAGAGTCTCGAATCAGAGCTAGAGGATATCGTTAAAGATGTTCAGCCTGATCTGGAAGAACCAGAGGAAATAAAAGAACCTCTGAAAATTCCTCAGGAAGAGGAGAAACCTCCTAAACCTGAGCTCAAACCACTACTACCATCCCTAAAATACACATTTCTGGGAGAAGGTGAAACTTTTCCTGTAATCATAAGCTCTGCCTTAGAGCCACAGGAAGAGAAAGCACTAATTCAGGTGCTAAGGACACACAAGACAGCTCTTGGATGGTCCATTAGTGATCTCAAGGGCATTAGCCCAACCAGATGCATGCACAAGATCCTATTGGAGGATAATGCCAAACCAGTGGTTCAACCACAAAGGCAGCTGAATCCAGCCATGAAGGAGGTGGTGCAGAAAGAAGTCACTAAATTACTAGAGGCTGGGATTATTTATCCCATTTTTGATAGCCCCTGGGTGAGCCCTGTCCAAGTTGTACCCAAAAAAGGAGGCATGACAGTGGTTCATAATGAAAAAATGAACTGGTTCCTACAAGAACAGTTACAGGGTGGCGTATGTGTATTGACTACAAAAGACTCAATACAGCCACCAGAAAGGATCATTTTTATTTACCATTCATAGACCAAATGCTAGAAAGGCTAGCAGGTCATGACTATTACTACTTTTTGGATGGCTACTCAAGCTACAACCAAATTGCAGTAGATCCCTAGGATCAAGAGAAAACAGCATTCACATGTCCATCTGGAGTATTTGCCTACAGAAGGATGCCATTTGGTCTGTGTAATGCACTGGCAACCTTTCAGAGATGCATGCTCTCTATTTTCTCAGATATGGTAGAAAAATTTCTGGAAGTCTTCATGGACGACTTCTCAGTATTTGGAGATTCATTCAGCTCCTGTCTTGACCATCTAGCACTTGTTCTGAAAAGGTGCCAAGAGACCAACTTGGTTTTAAACTGGGAGGAATGTCACTTTATGGTGACTAAAGGAATTGTCCTTGGACACAAAATTTCGAACAAGGGGATAGAGGTGGATCAAGCCAAGGTAGAGGTAATTGAAAAATTACCACCACCTACCATTGTTTAAGGCAATTAGAAGCTTTCTGACACATGCAAGATTCTATAGGAGGTTTATAAAGGATTTTTCAAAAATTGCAAAACCCCTAAACAACCTGCTAGCTGCTGACACTCTATTTATCTTTGACACAGAGTGTCTATAAGATTTTGAGACTCTGAAGGCTAAGTTGGTCACAGCACCTGTCATATCTGCACCAGACTGGACATTACCATTTGAATTAATGTGTGATGCCAGTCACCATGCTATTGGTGCAGTATTAGGACAGAGGCATAATAAGCTTCTGCACGTCATTTACTATGCTAGCTGTGTTCTAAATGATACACAGAAGAATTACACAACCATAGAAAAAGAGCTGCTTGCAGTGGTTTATGCCATTGACAAGTTTAGATCCAATCTAGTAGGATCAAAAGTGATTGTGTACAATGACCATACTGCTCTTAAATATCTACTCACAAAGCAAGATTCAAAACCCAGGCTCATAAGATGAGTGTTGCTTCTGCAAGAGTTTGATATAGAAATAAGAGACAGAAAAGGGACAAAGAATCAAGTAGCAGATCACCTGTCCTGGATAGAACCAGTAGAAGGGATGTCTCTCCCCCTCACTGAGATCTCTGATACCTTTCCAGATGAGCAACTCTTTGCCATTCAGGAAGTGCCATGGTTTGCAGACATTGCAAACTATAAAGCTGCAATATTCATTCCCAAGGAGTACAGCAGGCAGCAAAAGAAAAAATTACTTTCTGATGCGAAGTACTACTTGTGGGATGAACCATATCTCTTTAAGAGATACACAGACGGAATAATCCGTAGGTGTGCGCCTAGAGAAGAGGCACAGAAGATCCTATGGCATTGCCATGGATCACAATATGGAGGACATTTCGGAGGTGAGCAAATAGCCATCAAAGTCTTCCAATGTGGCTTCTACTGGCCTACACTCTATAGAGACTCTCGAGAGTTTGTACGTAACTGTGACAGTTGCCAGAGAGCTGGTAATCTGCCTCATGGTTATGCCATGCCTCAATAAGGGATCTTGGAGATTGAGTTGTTTGATGTATGGGGTATTGACTTCATGGGGCCTTTCCCACCATCATACTCAAACATTTACATTCTGGTGGTAGTAGACTATTTATCTAAATGGGTGGAGGCAATTGCAACACCCACTAATGATACTAAGACAGTACTGAAGTTCCTCCAGAAATATATCTTTAGCAGATTTGGTGTCCCTAGAGCACTAACCAATGATGGAGGCATTCATTTCTGCAATAAACAACTTTATATTGCCATGGTCCGATATGGAATTAGCCACAAGGTGGCAACTCCATATCATCCACAGACCAATGGGCAAGCTGAAGTCTCTAATAGAGAACTAAAAAGAATCCTGTAACGGACTGTAATTGCCCGTAGAAAGGACTGGGCAAAGAGCTTGGATGATGCTCTATGGGCATACAGAACAGCATTCAAGACTCCTATAGGAACCTCTCCATACCAGCTTGTGTATGGGAAGGCTTGTCACCTGCCTGTGGAACTGGAGCATAAAGCCTACTGGGAAACCAGATTCCTAAACCTTGATGCCAAATTAGCTGGAGAGAAAAGATTGCTCCAGCTGAATGAGCTAGAGGAATTTAGACTCAATGCTTTTGAAAATGCCAAAATTTACAAGGAGAAAGCAAAAAGATGGCATGATAAGAACCTGTCATCCAGAGTCTTTGAGCCAGGACAAAAGGTTCTGCTATTTCACTCTAGGCTCAGGCTATTCCCTGGAAAACTGAAATCCCGGTGGAGAGGACCATATGTGATTACAGGAGTGTCACCATATGGATATGTAGAGCTTCAGGATATTGATTCTGACAAAAAGTTCATTGTTAATGGACAGAGAGTCAAACATTATCTTGAAAGCAATTTTGAGCAAGAATACTCAGAATTGAGACTAGATTAAGGCTCAGTAAGGTCCAGCTAAAGACAATAAAGAAGCACTTGTTGGGAGGTAACCCAGCCATTACTGTAGTTTATTTGTTATTTAAATAATAATTATAGGAGTTTAATAAATTATCATCATAATTAATTCTCATTTATAGGAGTTCACAGGGTTACAGAAGGGTTCAGAGCAGAGGGCAGAGAAAAGAAGCTCACTGGCACGAAAATGCTAGTAAGAGGCACTTTTGGGCGTTAAACGCCCAGAATGATGCTCATTTGGGCGTTTAACGCCGTTTAGGATACCTTTCTGGGTGTTAAACGCCAGAATGGGTACCATTCTGGGCGTTTAACGCCAGATTTACAGCATCCTGGGCGTTTAGAAAAACATCCAGTGACAAAGGTTGTCTGGCGTTTAACGCCCAGCCAGGTACGCCCAAAACAAGCAACAACTGGGCGTTAAACGCCCAAAACAAGCTACAGTTGGGCGTTAAACGCCCAAAACAGGCAACATTTGGGCGTTTAACGCCAGGAACGTGGAGATGAGGTAGTTTTGTTTTCCAACTCAATTTTTTTATTTTTCATGTTTTCATCCATAATTTCTTGCATCAACATATTACAAATCCTCATCTTTCAATTTCAATTTCAAAAATAACTCTAATCCTAAAAATCTTTTCTTCTTTTCAAATCTTTTTTTCAAAGCTCATATATCTATTTTATTTCTTTTCAAATCTTTCGCATAACCCATCTATCTTTTTAATATCTTTTCAAATCTTTTTCAACTCATCATACTATCTTTTCCAATTTAGTTTTATCTTTTTCAAAATTCTCTCATATCTTTTCAATTTTATAATTACATCTTTTTCATTTTATACTTATCTTTTACAAATCATATCTTCTAACCAAGGAACATTCGGACCATTACCACAAAATAATGGGTCTAAGGTAAGTGATCTCGGAAGTTAAATTCGATCTAAAAGAAGACGATTATCCGGAGATCCAAGAGCAGATTCGAAACAGAAGCTGGGAAATTCTAGCTAATCTTGAGACAAAGGTGGGTAGAAACATGGTTCAGGAATTCTACTCAAATCTGTGGCAAACAGAGAGGCAGAGAATGACTGGAACCACTTTCTATACCTTTCGAACCATGGTCAGAGGGAAGATTATTTACTTCCACCTTGACAAAATAAGAGAGGTCTTCAAGCTATCTCAACTACAAGATGATCCAGAATCCTTTAATAGGAGAATGGTGAGATCATATAAGCGGTTAGACCAAATTCTAGAGGACATATGCATTCTTGGAACCAAGTGGACAACCAGATCAAAAGGTGTTCCAAACCAACTCAATAGAAGGGATCTCAAACCAGTTGCTAGGGGCTAGCTAGATTTCATAGGGCATTCTATACTGCCTACCAGTAACTGCTCTGAAGTCACTATCAAGAGAGCAGTGATGATCCATTGTATTATGAAAGGAAATAAAGTGGAGATTCATCGTCTGATTTCTTGTGAGCTCTACACAATTGCAAATAAGAACTCCAAGGAAGCCAAATTGGCTTACCCGAACTTAATTTCTCTGCTATATAAAGAGACTGGGGTGAAGATGGGAGTAGATGAGTTCATCCCAGTCGAACTTCCAATCACCAAGAAGTCAATAGAGGACAACAAGTACAAGAAAACTCCATCAAAAGGAGGGCGCAGGAGTTCCTCCCAGAAATCCCTCAGATTGACTACTGGACCCGCCTAGAAGCATTTGTCACCAAGCTGCAAGAAACTATGGATCAACTTAAGGAAGAACAGCCAAATGAAAATAGTATGATCTGCAAGCTACTTAAAGAACAAGAAAAGCAAGGGCGTGAGCTACAGGAACTGAAGCGCCAGAGGCTCTTCCTTGAGGGACCAGACACCCCACAGATTGAAGGAGCATCCATCTCCTAAAATAAAGGTTGTTGAGTCCTAGTCTTAACTCTGTGATAACTTCTGCTATTAGAAATCTATTTTAGGAGTCATATGAGTAGTAGTAGTTAGTATTTTTATTTCTATTTTTATCATCTCCAAGTAAACTATAATTTATTTTTCTCATCATCATTAAACATAAATAAAATAGCAGATATTTTTAGAATAAGGAGGCAACTTTCTCGAGTTCTTAATAAGAAAAATTCAAATTATTTATATGTGGTGGCAACACTTTTTGTTTTCTAAAAGAATACTTAAACAGTGCATATTTTTTATTTTGTTTTTTACGAATGTTAAAACTATTGGCTCTTGAAAGAATGATGAAAAAGAGAAATGTTATTGATAATCTGAAAAAAATCATAAAATTGATTCTTGAAGCAAGAAAAGCAGTGAAAAAAAAATTGGCACAAAAGAAAAAGAAAAGCAAGCAAAAAAAGCCAATAACCCTTTAAACCAAAAGGCAAGGGTAAAAAGGATTCAAGGCTTTAAGCATTAAGGGATAGGAGGGCCAAAGGAATAAAATCCTGGCCTAAGCGGCTGAATCAAGCTGTCCCTAACCATGTGCTTGTCGCATGCAGGTCCAAGTGAAAAGCTTGCGATTGAGTGGTTAAAGTCGTAATCCAAAGAGTGTGCTTAAGAACTCTGAACACCTATAATTGAGGACTTTAGCAAAGCTGAGTCACAATCTGAAAAGGTTCACCCAGTTATGTGTCTGTGGCATTTATGTAACTGGTGGTAATACTGGAAGGCAAAGTGCTTAGGGCCACGACCAAGACTCATAAAGTAGCTGTGTTCAAGAATCAACATAATAAACTAGGAGAATCAATAACACTATCTGAATTCTGAGTTCCTATGGATGCCAATCATTCTAAACTTCAAAGGATGAAGTGAGATGCCAAAACTGTTCAGAAGCAAAAAGCTACTAGTCCCGCTCATCTAATTAGAATTGAGCTTCATGTAAAACTCTGAGATTGCCTCTTGATCTTCTTGCTATCCTATTTTGTTTATCTAGTTGCTTGGGGACAAGCAACAGTTTAAGTTTGGTGTTGTGATGAACGGATATTTTATACGCTTTTTGGGGGTATTTTCATATAGTTTTTAGTAGGATCTAGCTACTTTTTAGTATACTTTTATTAGTTTTTATGCAAAAATCACATTTTTGGACTTTGCTATGAGTTTGTGTGTTTTTCTATGATTTCAGGTATTTTTTGGCTGAAATTGAGGGACTTGAGCAAAAATCTTATTCAGAGGCTAAAAAAGGACTGCAGATGCTGTTGGATTTTGACCTCCCTGCACTCAAAATGGAACTTTTGGAGCTATAAGAGTCCCAATGACGCGCTCTCAATTGCGTTGGAAAGTAGACATCCAGGGCTTTCCAGCAATATATAATAGTCTATACTTTTTTTGAGTTTAGATGACTCAAACTGGCGTTCAACGCCAGCCTTCTACCCTATTCTGGCGTTAAATGCCAGAAACAGGTTACAAGCTAGAGTCAAACGCCAGAAACAGGTTACAACTTGACGTTTAACTCCAGGAATAGCCTATGAACGTGAAAGCTTCAATGCTCAGCCCCAGCACACACCAAGTTGGCCCGGAAGTGGATTTCTGCACTATCTATCTTACTTTACTCATTTTCTGTAAACCTAGGTTACTAGTTGAGTATAAAAACTACTTTTAGAGATTTATTTTGTACCTCATGATATTTTACATCTGAATGTGTATCTTTGACGGCATGAGTCTCTAAACCCCATGGTTGGGGGTGAGGAGCTTGATGATTAGATTTTTGATGGTATAAAATTTCACAAATGAATTCTCGTTGCAAGTATAGTTTCTAAACCAATCAATAATCCTTTCATACAAAAAGTTGTTTGTCACTAGTACAAACCCCTAAAATTTATAAACTGAAGTATTGAACCTCGGGTCGTTCTCCCTAGGAATTACAATAAAGTGTCTTGTTATTGGTTGTGAGTTATTTTGGGGTTTTTGAGATTTTAGACAAGAAATATAAATGGCAAAGGAAATAAACTAACAACTAACAAAGCTCTTGGCAAGATATGAGTACTAGAAGTCCTATCCTAGTTATCCTCCTCAATTGTTATAACAAATTGTCCATTACTCCCACTTAGTTAACCTCTAACCATGGAGGAAAGTCGGTGGATGAATCAATTTGATTCCTTAAGTCCTAATCAACTCCTAAAGGAAAGACTAGCTTTAGAGGCATTCAAATCAATTAGCAACTTCTAATTATCAATCAACAAAGGAATTAGATAATAGGCCAAGAGGAACAAAACCTACACTAAAATCCAACCAAGCATTTCATCAAACACTTGGAAGGCACAAAAGAAAAGCATAGTAAATTGACAACAAGAATGAAATCTAACAACAGTTATTGAAAGGAATTAACAACAACAATTAAAAGAAACACATTTATTATGAATTACCTTGAATTGAATGCAAAGAAAAGTAGAAGAAGCAAGAGTAGATCTACAACAAAGTATAAGAACAACATAAAGGAAATTACAACAAAAGAATGGAAGAATGATGAATGTAACAACAAAGAATTGAGAGGTAGAAGAAGATGAAAGCATGAATTAAAATCTAGATCTAAGATTATTGAACTAAACCTAATCCTAATTCTAGAGAGAAGTGAGAGCTACTCTCTCTCTCTGTGTTCGAATTCTTCATCTCCTCTCTCTTCTCATTCTTCTATTCTTCTATTCTTATACTCACATAAAGGAATCTCTATACTGTGATATAGAGGACTCCACTACTCCCTTTGTTCTCTTCTTTTTCATATGAGTAGGAACAAGGATAAGGACATTCTTGTTGAAGCTGATCCTGAACCTGAAAGGACTCTGAAGAGGAAGCTAAAGCACAAAACTTCAGAGAAGACCTTACAGAAAATTTCAAAAAAAAAAAAGCAGACATGGCAGCCGAACCCAACAAGAATGCTAGAGATGCAAGGAAGATGCTTGGTGACTATACTGCACCAACTTCCAACTTCTATGGAAGAAGCATCTCAATTCCTGCCATTGGAGCAAACAACTTTGAGCTTAAGCCTCAATTAGTTTCTCTAATGCAGCAGAATTGCAAGTTTCATGGACTTCCATTGGAAGATCCTCATTAGTTCTTAGCTGAATTCTTGCAGATTTGTAATACTGTTAAGACCAATGGGGTTGATCCCAAGGTCTACAAACTTATGCTTTTACCCTTTGCTGTAACAGACAGAGCTAGAATATAGTTGGAATCACAACCTAGAGAAAGCCTGAACTCTTGGGAGAAGTTGGTAAGTGCTTTCTTGACCAAATTCTTTCCACCTCAAAAGATGAGAAAGCTTAGAGTGGAAGTCCAAACCTTTAAACAGAAGGAAGGTGAATCTCTCTATGAAGCTTGGGAAAGATACAAGTAATTAACCAAAAAGTGTCCTTCTGACATGCTTCCAGAATGGAGCATCATATGTATATTCTATGATGGTCTGTCTGAATTGTCCAATATGTCATTGGACCATTCTACTGGTGGATCTCTTCATCTAAAAACACGTGCAGAAGCCCAGGAACTCATTGCGATGGTTGCAAATAACCATTTCATGTACACTTCTAAAAGAAATCCTGTGAATAATGGGATGACTCAAAAGAAAGGAGTTCTTGAAATTGATACTCTGAACGCCATATTGGCTCAGAAAAAAATATTGACTCAGTAAGTCAATATGATTTCTCAAAATCTGACTGGATTGCAAGCTGCATCCGGCAGTACTAAAGAAGCCTCCTCTGAAGAAGAAGCTTATGACCTTGAGAATCCTACAATGGAAGAGGTGAATTACATGGGAGAACCTTATGGAAATCATCCAAATTTCTCATGGAAGGATCAACAGAAGCCTCAACAAGGCTTCAATAAAAATAATGGTGGGAAAAATAGGTTTGGCAATAACAAGCCTTTTCCATCATCTTTTCAGCAACAGACAGAGAATTCTGAGCAGAGCTCGTCTAGGTTAGCAAACATAGTCTCTGATCTATCTAAGGCCACTCTCAGTTTTATGACTGAGACAAGGTCCTCCATCAAAAATTTGGAGGCACAAGTGGGTCAGCTGAGTAAAAGAGTTACTGAAAATCCTCCTAGTACTCTCCTAAGCAATACAGAAGAGAATCCAAAGAGAGAGTGCAAGGCCATTAATAAAACCAAAATGGCCGAACCTATAGAGGAGGAAGAGGCAGTGATCTCCAGTGAGGAAGACCTCAATGGATGCCCACTAGCCAATAAGGAAGTCCCTAATGAGAAACCAAAGGAATCTGAGGCTCATATAGAGACCATAGAGATTCCATTGAACTTCCTATTACCATTCATGAGCTCTGATAAGTATTCTTCCTCTGAAAAAGATAAAGATATTGTTGAAGAGCAAGTTGCTCAATACCTAGGAGCAATGATGAAGCTGAATGCCAAGTTATTTGGTAATGAGACTTGGGACGATGAACCTCCATTGCTTATCAATGAACTGAATGCCTTGGTTCAGCTAAAAATCCCTTACAAGAAACCGGATCCTAGAAGGTTCTTAATACCTTATACTATAGGCACCATGACCTTTGAGAAGGCTTTGTGTGACTGGGGTCAGATATAAACCTCATGCCACTCTTTGTAATGGAGAAACTAGGAATCTTTGAGGTACAAGTGATGAGCGGATAATTTATACGCTTTTTGGCATTGTTTTTAGATAGTTTTTAGTAGGATTTGGTTAGTTTTTAGTATATTTTTATTAGTTTTTAAGAAAAATTCACATTTCCAAACTTTACTATGAGTTTGTGCATTTTTCTGTGATTTCAGGTATTTTCTGGCTGAAATTAAAGGACCTGAGCAAAAATCTGATTCAGAGGCTGAAAAATGACTGCTGATGCTGTTGGATTCTGACCTCCCTACACTCGAAATGGAATTTTTGGAGCTACAGAAACCAAAATGTCGCGCTCTTAATTGAGTTGGAAAGTAGACATCCAGGGCTTTCCAGAAATATATAATAGTCCATACGTTGCCCGAGTTTAGACAACGCAAACTGGCATTCAACGCCAGCTTTCTGCCCTACTTTGGCGTTAAATGCCAGAAACAAGTTGCAAGCCAGAGTCAAACGCCAGAAATAAGTTACAAACTGGCGTTTAACTCAAAAGAAGGCCTCTACACATGAAAGCTTCAATGCTCAGCCCAAGCACACACCAAGTGGGCCCGAAAGTGGATTCCTGCGTCATTTACTTATTTCTGTAACTCTAGTAACTAGTTTAGTATAAATAGAACTTTTTACTATTGTACTAGGGAGCTTTTGGAAGATCTCTGGACCATTGTTCACATTTTGGGAGGCTGGCCATTCGGCCATGCCTACCCTATTTTCACTTATGTATTTTCAACAGTGGAGTTTCTACATATCATAGATTAAGGTGTGGAGCTCTGCTGTTCCTCGAGTATTAATGCAAAGTACTATTGTTCTTCTATTCGATTCATGCTTATTCTTAGTCTAAGATATTCATTCGCACACAAGAACATGATGAATGTGATGATTATGTGACACTCATCACCATCCTCACTTATGAACGCGTGATTGACAACCACTTCCGTTCTACATGAAAACAAGCTTGAATGTATATCTCTTGGGTTTCTAATCAACGATTCACATCGACTCCCCTCTGACAATGGGGCATCTAAACCTGAGATTAGAATCTTCGTGGTATAAGCTAGAAACAATTGGCAGCATTCTTGAGATCCGAAAAGTCTAAACTTTGTCTATGGTATTCCGAGTAGGATCCGGGAAGGGATGACTGTGACGAGCTTCAAACATGCGACCGTAGGGCGTGGTAACAGACACAAAAGGATAGTAAATCCTATTCCCTCACGATCAAGAACCAATAGCTGATTAGCCATACGATATCTGTGCATGATATTTTTCATCTGAGACGAGAAATCCGACAGTTGATTAGCTGTACAGAAACTGTGGAGGACCATTTTCACTGAGAGGACGGGAAGTAACCATTGACAACAGTGACACCCAACATACAGTTTGCCATAGAAAGGAGTATGAAGGATTGGATGAAGGGAGTAGGAAAGCAGAGATTCAGAAGGAATAACGCATCTCCGTACGCTTATCTGAAATTCCCACCAATGAATTACATAAGTATCTCTATCTTTATTTTATGTTTTATTTATCTTTTAATTATCAAATCCCATAACCATTTGAATTTGCCTGACTAAGATTTACAAGATGACCATAGCTTACTTCAAGCCGACAATCTCTGTGGGATCGACCCTTACTCACGTAAGGTTTATTACTTGGACGACCCAGTGCACTTGCTGGTTAGTTGTGTGAAGTTGTGAAAAAGAGTTAAGATTACAATTGTGCGTACCAAGTTGTTGGAGCCATTGAGATCACAATTTCGTGCACCAACAAGCTGTAAAAATCTCACTAGAGTTGGCAGACAAATCAATGAAGTAGGCTTATGGACTTGTAGAGGATGTTTTAGTGAAGGTTGAAGGCCTTTACATCCCTGCTGACTTTATAATCCTAGACACTGGGAAAGATAAGGATGAATCCATCATCCTTGGAAGACCCTTCCTAGCCACAGCAAGGGCTGTGATTGATGTGGACAGATGAGAGTTAGTCCTTCAATTGAATGAGGACTACCTTGTGTTTACGACTCAAGGATCTTCTTCTGTAAACATGGAGAAAAAGCATGAAAAGCTTCATCCAATTCTCTCCATACAGAGTCAAGCAAAACCCCCAAATTCAAACTCTAAGTTTGGTGTTGGGAGGCCACAATCATGCTCTGTGCATCTGTGAAGCTTTGTAAGAGCTTCCTGTTAAGCTATTGACATTAAAGAAGCGCTTGTTGGGAGGCAACCCAATTTTCTTTATCTATGTTAATTCCTTTTCCATTAATAGTTTATGTTTTCTTTAGGTTAATGATCATGTGGAGTCACAAAAATAGCTGCAGAATTAAAGCAGGAATAAAAACAGCATCAAAAATAGCACACCCTGGATGACAGGCTTATTGGCGTTTAAACACCAGTAAGGATAGCAAAATGGGCGTTTAACGCCCAAGCTGGCAGCATTCTCGGCGTTAAACGCCAGAAATGGCACGCAGACTGGCGTTTAACGCCAAAAAAGGGTGTCTGGCTGGCGTTAAACACCAGTAAGGGTAGCAGAATGGGCGTTTAACGCCCAGTCTAGCAGCATTCTGGGCGTTAAACACCAGAATTGGCAGCCAGACTAGTGTTTAACGCCAGAAAGGAGCATCAGCCTGGCGTTTAACGCAAGAAATGGCTCACAAAGGGTGTTTAAACACCAGAAAGGTGTAGGGATAAGAAATCCTTGACACCTTAGGATTTGTGGACCCCACAGGATCTCCACCTACCCCAACTCACTCTCTCTCCCTTCACACCTCTCCATAACACTCTTCCCCGAACAACATTCACCTATCAAATCCTACCCTCTTTCCCATAATCTCTCCATCACTCACATCCATCCACTATTTTCCAAAAACCCATCATAAAACACCACCTACCTCACCATTCAAATTCAAAACATTTCCCCCCCAAATCCACCCATTCTCACACAGATTCCATCCTCCCTTACCGTATAAATACCCCTCCTTACCACTCTCAATTTCACACATCACAAACACTTTTTCCCCCCTTGGCCGAACCACTAATACACTTCCATCTCCTCCATTTCTTCTTCTTCTACTCCCTTCTTTCTTCTTTTGCTCGAGGACGAGCAGACCTTTTAAGTTTGGTGTGGGAAAAAGCACTTCTTTTTATTTTTCCATAACCATTAATGGCACCTAAGGCCGGAGAAACCTCTAGAAAGAGGAAAGGAAAGGCAGTTGCTTCCACCTCCGAGTCATGGGAGATAGAGAAATTCATCTCAAAGGTCCATCAAGACCACTTCTATGAAGCTGTGGCCAAGAAAAAGGTGATCCCCGAGGTCCCCTTCATGCTCAAAAAGAGTGAATATCTGGAGATCAGACGTGAAGTACGAAGAAGAGGTTGGGAAGTTCTCACCAACCCCATCCAACAAGTCGGAATCTTAATGGTTCAAGAGTTCTATGCTAATGCATGTATCACTAAGAACCATGATCAAAGTATGAACCCAAATCCAAAGAATTGGCTCACAATGGTTCAGGGGAGATACTTGAATTTCAGTCTGAAAACCGTGAGGTTGGCATTTAACTTGCCAATGATGCAATGAGATCCTCATCCTTTCACTAGAAGGGTCAACTTTGATCAAAGGTTGGACTAAGTCCTCATGGACATCTATTTGGAAGGAGCCCAATGGAAGAGAGACTCCAAAGGCAAGCCGGTTCAACTGAGAAGGCATGACCTCAAACCCGTGGCTAGAGGATGGTTGGAGTTCATCCAATGCTCTATCATTCCTACTAGAAACCGGTCCGAAGTAACTATGGATCGGGCTATTATGATCCATATTATCATGATTGAAGAGGATGTGAAAGTTCATGAGATCATACCTCTAGAACTATACAAGGTGGCGGACAAGCCCTCCACTTTGGCAAGATTAGCCTTTCCTCACCTCATCCGTCACCTATGCAATTTAGCTGGAATTGTCATAGAGGAAGACATCCTTGATGACAAGTCATCATATACCCATTTTTCAAGCTAATTTCACTTGTTTCACTAGTCTTTATGCACTTTCTTGCATCCTAAGTAAGTAATTTGGAATGAAAATGCATGACTACTTTAAATCAAACAACCACCATTTAATTGATGCTAAATCATGAGGTTTGAGCTAAAATTAATTGATTTTTAATAAATTATAAACCTTATGAGTTTGGAGATACTTTGATTGGTTGCTTTGATTTCTTGTAGGAGAAGAAAAGAAGAAAAGAAGAAAAACATGGCTTAAGAAGTGTGGCCAAGGGAAGGAAATGGTGTGGTGAAAAAAGGAGAAGTGTGGCGCAACATTGAAGGAGGAAGCAACACTGCTCTCCACAAGAGCACACTGCCCTCCAAGAGAGCAGCATAATGAACCAAGCCTCCAAAACATCACTGCCCTGCCCTCCATAAGAGCGGAGCACAATTCTATGCCAAGGACTAAGGGAAGAAAAAATTCTGCCCTGCCCTCCTCAAGAGCAATATCGGGCTCCATGCAAGAAAAATTCAAAGGAAATTGCTCTCCTAGTGCTACCCATGGGTTTCGAACCCAAGACAAGAAGGGAAGGAAGTAGCGCTCAAATACAAGGAAAACAAGCCAAAATTGGCTTGTTTTCAACCTTCAAGGATCGAACACAGCACCTTGGGGAAGCAAGGAACTAGGCGCTACTTTGGTGCCAAGAAAGCCAAGGAAAAAGGGGCAGCGTATGCCCCCACCAAGTTTCAAACCAATGACCCTTGGTTGCCTTGCTGCGCTGCCCACAAGAAGAGCAGAGCAGCGTTCCTTAGCATGGCACGGGCAGCACATTGACGCACGGCTAGGAGCTTGAGCGCGCACACAAATTGGCACGGCCAGCAGCAAGCACGCATGGGCATGAGCAATTGACACGGCCAGGACGTACCATGATGCGCACAGGCAGCACACTTGACATCACTGCCCTGCTCTCCGCAAGGGCAGGGCAGCATCCTGATGCTCCCACACTCAGCACGCGCGCACAAGGCCTCACACAAGATTTCACTGCTCTGCTCTCCACAAGAGCAGAGCAGCCTCCTGGAGCCAATTTCCTCATGGGCAGAAAATTGGATTAAAAATCCAATTTAATTCATTTCTTCACCAAATCAAAAGCCCATCCAAATTCCAAAATCCAAGAATAGAAAGTGTATAAATAGGAGCTAGTTTGATGTAATTAGGACCTTCTTTTTGACTTTTGAACTTTTACATTTTGAGACTTCATTTGGAATTTTATTTTGAGAGTTTGGAAGTGAGATCTTAGAGAATTGGGAAGGAGAATTGATCTCTCTTCTTCCTTGTTCTTGCTTGAGCACTTTTTACTTTTCTTGCTTTGAATCTTGGGTAGAGAATTGAAAAAATTCTGTTTCAATCTCACCTTGAGATCTCTTGTTTACTTTTTCTGCATAATTGAAATTCACATACCGCTTCATCTTCTCTTTAATTCTACAATTCGCTTTTCTTCTTTACGTTGCAACTGTTCTTGTTGGATCAAGGAAGGGTTTGAGATCTAGACTTGTTATCTAGTCTTTTCTACTCCTGAGATCTTGAACCCAATTTTTAATTGTTGCAACTTAAGCACTTGTTTTGCTGCAAATTAAGCACCAGTATTTCTCTGTTTACTCTTCAAGGCATTTTTACTTTTCTGTTAAGATCTAGTTCCATTGAATCAATCCTCTACTCTTCTACTTGTTGCAATTTATTTTTCCTTGATTAATTTTTGCAATCCCACATCCGTGACCCATTTAGGATTCAAGCAATTTAGATTTCTTGCATTTTAAGTTTCTGCAATTTACATTACTTGCACCTTAAGATTCAGCTCTTTTACTTTCAGTTCTCTTTAATTTCTGCAATTCATCCCTTCCCCCTTTACATTTCAAGCAATTTAGCTTCTGTCAATCATAAATCACTCAACCAATACTTGATTCGATAGACTAAATCAATCACTAAACTAAAATTGCTCAATCCTTCAATCCCTGTGGGATCGACCTCACTCATGTGAGTTATTATTACTTGATGCGACCCGGTACACTTGCCGGTGAGTTTTGTGTTGGATCGTTTTCCACACATCAATCCTCATTGAAGAGGACAAGCCCATTACTAAAAAGAGGATGGAGCAAACAAGAGAGCCCACTCATGGACCTCAACAAGAGCATGAGGAAATTTCTCATCAAGAAATCCCTAAGATGCCTCAAGGGATTCATTTCCCTCCACACAACTATTGGGAGCAACTCAACACCTCTTTAGGAGATTTGAGTTCCAACATGGGGCAACTAAGGATAGAGCACCAAGAGCACTCCATTATCCCCCATGGAATTAGAGAGGACCAAAGAGCCATGAAGGAGGAGCAACAAAGGCAAGGAAGAGATATTGGGGAGCTAAAGCACTCCATAGGATCTTCAAGAGGAAGAACTAGCCGTCGTCACTAAGGTGGACCCGTTCTTTAATTTTCTTGTTCTTATTTTTCTGTTTTTTCGTTTCATTTGATTTATGTTTTGTCTATGTTTGTGTCTTTATTACATGATCATTAATGTTTACAGTCTATGTCTTAAAGCTATGAATGTTCCCTGAATACTTTACCTTTCTTAAATAAAAAAATGTTTCTATTTGAAAAAGAATTTTATCTTTAAATTAGTTTAATTATTTTGATGTGGTGGCAATACTTTTTGTTTTCTGAATGAATTCTTGAACAGTGCATATTTTTTATAGTGAAGTTTATGAATGTTAAAATTGTTGGCTCTTGAAACAATAATGAAAAAAAGAGAAATGTTATTGATAATCTGAAAAATCATAAAATTGATTCTTGAAGCAAGAAAAAGCAGTGAAAAACATAAAGCTTGCGAAAAAAAATTTGTGAAAAATAAAGAAAAAAGAAAGAAAAAGAAAAAGCAAGCAGAAAAAGCAAATAGCCCTTTAAACCAAAAGGCAAGGGTAAAAAGGATCCAAGGCTTTAAGCATCAGTGGATAGGAGGGCCCAAGGAAATAAAATCCAGGCCTAAGCGGCTAAATCAAGCTGTCCCTAACCATGTGCTTGTGTCATGAAGGTCCAAGTGAAAAGCTTGAGACTGAGTGGTTAAAGTCGTGATCCAACGCAAAAAGAGTGTGCTTAAGACCTCTGGACACCTCTAACTGGGGACTCTAGCAAAGCTGAGTCACAATCTGAAAAGGTTCACCCAGTTATGTGTCTGTGGCATTTATGTATTCGGTGGTAATACTGGAAAACAAAATGCTTAGGGTCACGACCAAGACTCATAAGTAGCTGTGTTCAAGAATCAAGATACTAAACTAGGAGAATTAATAACACTATCACAATTCTGAGTTCCTATAGATGCCAATCATTCTGAACTTCAAAGGATAAAGAGAGATGCCGAAATTGTTCAGAAGCAAAAAGCTACTAGTCCCTCTCATCTAATTAGAACTAAGCTTCATTAATATTTTGAAATTTCTTGTATATTCTCTTCTTTTTATCCTATTTTGTTATTGGTTGCTTGGGGACAAACAACAATTTAAGTTTGTTGTTGTGATGAGCGGATAATTTATATGCTTTTTGGCATTGTTTTTAGGTAGTTTTTAGCATGTTTTAGTTACTTTTTAGTATATTTTTATTAGGTTTTATGCAAAAATCACATTTCTAGACTTTACTATGAGTTTGTGTGTTTTTCTATAATTTTAGATATTTTCTGGTTGAAATTGAGGGACCTGAGCAAAAATCTGGTTCAGAGGCTGAGAAAGGGCTGCAGATGATGTTGGATTCTGACCCTCCTGCACTCAAAGTAGATTTTCTGGAGCTAAAAAAGCCCAATTGGCGCGATCTCAATTTATTTGGAAAGTAGACATCTTGGGCTTTCCAGGAATGGTTAATAGTCCATACTTTGCCCGAGAGTTGATGGCCCAAACTGGCGTCCATTTTTCACATTTGGGAGGCTGGCCATTCGGCCATTCCTAGACCTTTTCTCTTATGTATTTTCCAACGGTGGAGTTTCTACACCTCATAAATTAAGGTGCGGAGCTCTACTATTCTTCATGAATTAATGCAAGTACTATTATTTCTCTTTCATTTCATGCCTACTTCTTCTGCAAGATATACCTCCCCTTTTTGGACGTCAATGAGAGTTTGTCCAGTTGCTAGGAAAGGTCTTCCTAGAATGAGAGTTGCACTCTTGTGCTCCTCCATTTCCAGCACTACAAAGTCAGTAGGAAAGGCAAATGGCCCAACCTTGACAATCATGTCCTCAATTACGCCTTATGGAAATTTAATGGAGCCATCAGCAAGTTGGAGGCATATTCGTGTTGGTTTGACTTCTTCAGTCAAACCAAGCTTTCTAATAGTGGATGCACGTATCAGATTGATCCTTGCCCCAAGATCACATAAAGCTATCTTGGTACAAGCATCCTCCAATGTGCATGGTATCATAAAGCTTCCGGGATCTTTAAGCTTCTCTAGTAAGCTTTTTAATATGACTGCACTGCATTCTTCAGTGAGAAAAACCTTTTCAGTCTACCGCCAATTCTTTTTATGACTTAAGATCTCTTTCATTAACTTAGCATAAGAGGGTATTTGCTCAAGTGCCTCTGCAAACGGAATCTTTATTTCAAGAGTCCTGAGATAGTCTGCAAAGCGGACAAAATTGTTTATCCTGTTCTGCTTGGCAGAGTTTCTGAGGATAAGGCATCTTGGCTTTATATTCTTCAACCTTAGTTGCTGCAGGTTTATTTCCTATAGAGGTGGTTGGAGAAGCCTGCTTAAATGGGTTGTTATCAGCACTTGCAGGTGTCTGATCCCTCATTGGCGTTTGAAAGCCAGAATTGGGTGCTGTATGAGCGTTTAACGTCAGATTGCCACCCCTTTCTGGCGTTTGAACGCCAGAATTGGCTGCTGCATGCGCATTTAACACCGACTTATGACCCTTTTCTGGTGTTTGAACGCCAGAATCATTCCTCTCTGGGCTCTTACTGTTCTTAGAGGGATTTTGGGCAGTGAATTGGTCAACCTCTGTCAGATGTTCCTTTCTTGGCTTCCTGTTGCTTTGAATTGAGACATTCAATGTCTTTCCACTCCTTAAATGAACAGCTTAGCATTCTTCTATTATCTGTTAATATAACTACTGTTTTGTCTGATTCAATTGTTTTTCCATATTCTGGTTAGCATCTTTGGTTTCTTGTAGCATCTCTTTAAATTTTGCTAACTCTTTTGTTATAGAAAGTAGTTGCTGATTGAGTTCAGCAACTTGTTCTGGAGGACTAAGTTCAGTGGATACTGCTTTAGCCTATTCTTTCATAGAGGACTCACTACTTTAGTACAGATACTGATTTCTAGCAACAGTATCTATGAGCTCTTGAGCCTCTTCAATTGTCTTTCTCATGTATATAGATCCACCAGCTGAGTGGTCTAGAGATATCTGGGCCTTTTCTGTAAGCCCGTAGTAGAAGATGTCTAACTGCACCTATTCTGAAAATATTTCAGAGGGGCATTTCCTTAGCATCTCTCTATACCTCTCCCCCGTATTATAAAAAGATTCATTATCCTCTTGTTTAAAGCCTTGGATGTCCAGCCTTAGCTTTGTCATCCTTTTTGGAGGGAAATATTGATTCAGAAATTTGTCTGACAACTGTTTCCATGTTCTTATGCTGGCTTTAGGTTGGTTGTTTAACCACCTCTTAGCTTGGTCTTTTACAGCAAATGGAAATAGCAATAATCTGTAGACATCCTGATCCACTTCCTTATCACGTACTGTGTCAGCAATTTGTAAGAACTGTGCCAGAAACTCAGTAGGTTCTTCCTGTGGAAGACCGGAATACTGGCAATTTTGCTGCACCATGATAATGAGTTGAGGGTTTAGCTCAAAATTGCTGGCTCTAATGGGAGGTATACAGATACAACTCCCATATGGAGCAGTAGCGGGGTTAGCATATGACCCAGAGTCCTTCTGGACTATTAATTTCCACTTAGGTCTATAATGGAGAAAGGGAGATTATGTGGATTGTAAATAAAAATTTTATTCCCCCTTTTTTTGTGATTAATGAAATTTAAATAAAGTAAATAAAAAAATTTATGCAAGTTTCGAAAATTAAGAAAGTAAAAAGTTAAAAAAGAAATTAGAAAACTAAATTAATTAATTAATTAAAAAGATTTGAAAATTTTTTTTGTGTTGATTTTCGAAAAATGAAGAGAGAGAGGGTGGTTAGGAAGTTTTGAAAAAGACGTGTCTTAAAATTAAAGATACTTGTAAGAAAATAAATAGAAGAATATGATTTTAAAGATATGATTTTAAAATTTTAAAGATTGAAACTTTCTTAACAAGAAAACACCAAACTTAAAATTTTTCAATCAAAATAATAAACTAAGACAAGTAGTTCGAAAATTTTATATAAAAAAAGAAAAAGATTTTGAGAAGTTTTATAAAAGATTTTCAAAAAATATAAAAAGAAAATTGAAAAGGAATTTGTTTTGAAAAAGATTTAAAAAGATAAATTTTTAAAATTAAAATTTTGACTTGACTAACATGAAACTACCAAATTTTAAAAATTTTGAATAAGTCAACCTAAGGAATTTGAAAATGATGAGTAACTAAAGGAAAAGATACTTTTTTTAATTTAATAAGAGAAAAACACTAAAATGACACCAAACATCAAATTTTTAGATCAAAACAAAGAAAACAAATAAGAAAATTTTGAATGTTAAGATGAACACCAAGAACACTTTGAAGATCAAGATGAACACGAAGAACAAATTTTGAAAATTTTAAGGAAATAAGGACACAAAAAAACACCAAACTTAAAAATTTTTATACTTTGACACTAATAATTTGAAAATGCACAAGAAAAACAAGGAAAGACACCAAACAAGAAAAACTAAAGATCAAACAAGGAAAATAAACAAGAACAACTTGAAGATTAAGAAAGAACACAATTAAAACATGCAATTGACACCAAACTTAAAATTTGACACAAGACTCAAACAAGAAACACAAAATTTTTTTGAAAAGAAAATAAAGGTTGAAACAAGAAGAAAATTACCTAATCTAAGCAACAAGATGAACCTTCAGTTGTCCAAACTTGAATAATCCCCGACAACAGCGCCAAAAACTTGGAGCACGAAATTGCAATCACACTTTTGCAACTCCACACAACTAACCAGCAAGTGCACTGGGTCGTCCAACTAATACCTTACGTGAGTAAGGGTCGATCTCACGGAGATTGCTGGCTTAAAGCAAGCTATGGTTACCCTGTAACTCTTAGTCAGTAAATTAGTAATAAAAATGATTTTGTTTATGAAGAGTAAATAACATAAAATGAACGATACTTGTGGTTCAGTAATGAGGAACAGGTTGAGGTTCCAGAGATGCTTTGTCATCTGAACCTCTGCTTTCTTACTGTCTTCTTCTCCAAACACGCATGACTCCTTCTCTGGCAAGCTATATGTTGGTGGATCACGATTGTAATTGGCTACCATCTGTCCTCTTAGTGAAAATGGTCCAGGTACGATTTCCGCACGGCTAATCACCTGTCGGTTCTCACTTGTGTTGAAATAGGATCTCTCTATCCTTTTGCACACTGTCACTGTGCCCAACATTCACGAGTTTGAAGCTCGTGACAATCATCCCGTCCCAGATCCTACTCGGAATACCACTGACAAGGTTTAGACTTTCTGGATCTCAGGAATGCTGCCAATTGGTTCTAGCCTCTACCACGAAGGTTCTGATCTCATAAGTTTAAATGCTCTATTATTAGGAGATGCAAATCAAACTCGCGAATTAGACACCCAAGAGATACGCACTCAAGTTGTCGCCCAATGACTACGTTGAGCTCAGATAGAACGGAGGTGGTTGTCAGGCACACGTTCATAAATTTGAGAATGATAATGAGTGTCACGGATCATTACATTCTTAACATTGAAGTACGGGTGAGTATCTTAGAACAGAAACAAGCGTGATTGAATAAAAAACAATAGTAATTGCATTAATCCATTGAAACACAGCAGAGCTCTTCACCCCCACCTATGGAGTTTAGAGAATAATTCTGTAGAAGATACAATAAGAGATGTAAAATGTCATGAGTTCCAAAATGAATCTCTAAAAGTAATTTTTATACTAAACTAGTAACCTAGGTTTACAGAAAATGAGTAACTAAGTGCAGATAGTGCAGAAATCCACTTCCGGGGTCCACATGGTGAGTGTTTGGGCTGAGCTTTGAAGCTTTCACGTGCATAGGCCATTCTTGGAGTTAAACGCCAGCTTGGGTACCAGTTTGGGCGTTTAACTCTAGTTTTGGTGCCAGTTCTGGCGTTTTACGCCAGAAAAGGGTCTCTAGCTAGCGTTTAACGCCGGTTTGGGCCATCATATATCGGAAAAAGTATGGACTATTATCCATTGCTGGAAAGCCCAAGATGTTAGCTTTCCAGCTGAATTGAGAGTATGCCGATTACACTTTTGTAGTTCTAGAAAAAAGCGTTTGAGTGCAGGGAGGTCATAATCCAACAGCATCTGCAGTCCTTTCTCAACCTCTGAATCAGATTTTTGCTCAGGTCCCTCAATTTCAGCCAGAAAATACCTAAAATTACAAAAAAACACACAAACACATAGTAAAGTCTAGAAATGTGATTTTTCATAAAAATTAATAAAAATATAATAAAAAGTAACAAAAACATACTAATAACTACCTAAAAACAATGCAAAAAAGCGTATAAATTATCCGCTCATCACAACACCAAACTTAAATTCTTGCTTGTCCCCAAGCAACTAAAAAAAACAAGATAGGATAAAAAGAAGTGAAAATACAATAAATTTCAAACTATCAATGAAGATTAGTTTCAATTAGATGAGCGGGACTAGTAGCTTTTTTGTTTCTGAACAGTTTTGGCATCTCACTTTATCCTTTGAAGTTTAGAATGATTAGTATCCGTAGGAACTCAGAATTCAGATAGTGTTATTGATTCTCCTAGTTTAATATGTTGATTCTTGAACACAGCTACTTTATGAGTCTTGGCCGTGACCCTAAGCATTTTGTTTTCCAATATTACCATCGGATACATTAATGCCACGGACACATAACAGGGTGAAGCTTTTTAGATTGTGACTCAGCTTTGCTAAAGTCCCCAGTTAGAGGTGCCTAGAGTACTTAAGCACACTCTTTTTTTGCTTTGGATCACCACTTTAACCACTCAGTCTCAAGCTTTTCACTTGGACCTTCATGACACAAGCACATGGTTAGGGACAGCTTGATTTAGCCGCTTAGGCCAGAATTTTATTCCTTTGGGCCCTCCTATCCACTGATGCTCAAAGCCTTGGATCCTTTTTGCCCTTGCCTTTTAGTTTAAAGGGTTATTGGCTTTTTCTGCTTGCTTTTTCTTTTTCTTTCTTTTTCTTTATTTTTCGCAAATTTTTTTCGCAAGTTTTGTGTTTTTCACTAATTTTTCTTGCTTCAAGAGTTAATTTTATGATTTTTTAGATTATCAATAACATTTTTATTTTTTTATTATTCTTTCAAGAGCCAACAATTTTAACATTCATAAACTTCACTATAAAAAATATGCACTGTTCAAGCATTCATTCAGAAAACAAAAAGTATTGCCACAACATCAAAATAATTAAACTATTTTCAAGATAGAATTCGAAATTCATGTACTTCTTTTTCTTTTTCCGAAAACATTTTTTATTTAAGAAAGGTGAAAGATTCATGGAATCATTCATAGCTTTAAGACAAAGACACTAGACACTAATGATCATGTAATGAAGACACAAACATAGTCAAAATATAAAGCATAAAAACCAAAAACAGAAAAGAAAATAAACAAGGAGATTAAAAAACAGGTCCACCTTAGTGATGGTGGCTTCTTCTTCCTCTTGAAGAACCAATGGAGTTCTTGAGCTCCTCTATGTCTCTTTCTTGCCTTTTTTGCTCCTCTCTCATGGCTCTTTGGTGAGGTCCATGAGTGGACTCTCTTGTTTGCTCCATCCTCTTTCTAGTGATGGGCTTTTAAGATGAATCTCTCCATCTCCATGACTCGGAGGTGGAAGCAATTGCCTTCTCTTTCCTCTTTCTAGAGGTTTCTCCGGCCTTCGTTCCCATTAATGGTTATGGAAAAACAAAAAGCAGAGCTTTTTTCCACACCAAACTTAAAAGGTTTGCTTGTCCTCAAGCAAAAGAAAAGAAAGAAGAGGAATAGAGGGAGAGAAGGATTCGAATAATGGTTCAAGGATGTTGGCCGAATGTATTTTTAAACAGGAGAGGGTGGGTTTCGAATTTTTAGAAAAAGATAAGATAGAGAGATATGATTGGTAAAAGATAAACATTATATGAAAAAGATAAGATTTTAAAATTTTAAAGAGATGAAAAAGATAAGAGGAAGTTAAATCGGAATTTTTGTTAATGCATCTAAGAAATAAAAGATACTATGGATGAATGAAAAAGATTTGGAAAGAAATTGGAAAGAAAAATGAGTTTTAAAAACATTTGAAAAAGAATTGAAAAAGAATTAAAAAGAATTTATAAGATTATTAATTTTTGGAAATGGAAATTGAAAGATGAATATTTGTAACTTTTTTATGCAGAAAATTATGAATTAAAACAAGAAAATTCGAAAAAAATTGACTAGGAAACGAAATTACCTCCCCCTTGCTGTTCTGGCGTTAAACGCCCAGAATGATAGCCATTCTGCCGTTTAGCGCCCATCTGGTGGCCATTTTGGGCGTTTAGCGCCCAGTCAGGGTACCTGGCTGGCGTTAAACGTCTGAAATCCTTTGTTACTAGCCATTTTTCTGAACGCCCAGGATGCTGCTGTTTCTGGCATTAAACGCCCAGAATGTTACCCATTCTGGAGTTTAACGCCCAGAATGATGCCTTTACTGGTGTTAAATGCCCAAAATGATAGCCATTTTGGCGTTTAATGCCCAAAATGGCTCTTTACTGGCATTTTAACGCCAGTGAGCTCTGTTTCTCTGTGATTTCTCCTCTTTATGTTCTGAACCTTCATTTCTTTGAATTAATTACTAAAATATATTAACAAACATGAATAAAAAAATTAAATAAACTCATATCATTGTTATAAACATCTAATTTTTGCTAATGGCTGGGTTGCCTCCCAGCAAGCGCTTCTTTACTGTCTTTAGCTGGACTTTACTGAACTTTAATCTAGTCTCAGTCTTGAGCATTCTTGCTTAACATTGCCTTCTAGATAATGCTTGAGTTTCTGTCCATTAACAATGAACTTTTTGTCAGAGTCAATATCTTAAAGCTCTACATATCCATATGGTGACACACTTGTAATCACATGTGGTCCCTTCCACCGGGATTTCAATTTCCCAAGGAACAATCTGAGCCTAAAGTTAAATAGCAGAACCTTCTGTCCTGGCTCAAAGACTCTAGATGACAACTTTCTGTCATGCCACCTTTTTGCTTTTTCCTTGTAAATTTTAGAATTTTCAAAAGCATTGAGTCTGAACTCCTCTAGCTCATTCAACTGGAGTAATCTTTTCCTTCCACTAGTAGATGACAGGCTTTTCCTACACAAGCTGGTATGGGAAGGTCCCTATAGGAGTTTTGAATGCAGTTCTGTATGCCTATAGATCATCATCCAGACTCCTTGCCCAATCCCTTCTACGGGTACTTATGGTGCGGGATTTTATAACCCCAAACTAACCGGCAAGTGCACCGGGTCGTACTAAGTAATACCTCAGGTAAGTGAGGGTCGATCCCACGAGGATTGATGGACTAAGCAACAATGGTTAATTTATTTACTTAGTTAGGCAAGTAGAAATGGTTTTGAAATGTTCAAAAGGTTTAAAAAGTAACTTTAAAATATCAGAAGGCAGCAAGTAATTAAGTTGAAAATAAGATATGGGAGAAAACAGTTAAGGCTTCAGAGTTATCTATTTTTCTGATTGACTTTTCTTATTAATTATTTTAATCATGTAAGATTTAATTCATGGCAAACTATTTGTGACTAGACCCTAATTCCTTAGACCTTCCTAGTCTCCCCTAAAATTCATCAACTGCCAATTCCTTGGTCAGTTAATTCCAATTAGAAGGTGATGATCAAATTCCAGTTTATATGCCACAAGAATCCTAATTATCCAAAAATAAGGGGATTATATGTCACATATCCCGTTAAATACAAACAATTAGAAATTCAGGATAATATGTTTTCAAGCTGTTGTTCAAGTAAAGAGCTTTTCCAAGTTATACAAGAACTCAATTAGAACATGGGTCATACTTTCGTTCCACCCAAATTCATAAAATAAAAAACGAAAATAATTATTGAAATATAAATCAAAACATGAATTAAAATATAAAAATAATAGTATCAATCCATACAATAGACAGAGCTCCTAACCTTTACAGTAGAGGTTTAGTTGCTAATGGTTCAGAGAGAAAATAAGGATTTGGGTAAAATGTACTGAGTTCCAATCTGATGGAATCCCCCTAAAGAAGAAAAGTTTTTCCTTTTTTATAACTAATCCTAATTAATTTAAAATCTAATATCTAAGATTAAGATAATATCTTTTTCTCTTTTCAAATTCAAATTTGAATCAGAATCAATTAAATAATCCACGCCTTGTAACGTGGGGACCACTTGGCTTCACTGGATCCACGCCTAACTTGGCAGAGAGCTGCGCCTTACTTGAGTGCCGAAATGGGGCCTAGAAATCGCCCCCAGCATTTTCCGCATTCTCTGCACGTCGCGCATGTCACGCATACACATCAGTTACGCGTACGCGTCGATGGTCTATTCTGCGTGTCACGCGTATGCGTCAGTTATGTGCACGCGTCGTTGTGCAACTTCACTTTTCACGTGTACGTGTCAGTCACGTGCACGTGTCACCATGGAAAGCTCTAAACCACGCGCACGCGTCAGGTATGCGCACGCGTCGCTCCTCACTGTCATCTTCTTCAATTCTTGTGCTGCAGAAACTCCATATATCCAGCTGAATGCTACCTAAAATAAACAGAATTGCACAAGACTCAAAGTAGCATCCATAGTGGCTAAAAGACAATTAATTCTTGATTAAACTCAACAATTTAAGTGCAAATTCACTAGGAAAAGATAGGGAAGATGCTCACGCATCAACTTACAATCCATTCTAGGATTCGTTTTAGTTCTCTATTTGGACTTTAGCTTGCCCATTTGTCTGTGGGTGATATGGAGTTGCCACTTTGTGGTTAATTCCATATCGGATCAGAGTAGAGTCAAGCTGTTTATTGTAGAAATGAGTGCCTCCACCACTAATCAATATCCTAGAAATGAGTGCCTCCACCACTATCTTAGTATTATTAGTTGGTGTTGCAATTGCCTCTACCCACTTAGATACATAGTTTACTGCTACCAGGATATAAGTGTTTGAATATGATGGTGGAAAAGTCCCCATGAAGTCAATACCCCATACATCAAACAACTCAATCTCTAAGATCCCTTGCTGAGGCATGGCATAATCGTGAGGCAGATTACCAGCCCTCTAGCAACTGTCACAGTTACGTACAAACTCTCGGGAGTCTCTATAGAGAGTAGGTGGTGCACGAAATTGCGATCTCAATGGCACCAACAACTTGGTACGCACAATTGTAATCTCAACTCTTTTTCACAACTTTGCACAACTAACCAGCAAGTGCACTGGGTCGTCCAAGTAATAAACCTTACGTGAGTAAGGGTCGATCCTACGGAGATTGTCGGCTTGAAGCAAGCTATGGTCATCTTATAAATCTCAGTCAGGTGGATTCAAATGGTTATGGAGTTTTAATAATTTAAAAGATAAATAAACATAAAATAAAGATAGAGATACTTATGTAATTTATTGGTGGGAATTTCAGATAAGCATATGGAGATGCGTTATTCCTTCTAAATCTCCGCTTTCCTACTGCCTTCATCCAATCCTTCATACTCCTTTCTATGGCAAGCTGTATGCTGGGTTTCACCATTGTCAATGGCTACTTGCCGTCCTCTCAGTGAAAATGGTCCTCTACAGTTTCTATACGGCTAATCAACTGTCGGATTGCTCGTCTCGGATGAAAAATACCATGCACATATATCGTATGGCTAAACAGCTATTGGTTCTCGATCGTGTAGGAATAGGATTTACCATCCTTTTGTGTCTGTCACCACACCCAACAGTCGCGAGTTTGAAGCTCGTCACAGTCATCCCATCCCAGATCCTACTCGAAATACCACAGACAAGGTTTAGACTTTCCGGATTTCAAGAATACTGGCAATGGATTCTAGCCTATACCACGAAGACTCTAATCTCGAATTCAGATGCCCCATTGTCAGAGGGGAGTCAATGTGAATCGTTCATTAGAAACCCAAGAGATATACATTCAAGCTTGTTTTCATGTAGAATGGAAGTGGTTGTCAATCACGCGTTCATAAGTGAGAATGGTGATGAGCATCACATAATCATCACATTCATCATGTTCTTGTGTGCGAATGAATATCTTAGAATAAGAATAAGCATGAATTGAATAGAAGAAAAATAGTTCTTTGCATTAATACTCAAGGAACATCAGAGCTCCACACCTTAATCTATGGTGTGTAGAAACTCCACCATTGAAAATACATAAGTGATGAAGGTCCAGGCATGGCCGAATGGCCTGCCCCCAAAACGTGATCAAGAGATCAAAAGATGATCAAAAGATCAAGGATGATCAAAAGATGTCTAATACAATAGTAAAAGGTCCTATTTATAGTAGACTAGTTACTAGGGTTTACAGAAATAAGTAAATGATGCAGAAATCCACTTCCGGGCCCACTTGGTGTGTTCTTGGGCTGAGCATTAAAGCTTTCACATGTAGAGGTCTTCCTTGGAGTTAAACACCAGTTTGTAACTTGTTTCTGGCATTTGACTCTAGCTTGCAGCTTGTTTTTGGCGTTTAATGCCAGAATAGGGCAGAAAGCTGGCGTTGAACGCCAGTTTGCATCGTCTAAACTCGAGCAAGGTATGGACTATTATATATTGCTGGAAAGCCTTGGATGGCTAATTTTCAACGCAATTGAAAGCACGCCATTTGGACTCCTATAGCTCCAAAAGTTCTATTTCAAGTGCAAGAAGGTCAGAATCCAACAGCATCAGTAATCCTTCTTCAGCCGCTGAATCTGATTTTTGCTCAGGTCCCTCAATTTCATCCAGAAAATACCTGAAATCACAGAAAAACACACAAACTCATAGTAAAGTCCAGAAATGTGAATTTTTCTTAAAAACTAATAAAAATATACTAAAAACTAACTAAATTCTACTAAAAACTATCTAAAACAATGCCAAAAAGCTTATAAATTATCCGCCCATCACAACACCAAACTTAAATTGTTGCTTGTCCCCAAGCAACTAAAAATAAAATAGGATAAAAAAAGAGAATATACAATGAATCTCATAATATCAATGAAACTTAGTCCCAATTAGATGAGCAGGGCTAGTAGCTTTTTGCCTCTGAACAGTTTTGGCATCTCACTTTATCCTTTGAAATTCAGAATGATTGGCATCTATAGGAACTCAGAATTTCAGATAGTGTTATTGATTCTCCTAGTTTAGTATGTTGATTCTTGAACACAGCTACTTCATGAGTCTTGGCCGTGGCCCTAAGCACTTTGTTTTCCAGTATTACCACTGGATACATAAATGCCACAGACACATAACTGGGTGAACCTTTTCAGATTGTGACAAAGCTTTGCTAAAGTCCCCAGTTAGACGTGTCCAGAGTTCTTAAGCACACTCTTTTTGCTTTGGATTACGACTTTAACCATGCAGTCTCAACCTTTTCACTTTGACCTTCATGACACAAGCACATGGTTAGGGACAGCTTGAATTAGCCGCTTAGGCCAAGATTTTATTCCTTTGGGCCCTCTTATCCACTGATGCTTAAAGCCTTGGATCCTCTTTACCCTTCCCTTTTGGTTTAAAGGGTTACTAGCTTTTTGCTCTTGCCTTTTGGTTTAAAGAGCTATTGGCTTTTTCTGCTTGCTTTTTCTTTTTCTTTCTTTTTCTTTATTTTTTGCTTTTTTTTCGCAAGCTTTGTGTTTTTTCACTGCTTTTTCTTGCTTCAAGAATCAATTTTTTTATTTTTCAAATTATCAATAACATTTCTCTTTTTTCATTATTCTTTCAAGAGCCAACAATTTTAACATTCATAAACGTCACTATAAAAAATATGTACTGTTCAAGCATTCATTCAGAAAAAAAAAGTATTGCCACCACATCAAAATAATTAAACTAATTTCAAGATAAAATTCAAAATTCATGTACTTCTTGTTCTTTTGCAAATAGAAACATTTTCATTTAAGAAAGGTAAAAGATTCATGGAACATTCATAGCTTTAAGACATAGACACTAAACACTAATGATCATGTAATGAAGACACAAACATAGTCAAAACATAAAGCATAGGAAACGAAAAATAGAAGAACAAATAACAAGGGAAATTAAAGAACGGGTCCACCTTAGTGATGGCGGCTAGTTCTTCCTCTTGAAGACCCTATGGAGTGCTTTAGCTCCTCAATATCTCTTCGTTGCCTTTGTTGCTCCTCTCTCATGGCTCTTTGGGCCTCTCTAATTTCATGGAGGATAATGGAGTGCTCTTGGTGCTCCATCCTTAGTTGCTCCATATTGGAGCTCAAATCTCCTAAAGAGGTGTTGAGTTGCTCCCAATAGTTGTGTGGAGAAAAATGCATCCCTTGAGGCAACTCAAGGATTTCTTGATGAGGGACTTTCTCATGCTCTTGTTGAGGTTCATGAGTGGGCTCTCTTGTTTGCTCCATCTTCTTTCTAGTGATGGTCTTTTGAGATGAATCTCTCTATCTCCCATGACTCGGAGTTGGGAGCAAATGCCTTCCGTTTCCTCTTCCTATAGGTTTCTCCAGCCTTACGTGTGTAAATGGTTTGGCCAGGGGGATTTTAGGTGGTTATGATGTGTGAAAATGAAGGAGTGATGAGGGGCAGATATAGGAGTGGAGTGGAGAGGGAATTCTTGTAATAGGGGTTGGGTTTGGGAGGGAGATTGTTTAAATTTGAATGGGCGGGGGTAGGTGGGTTGTATGATGGTTTTGGAGGAGAAATTGAGGTGATTGGTGGAGGTTATTTTGGGGAAGAGTGTTATGGAAAGGTGTAAAAAGGAGAGAAAAATAGTTGGGGTAGGTGGGGATCCTGTGGGGTTCACAGATCCTGAGCTGTCAAGAAATTCTGGTCCCTGCACCTTTCTGGCATTTAAACGCCCTCTATGTGCCATTTCTGGCATTTAACGCCAGCTCTGCTGCCTTTCCTGGCGTTAAACACCAGTCTGACTCCCAATTCTGGCGTTTAACACCCAGAATGCTGCCAGACTGGGCGTTAATCGCCCATTCTGCTATCCTTATTAGCATTTAATGCCAACCAGACACCAGACACCCTTTTCTGGTGTAAAACGCCAGTCTGGCTGCCAACTTTGGCATTTAACGCCCAGAATGCTGCAAGAATAGGCGTTAAATGCCCATTTTGCTATCATTTCTGGCATTTAAACACCAATAAGCTCGTCCTCCAGGGTGTGCTATTTTTTATGCTATTTTTGATTCCTGCTTTAATTCTGCAGCTATTTTTGTGACTCCACATGATCATCAACCTAAAGAAAACATAGACTAACACTGGAAAATAAAATGAAAAAGTAATTAACATAGATAAATAAGATTGGGTTGCCTCCCAATAAGCGCTTCTTTAATGTCAATAGCTTGACAGGAAGCTCTTATAGAGCTTCACAGATGCTCAGAGTATGATTTTGGCCTCCCAACACCAAACTTAGAGTTTGATTGTGGGGGCTCTGCTTGACTCTGTATTGAGAGAAGCTTTCCATGCTTCTTCTCCATGGTTACAGAGGAAGATCCTTGAGCCTTAAACACAAGGTAGTCCTCATTCAGTTGTAGGACTAACTCTCCTCTGTCCACATCAATCACAGCTCTTGTTGTGGCTAAGAAGGGTCTTCCAAGGATGATGGATTCATCCTCATCCCTCCTGGTGTCTAGGATTATGAAGTCAACAGGGATGTAAAGGCCTTCAACATTCACTAAGACATCCTCTACAAGTCCATAAGCCTGTTTTATTGATTTGTCTGCCATCTGTAGTGAGATTTTTGCAGCTTGTACCTCAAAGTTTCCTAGTTTCTACATTACAGAGAGTGGCATAAGGTTTATACCAGACCCCAGGTCACACAGAGCCTTCTCAAAGGTCATGGTGCCTATAGTACAAGGTATTAAGAACCTTCCAGGATCCAGTTTGTTCTAAGGTATTTTTAGCTGAACTAAGGCATTCAGTTCATTGATGAGTAATGGAGGTTCATCCTCCCAAGTCTCATTACCAAATAACTTGGCATTCAGCTTCATGATTGCTCCTAGATACCGAGCAACTTGCTCTTCAATAATATCTTTATCTTCTTTAGAGGAAGAATACTCATCAGAGCTCATGAATGACAATAGTAAGTTTAGTGGAATCTCTATGGTCTCTGTATGAGCCTCAGATTCCTTTTGTTCCCCATTAGGGAACTTCTTAGTGGTCAGTGGACGTCTAGTGAGGTCTTCCTTACTGGAGATCACTGCCTCTTCCTCCTCTATAGGTTTGGCCATTTTGGTTATATTGATGGCCTTGCACTCTCTCTTTGGATTCTCTTCTGTATTGCTTGGGAGAGTACTAGGAGGAGTTTCAGTAACTCTTTTACTCAGCTGACCCACTTGTGCCTCCAAATTTCTGATGGAGGACATTGACTCAGTCATGAAACTGAGAGTGGCCTTAGATAGATCAGAGACTATGTCTGCTAAGCCAGAGCGACTCTGCTCTGAATTCTCTGTCTGTTGCTGAAAGATGATGGAAAAGGCTTTCTATTTCCAAACCTATTTCTCCCACCATTATTGTTATTGAAGCCTTGTTGAGGCTTCCGTTGATCCTTCCATGAGAAACTTGGAGTTTTCCTGCATGAAGGATTATAGGTATTTCCATAGGGTTCTCCCATGTAATTCACCTTTTCCAGTGCAAGATTATCAGGGGCATAAGCTTCTCCTTCAGAGGAGACTTCTTTAGTACTACCGGATGCAGCTTGCAATCCAGTCAGATTTTGAGAAGTCATATTGACTTGCTGAGTCAATATCCTGCTCTGAGCCAATATGGCATTTAGAGTATCAATTTCAATAACTCCTTTCTTCTGAGTCATCCTATTATTAACAGGATTTCTTTTAGATGTGTACATGAACTGGTTATTTGCAATCATCTCAATAAGTTCTTGAGCTTCTGTAGGTGTTTTCAGATGAAGAGATCCACCAGCAGAATGGTCCAATGACATCTTGGACAATTCAGACAAACCATCATACAATATACATATAATGCTCCATTCTGGAAGCATGTCAGAAGGACACCTTTTGGTTAATTGCTTGTATCTTTCCCAAGCTTTATGGAGAGATTCACCTTCGTTCTGTTTGAAGGTTCGGACTTCCACTCTAAGCTTGCTCATCTTTTGAGGTGGAAAGAATTTGGTCAAGAAAGCACTGACCAACTTGTCCCAAGAGTTCAGGCTTTCTTTAGGTTGTGAGTCTAACCATATCCTAGCTCTGTCTCTTACAAGAAAGGGGAAAAGCATAAGTCTGTAGACCTCGGGATCAACCCATTGGTCTTAACAGTATCATAGATCTGCAAGAATTCATCTAAGTACTGATGAAGATCTTTCGATGGAAGTCTGTAGACCTCAGGATCAACCCCATTGGTTGTAATTCTACTGCATTAGAGAAACTAATTGAGGCTTAAGCTCAAAGTTGTTTGCTCCAATGGCAGGAATTGAGATGCTTCTTCCACAGAAGTTGGAAGTTGGTGCAGTATAGTCACCAAGCATCTTCCTTGCATCTCTAGCATTGTTGTTGGGTTCGGCAGCCATGTCTGCTTCTTTTTCAAAATTTTCTGTAAGGTCCTCTCCGGAGTGTTGTGCTTTAGCTTCCCTTAGCTTCCTCTTCAGAGTCCTTTCAGGTTCAAGATCAGCTTCAACAAGAATGTTTTTATCCTTGTTTCTGTTCATATGAAAAAGAAGAGAACAAAGGGAGTATGGGAATCCTCTATGTCAAAGTATAGAGATTCCTTGAGGTCTCAGAGGAAAAGAAGAATACAAGAGTGAGAAGAAAGAGGAGATGAGTAATTCGAACAGAGAGAAGAGAGAGGGATTCGAATTATGAGTACAAGAGTAGTGTTAGCAGTTAAATAAAATAAATAGAAGGAGATGAGAGAGAGAATATTAAAATTTTAAAAGGAGGAAGAAGAAAAATATTTTTATTTTATTTAATTAATTAAGTTAGTTTCAAAAAATTGAAAAAGAAATAGAAGAAAATTGAAAACTAAAACAATTAGTTAATTAAAAAGATTTAAAAAAATAGTTAGTGATTTTCGAAAATTAGAAGTGGAAAAGTAGTTAGGTGGTTTTGAAAAAGATAAGAAATAGTAAACTTTTTAAAATTAAAACAAACAAGTCAAGTGGTTAGTTGAAAAAGATTTGAAAATAATTTTGAAAAGATAAGAAGTTAGAAAAAGATTTTGAAATTAAAATTTTAAAAAGATATGATTGGAATTTATTTTGAAAAAGAGTTGAGAGAGAAATTAAAAAGATTTTATTTTTTAAAATTAAAGTTGATGACTTGACTAACAAGAAACTAAAAGATATGATTCTAGAATTCAAAGATTGAACCTTTCTTAACAAGAAAGTAACAAACTTGAAATTTTTGAATCAACACATTAATTGTTAGCAAGGTTTTTTGAAAATATAAAAAAAAAATATTTTTGAAAAATTAGTTTTAAAATTTTTGAAAACATTAAATGAAAAATGAAAAAGATTTTGAAAAATTTTAAGAATGACATTCAAAAATCATAAAAAAATGAAAAAAAAATTGATTTTGAAAAAGATTTGAAAAGATAAAGTTTTTAAATTGAAATTTTGACTTGACTAACAAGAAACAACTGAATTTTAAAAATTTTTGACCAAGTCAACTCAATTTTGAAAATTATGAAAAGACTAAGGAAAAGATTTTTTTTACTTTTGAATTTTTAATGAGGAGAGAGAAAAACAACAAAATGAAACATAACATAAAAATTTAAGATCAAAACAAATAATGCATGCTAGAAGACTTTGAATGTCAAGATGAACACCAAGAACACTTTGATGATCATGATGAACATCAAAGAACATATTTTTAAAAATTTTTAAGAAAAGAAATACATGCAAGAGACCAAACTTAAAAAAATTTTAATGTTTAGACACCATGAATTCAAAAATGCACAAGAAAAACAAGAAAAGACACAAAACAAGAAAATTTAAAGATCAAACAAGGAAAATCATCACGAACAACTTGAAGATCAAGAAGAACATAATGAATATATTTTCAAAAATTTAAGAAAAATTAAGACATGCAATTGACACTAAACTTAAAATTTGACACAAGACTCAAACAAGAAACACAAAATTTTTGTTTTTGGTTTTTATGATTTTATGAAATTTTTTTTGAAACAAGAAAGAAGGTTACCTAATCTAAGCAACAAGATGTACCGTCAGTTTTCCAAACTCAAACAATCCCCGGCAACGGCGCCAAAAACTTGGTGCACGAAATTGCAATCACACTTTTGCAACTCCGCACAACTAACCAGCAAGTGCACTGGGCCGTCCAAGTAATAAAACCTTACGCGAGTAAGGGTCGATTCCATAGAGATTGTCGGCTTGAAGCAAGCTATGGTCATCCTGTAAATCTTAGTCAGGCAGACTTAAATGGTTATGAGATTTTGATAATTAAAGGATAAATAAAACATAAAATAAAATAAAGATACTTATATAATTCATTAGTGGGAATTTCAGATAAGTTTTGTTGCTTATGAACTCTGCTTTCCTATTATCTTCATCCAATCATGCGTGCTCCCTTCCATGGCAAGCTGTATGATCCTCTCAGTGAAAATGGTCCAGCTACGGTTTTTGTACGGCTAATCAACTGTCGGATTTCTCGTCTCGGATGAAAAATACCAGGCACAGTTACCGCACGGCTAATCATCTGTCGGTTCTCAATTGTGTCGGAATAGGATCTCTCTATCCTTTTGCACACGGTCACTGCGCGCAACATTCGTGAGTTTGAAGCTCGTCACAGTCATCCACTCCCAGATCCTACTTGGAATACCACAGACAAGGTTTAGACTTTTTGGATCTCAGGAATGCTGCCAATTGGTTCTAGCCTATACCACGAAGGTTCTAACCTCACGGGCTCGGTCCTTAGATCAGAGACCCAAGAGACTATACTCCGGCTGTCATCCAATGACTACGTTGAACATTATGTAGACCGCTTGTGGTTGTCAGACACGCGGATCTTGGTTAAGCGAGTAACAAAGATAGTGGGTGATTGTCACGGGTCACCCCTCCATTCTGACTTAACTGAATTAAGTACGAGAGTATATCTTGCAAAAGAAGTAAGCATGAATTGAAAGAGAAGCAATAGTACTTGCATTAATTCATGAAGAACAGCAGAGCTACGCACCTTAATCTGTGAGGTGTAGAAACTCCACCGTTGGAAAATACATAAGAGAAAATATCCTAGGCATGGCAGTGAGGCCAGCCAAGCCTGAAGTTGATCAAAGGATCAAAAGATGATTCAAGGATATGAATACAATAGGAAAGACTAGTATTTATACTAAAATAGTTACTAAGGATTACAGAAAATAAGTAACTAAGTGCAGATAGTGCAGAAATCCACTTCTGGGGCCCACTTGGTGTGTGATTGTACTGAGTATTGAGCTTTACACGTGCATAGGCCCTTTAGGAGTTAAACGCCAGCTTCGTTGCCAGTTTGGGCGTTTACCTCCAGTTCTGGAGCCAGTTTCGGCGTTTTACGCCAGAAAAGGGTCTCTGGCTGGCCTTTAAAAGCCAGTTTGGACCATCAAATCTCAGAAAAAGTATGAACTATTATATATTGATGGAAAGAACAAGATTTCTACTTTCCAACGCAATTGAGATCGCGCCAATTGGGCTTCTACAGCTCCAGAAAATCCACTTCGAGTGCAGGAGGGTCAGAATCCAACAACATCTGCAGTTCTTTCTCAACCTCTGAATTAGACTTTTGCTCAGGTCGCTCAATTTCAGCCAGAAAATACCTGAAATTACAGAGAAACACACAAACTCATAGTAAACTCCAGAAATGTGATTTTTGCATAAAAACTAATAAAAATATAATAAAAAGTAACTAAAACATACTAAAAACTACCTAAAAACAATGCCAAAAAGCATATAAATTATCCGCTCATCACAACACCAAACTTAAATTGTTGCTTGTCCCCAAGCAACTAAAAACAAAATAGGATAAAACGAAGAGAACGTACACTAAATTTCAAAATATCAATGAAGCTTAGTTCCAATTAGATGAGCGAGACTAGTAGCTTTTTGCTTCTGAACAGTTTTGGCATCTCAATTTATCTTGTGAAGTTTAGAATGATTGGAATCCATAGGAACTCAAAATTCAGATAGTGTTATTGATTCTCCTAGTTTAGTATGTTGATTCTTGAACACAGCTACTTTATGAGTCTTGGTCGCGACCCTAAGCATTTCGTTTTCCAGTATTACCACTGGATACATAAATGCCACGAACACATAACTCGGTGAACCTTTTTAGATTGTGACTCAGCTTTGCTAGAGTCCCTAGTTATAGGTGCCCAGAGTTCTTAAGCACTCTTTTTTTGCTTTGGATCACTCACTCTCAAGATTTTCACTTGGACCTTCATGACACAAGCACATGGTTAGGGACAGCTTGATTTAGCCGCTTAGGTCAGAATTTTTTTCATTTGGGCCCTCCTATCCATTAATGCTCAAAGCCATGAATCCATTATTCTTGGAAGACCTTTCCTAGCCACAGTAGAAGCTGTGATTGATGTTGATAGAGGAGAATTAGTCCTTCAATTGAATGGGGACTACCTTGTGTTTAAAGCTCAAGGATCTTGCTTTGCAACCATGGAGAGGAAGCATGAAAAGCTTCTCTCAATACAGAGTCAAACAAAGCCCCCATAATCAAACTCTAAGTTTGGTGTTGGGAGGTCCCAACAATGCTCTGAATATCTATGAGGCTCTTTGAGTTCCCACTGTCAAGCTACTGGCATTAAAGAAGCGCTTATTGGGAGGTAACCCAATTTTTATTTATCTATAATTTTATTATTCTTTTATGTTTTATTAGGTTCATGATCATGTGGAGTCACAAAATAATTGCTAAAATTAAAAATAGAATCAAAAATAGCAGAAGAAACAGCACACCCTGGAGGAAGAGCTTACTGGCGTTTAAACGCCAGTAGGGGCATCTGGCTGGCGTTCAACGCCAGAACAGAGCATGAATCTGGCGTTGAACGCCAGAAACAAGCAGCAATCTGGCGTTTAAACGCCAGGATTGCACCCTGAGGAAAGCTGGCATTTAACGCTAGAAACAAGCATCAGGCTGGCATTAAACGCTGGAAACATGCTACATTTGGGCGTTTAACACCAGAAACAAGCTTCAGTCTGGCATTAAATGCCAGGATTGCAGGAATAGGGCGTTTTACATGCCTAATTGGTGCAGGGATGATTCATCCTTGACACCTCAGGATCTGTGGACCCCACAGGATCACCTCAGGATCTATGGACTGATGATTGGATTTTTGACGGTTTAGAATTTCACAAATGAATTCTCATTGCAAGTATGGTTTCTAAACCAATCATTAATCCTCTCATACAAAAAGTTATTTGTCACTAAAACAAACCCCTAAAATTTATAAACCGAAGTATTCAAACCTCGGGTCGTTCTCCCTAGGAATTGTAATGAAGTGTTTTGTTATTGGTTGTGAGTTATTTTTGGGGTTTTAATAAGAAACATGAAAGATAAATGGCAAGAAAGTAAACTAAGGCCTAAAAAGGTCTTGGCAAGGGTTGGTGGTCAAGGATCTCTATCCTAATCACTAACCACAATATGAGAATTGGCAAGGATTAATCTCATTAAATCATCCTCTAACTAGTAGCAAAGGAAAGTCAAATGAGCTATATCAATCATAGTCCATAAGTCCTAACTCTCCACTAATTCAATTAGTGAGAACTAGAGTCAATGGATCCCAATCATCAATTATTTGGACATTAGTAACTCAAGAGTTCCTAAGTTACCTTTCCAAGCCAAGAACATAAAACTCTACTCTAGAATCCAACCAAGCATTTTCTCAAACACTTGGAGGGCACAAAAGAAAAGCATAGTAAATTGACAACAAGAGTGAAATCTAACAACAATTATTGAAAGGAATTAACAACAACAATCAAAAGAAACACATTTATTATGAATTACCTTGATTGAATGGAAAGAGAGTAGAAGAAACAAAAGTAGATCTACAACAAAACACAAGAACAACATAAAGGAAATTACAACAAAAGAATGGAAGAAGAATGAATGTAACAACAAGGAATTGAGAAGATAGAAGTAGAAGAAGATGAATTAAAATCTAGATCTAAGAACTAAACCTAATCCTAATCCTAATCATAGAGAGAAGTGATAGCTTCTATCTCTAGAAACTACTTCTAAAACTAAACTATAACTAATGGTAACTAACTTCTAAATGTTGTGAAGTATATTTATTCCCCCTTCAATCCTTGGCTTAAATAGCATCAGAAATGAGTTGGATTGGGCCCATAAGGCTCTAGAATTCGCTGGCCACGTATTGCTTTAAGTGGATCATATGGTAGCAACGACGCATGCGCGTATAGTGCGCGTACACGTCACCATACGTGTAGCAACTATGGAAAATCTTATATCGTTTCGAAGCCCTGGATGTTAGCTTTCCAACTCAACTAGAACCGCATCATTTGGACCTTTGTAGCTCAAGTTATGACCGATTAAGTGCGAAAAGGTTGGCTTGACAGCTTTTGTGATTCCTACATTTCTTCATGAGTTCTCCATTTTTACATACTTTTCCTTCATTCCCTTAATCCAATCTTTGCCTCCTAAATCTGAAATCACTGAACAAACATATCAAGGCATCTAATGGAATCAAGGTGAATTAAATTTAGCTATTTTAAGACCTAAAAAGCATGTTTTCACTCTTAAGCACAATTAAAGGAGAATATACAAAACCATGCTATTTCATTGAATAAATGTGGGTAAAAGGTGATAAAATCCCCTAAATACAATACAAGATAAACCCTACAAATGGGGTTTATCATGGACCCCACAGGATCCCCACCTACCTCAACTCACCTTCTCTCTCACACACCTTTTCATAACACTCTTCCCCAAACACCTTTCACCAATCACCTCAATCTCTCTTCCCCATCACCTCTTCACCACTCACATCCATCCACTCTTCCCTATAAACCCCACCTACCTTCAAATTCAAAATCTCTTTCCCACCCAAACCCACCCTAAATGACCAAACCCACTACCCTCTCCCTCCAATATATAAACCCCTCCATCCTTCTTCATTTTCACACAACATAACCCTCTCTTCTCCCCCTTGGCCAAAACTCACAACTCTCTCCCTCTCCTCCATATCTTCTTCTTCTTCATCTATTCTTTCTTCTTTTGCTCGAGGACGAGCAACATTATAAGTTTGGTGTGGTAAAAGCATAGCTTTTTTGTTTTTCCATAACCATTGATGGCACCTAAGACCGGAGAAACCTCTAGAAAGAGGAAAGGGAAAACAAAAGCTTCCACCTCTGAGTCATGGAGGATGGAGAGATTCATCTCAAAAGCCCATCAAGACCACTTCTATGAAGTTGTGGCCAAGAAGAAGGTGATCCCCGAGGTCCCTTTCATGCTCAAGAAAAATGAGTATCCGAAGATCCGACATGAGATCCAAAGAAGAGGTTGGAAAGTTCTTACCAACCCCATTCAACAAGTCAAAATCTTAATGGTTCAAGAGTTCTATTCTAATGCATGGATCACTAGAAATCATGATCAAAGTATGAACCCGAACCCAAAGAATTATCTTACAATAGTTCGGGGGAAATGCTTAGACTTCAGTCCGGAGAATGTAAGGTTGGCATTCAACTTGCCTATGATGCAAGAAGATGCACGTCCCTACACTAGAAGGGTCAACTTTGATCAAAGGTTAGACCAAGTCCTCATGGACATATGTATGGAAGGAGCTCAATGGAAAAGAGACTCTAAAGGTAAACCGGTTCAATTAAGAAGACTAGACCTTAAGCCTGTGGCTAGAGGATGGTTGGAGTTCATCCAACGCTCCATCATCCCCACTAGCAACCAATCCGAAGTTACTGTGGATCGGGCCATCATGATCCATAGCATCATGATTGGAGAGGAAGTAGAAGTTCATGAAGTCATCTCCCTAGAACTCTACAAAGTAGCTGAAAAGCCCTCCACCTTAGCAAGGCTAGCTTTTCTTCATCTCATTTTCCATCTATGCTACTTAGCTGGAGTTGTCATAGAAGGAGACATCCTCATTGAAGAGGAGAAGCCCATTACTAAGAAGAGGATGGAGCAAATAAGAGAGTTCATTCATGGATCTCAAGAGATGCATGAGGAAGCTCATCATCAAGAAATCCCTGAGATGCCTCAAGGGATGATTTTCCTCTAAACAACTGTTAGGAACAACTCAACACTTCTCTAGAAGGATTGAGTCATGACATGAACCAATTAAGGGTGGAACACTAAGAACACTCCATCATTCTCAATGAGATTAGAGAAGATCAAAGAGCTATGAGGGAGGAGCAACAAAGGCAAGAAAGAGACATAGAGGAGCTCAAGGACATCATTGTTCCTTCAAGAAGAAGATGCCACCATCACTAAGGTGGACTCATTCCTTAACATCCTTGTTCTTATCTCTCTGCTTTTCGATTTTTGAGCTTCATGTTTGCCTATGTTTGTGTCTTTACTACATGATCATTAGTATTTAGTAACTATGTTTTAAGGCTATGAATAATTCCATGAATCCTTCACCTTTCTAAAATGAAAAAATGTTTTTAATACAAAAGAACAAGAAGTACATGAGTTTCGAAAATGTCCTTGAAATTAGCTTAATTATATTGATATGGTGACAATACTTTTTATTTTCTGAATGAATGCTTGAACAGTGCATATTTTTGATCTTATTGTTTATGAATGTTAAAATTGTTGGCTCTTGAAAGAATGATGAAAAAGAGAAATGTTGTTGATGATCTGAAAAATCATAAAATTGATTCTTGAAGCAAGAAAAAGCAGTGAAGAACAAAAGCTTGCAAAAAAAAAAGTGGCGAAAAAATAAAAGAAAAAGAAAAAGCAAGCAGAAAAAGCCAATAGACCTTAAAACCAAAAGGCAAGGGTAAAAAGGATCCAAGCCTTTGTGCATCAATGGATAGGAGGGCCCAAGGAAATAAAATCCAGGCCTAAGCGGCTAAATCAAGCTGTCCCTAACCATGTGCTTGTGGCATGCAGGTCCAAGTGAAAAGCTTGAGACTAAGTGGTTAAAGTCATGATCCAAAGCAAAAAGAGTGTGCTTAAGAGCTCTGGACACCTCTAACTGGGGAGTTTAGCAAAGCTGAGTCATAATTTGAAAAGGTTCACCCAGTCATGTGTCTGTGGCATTTATGTATCCGGTGGTAATACTGAAAAACAAAGTGCTTAGGGCCACTGCCAAGACTCATAAAAGTGCCTGTGTTCAAGAATCAACATACTTAACTAGGAGAATCAATAACACTATCTGAACTCTGAGTTCCTATGGATGCCAATCATTCTAAACCTCAAAGGAAAAAGTGAGATGCCAAAACTGTTCAGAAGCAAAAAGCTACAAGTCCCGCTCATCTAATTAGAAGCAAAATTCACATTTCTGGCATTTACTACAAGTGTGTGTGTTTTTCTGTGATTTCAGGTATTTTCTGGCTGAAATTGAGGGACCTGAGCAAAAATTTGATTCAAGCTGAAAAAGGACTGCTGATGCTGTTGGATTTTGACCTCCCTACACTCGAAATGGATTTTCTTGAGCTACAAATCTCAAAATGGCGCGCTCTCAACTGCATTGGAAAGTAGACATCTAGGGCTTCTCAGCAATATATAATAGTCTATACTTTATTCGAGTTTAGATAATGCAAACTGGTGTTCAACGCCAGTTCCATGCTGCATTCTGGAGTAAAACGCCAAAAACACGTCACAAACCAGAGTTAAACGCCAAAAACACGTTACAACTTGGCGTTTAACTCCAAAAGAAGCCTCTGCACGTGTAAAGCTCAATCTTAGCCCAAGAACACACCAAAGTGGGCCCCGGAAGTGGATTTCTGCACTTAGAATTTTTTCTGTAAACCCTAGCAGCTAGTTTAATATAAATAGAACTTTTTACTAGTGTACTAGTGTCTAGTCTTTTGATCATTCGGTCTTTTGATCATTTAGGGGAGCTAGCCATTCAGCCATGCCTAGACCATCACTTATGTATTTTCAACGGTGGAGTTTCTACACACCATAGATTAAGGTGTGGAGCTCTACTGTACCTCGATTTTTAATGCAATTACTACTATTTTCTATTCAATTCAGCTTATTCTTGTTCTAAGATATTCGTTTCACTTCAACATGATGAATGTGATGATCCATGACACTCATCATCATTCTCACCTATGAACGCGTGACTGACAACCACTTCTGTTCTACCTTAGAACGAGCGAGTATCTCTTGGATTCCTTAATCAGAGTTTTCGTGGTATAAGCTAGAATTGTTGGCGGCCATTCTTGAGAATCCGAAAAGTCTAAACCTTGTATGTGGTATTCCGAGTAGGATTCAGAGATTGAATGACTGTGACGAGCTTCAAACTCGCAATTGTTGGGCGTAGTGATAGACGCAAAAGAATCAATGGATTCTATTCCGACATGATCGAGAACCGACAGATGATTAGCCGTGCTGTGACAAGAGTATTTGGACCATTTTCACTGAGAGGATGGGAAGTAGCCATTGACAACAGTGATGCCCTACATACAGCTTGCCATGGAAAGGAGTATGAAGAATTGGATGAAAGCAGTAGGAAAGCAGAGATTCAACAGGAACAAGCATCTCTATGCACTTATCTGAAATTCCTACCATTGAATTACATAAGTATCTCTATTTCTATTTTATGTTTTATTTATTATTATTTTCGAAAACCATTATAACCATTTGAATCAGCCTGACTGAGATTTACAAGATGACCATAGCTTGCTTCATACCGACAATCTCTGTGGGATCGACCCTTACTCACGTAAGGTTTATTACTTGGACTACCCAGTGCACTTGCTAGTTAGTTGTGCAAAGTTGTGAAGAATGTGAGTGAACCATAGTAGTGTGCACCAAGTTTTTGGAGCCATTGGTAAGAATTGTTCAAGTTATGAAAAAGAGTAAATCACAATTTTGCCTATCAGTGATCTAAGTCTTCTTGCTGATTTATTCGTCTGCTTCTCTGCAATTTTTACATTTCTGTTCTTGATTCAATTTGATTTACTCTTCCTGCAAGTTTATGATTCTGTCAATTGTTCTTGAGTTCTAATCTATTGCTTTCTTTAATTTCCCTTCACCCAATTCCCTTTACATTTGCTGCACTTTACATTTCTTGCTCTTTAAGTTTCAGTCAATTTTACTTTCTGCAATTTATAATTCCTTGTTATTTACATTCTGCTGCTTGAATTTCACTCAACTCACCAATGTTAGCTTGACTAAACTAATCACCTCACTAAAGTTGCTTGATCAATCAATTCCTGTGGGATCGACCTCACTCTTGTGAGTTAGTACTACTTGATGCGACCCGGTACACTTGTCGGGGAGTTTATGTGGAATCATTTTTCCCTCATCAAGTTTTTTGCATCGTTGCCGGGGATTGATTTAGATCAACAATGATTAAGTGGGTGAGAAGTCTAGATCAAGCATTTTCTTTTTTTTGTTCTCTGATTTAAGCTGATAGCAAGGTGTTTGAATTATTGCCTCACTAAGAAATTCTTCTCTGTGACATGAATTTCAATTTTCAATGGTGTTGTGTTTTACAAAATTCAAATGGAGTTCAACTCATCTTATGATCAAACAAATTTTATGGGATATTACCTATGATGAGTTTGGAATTCAAACCCCATAAATTTTTTTTATTATGAATCCACTCTTTTGGCAAGCGCATCAAAATTATCGTCAAGTAATAACCCACAGTGAAGTGGGATCGTATCCACAGAGATTGGTAAATTTGAACAGTTTTAATCAATTGATGAATTAGTCAAGCGGGACAGATAGATTGTAATTGCAGAATTATAAATGGCAAAAATGTAAACAGCTAAACTGTAAAGGAAAGCAATAAAGTGCATAAATGGAAATAGCATAATGTAAAGTGCAGAATCATAAATGACTTAATTGTAAATGGGAATGGGGAATTGCAGAATGTAAAAGCAAGCTATAAAGAAAGTAGTAGATAAGAATGGGGAAATTCATTGAGATCAGGAGATGTTGTCTCTTTGGATCAATTCCAGCTTATATCCTCTTCAAGCATGCAACTCATTGACCTCTTGGCAATCATGATTGATTGAGCCCCAATCCCTTGGTGACTCAATCTCTCAGATCTTGATCAATAGCCAATTCCTTGGTCTAATTGTTCATGAAGAGAGATATGCTTGGTCCCTGATTATACCACACATCATCATAGGTCCAAGTAGAGGGAGGATTATATGTAACGATATCCAAACACCAAAACCCAGATCCTACTCAAGTGTGAGAAGGGATTTCAAGCATGGTTTCATGTTTCCTTTTCCAAGGTTCCTATGAAACCCATTTTTGCATTCAATCTCTTTTCCAATATAATTGAACACTAAGCATGGAAAACAAAATTTCTTTTAGCAAATCAAAGAGAAGATGAAGAGAAGAAGAATTTCACTATCATCAATCCATCAAGTACAACAGAGCTCCCTGAGAGGGAATTTAACTACTCATAGCTCAAAGAAAAGTACTCAAAAGTAAAGAAGATGATGAAGTATAAAAGTGGATCTAAAACTTAGCTCTTTAACTGCTTAACCCCCTTTTTCAGTACATCTTGGGGGTATTTATACTACTCCTAGCTCTCAAAATAAAAGAATTACAAAAATGAAAAGGAAAATTACAATTTGGAGGGAAAAGAAACTCAATAAGCGTGACTTCCCAGCTGGCGTGTGGCTAGCGCTTTAGTGGCGTGCCACGTGCTCCTCCAATTCTGGCTTGGCGTGCCACGCCCAGTCCCTCAAGTGGCACGCTCTTCTTCAATAACATCCCTGGCGTGCCACGCCTTCGAGCTCAAGTGGCACGCCCAGGGTCTTTTAATACCCATGTAGCCTGATGTGCCACACCTTCGAGCTTAAGTGGCACGCCCTAGCCTTTTTCCTCTTCTTCTTGCCTCTGGAGACTTGAACTAGCGTGGCACGCCAGGGTCTGGCATGCCACGCCCTTGCTGCACGCTTGATCAAGTTCTCTGGAAAGTTGAACTAGCATGGCACGCCCAGGGTTTGGCGTGCCATGCCCTTTGTAAGCAAGTGATTCTTCTGTTTGGCGTGCCACGCTACGAACTCAAGTGGCATGCCCCAATGGCTTTTGTCTTAAATGACACTGGCGTGCCACGCCTGGGGTTCAAGTGGCACGCCCAAGTGAGGAATAGTGGATGGCGTTCCACGTCCTCGACACCAAGTGGCACGCCCATGTGTTTGGCCTCCTTTAACTTCTCTGGAAACTTTTACCAGCGTGCCACGCCTAGAGGCTGGCGTGCCACGCCCATGATCTTGCCTTGGTTCTAGTAGCTGGCGTGCCACGCCCAGCACTCAAGTCGCACCCCATAGTGAGATTCTTGGATTGGCGTGCCACGCCTTCAATACGAAGTGGAACGCCCAGCCCTTGCTTTGGCCACTTTGTGCATTGGCGTGCCACACCTGGTCGCTCAAGTGGCACGCCCAGACTTCATTAGCCTTCAACCCCTTCTCTGAGATTTTGTACCAGCGTGCCACGCCATGCTACTCAAGTGGCACTCCCATACATTTGTGGATTTCTCAAGCTTGGCATGCCACGCCTGGTTGCTCAAGTGGTACGCCTAAGTGACTTTTTGATGTTGGCGTGCCATGCCTTCGATACCAAGTGGCACGCCCGTGGTGATGGTTCCTTCTGGAATGATGAGTTGGCGTGCCACGCCCCTTGGCTCAAGTGGCACGCCCATAGAAGGTGATGGGTTCGGCGTGCCACGCCCAACCTGGCGTGCCACGCCCGCTTTAGTGTCCTCCATTGTTGCGCTCTAGAACTTTGTACTAGCGTGCCACGCCCAGTTCCTGGCGTGCCACGCCCAGCTCCTAGCGTGGCACGCTAGTTCATTTTTTTGGCGCTTGCTCTAAATGGCACGCCCGCTTCACACGCCTAGCTCTTTTTTGTTGTTTTCTTCCCCCTTTTTGATGTCTTTTTCACCTGAAATTCAGCATAACTCATCTCAAAGCAATGTACCATAATATTCATCAAATAATGCATGAATTGCAATGATCAAATGAGATTTATGCTCTTTTATGGTCCTCTTTATGCAAGAAGGAAGGGTAGATGATGCAAGTCATCAACCCACCATCACCAATTTCTAATGATGGCTGGGAATATCACCAACAAATTACAGATCCTGAGCACTCCAATCCATGGAGATATGTCTCAGAACCATAAGATGAGCAAGAGAATCATATGGGATACTTTCCACCACCACAAAATGATTCAAGTCATTATTCTAATGGTGGCTGGGAGTATCACCAAGAAATAAAAAATGATTAAGCAATTCACATGAGATATGATCCAGAACCACAAGATGATTTATGTCATCATCCTCATGGTAGCTGGGCATATCAACAAGAGTATGAACAATCAAGTGAAATGAACTATTTCCCAGAGCCACAAAGTGACTCATATTGCTATGATACTGACATAAATTGTGGCTGGAAAGGGAATTTCAATGTTTCATCTTCTGTTCATCAAGGAACATCATCATTTGATTGTGCTGTCAATACATACATGGAAAGTTGTTCCCCAATGCCACAAGTTGATTCATACTGTGATGAATTCAACAATTCTTCAAGTTATGCTTGGGAGAATCAAAACCAGAAAGTATTTGACAATTCATACTCCACTTATCAAGAGCCATTATCACTTAAGCAAACCTTCAAATCATTCATGAAAAACTGTCCACCCTCACCTCCCAGTTTCTCATTTGAAAATTCTTCATCACTAGATGATACCTCAACACAAAGTTTCCTCCACGATCCATACCAACCACAAAATTCATTCCACAATTCACAAAATTCATTCCACACCCCTCAATACAACTTCACCACAACACATCCATGTCACCAAAATTACTCTCAACCTTCATCTCTTGAACTAGCAGTTGAGGATTACCTTCAATGGTCCAAAGAATCCTTAGAAAGCCAATGCCAAGTCATTGAAATATAAGAATAACTCTTGGAAAGACACAAACAATCCTGGAAAGAAATCCTCTTCAAGAAGATGATTGGGCCCTTAGAGCAAATAAGGAGAAACTCATAACTATCAAACTGTGAGAATGAAGACCAATTTGTGGGGGAGGAAGTGGAAAAACAAGAACAAAAGGTCTCTGTGTCAAGTGAAATTGCAATGAAGGATGAGGAACACGAGCCAAGGATTTTATATTCACAAAAGCTAATTGAAGTGACAATAGAACATGAAGATTCCCTCCCAAAGGACTTAATGGAAAGTCATGAAGAAGGAATAGAGGAAGAAAATCAAGAGAAGGATAACTCAATTGAGGCAGAGAAGTGCATAGAGGAAGGGCTCATAGAACCACCAATTCAAGAGGCTCTTGATGAAGAAAACACTCCAATAATCACACAACCACCAAGTCTTGATATCCAAGAAGTGAAGGCAACTAACAAGAGCACCAATCCTACCCCTGATCCAACAAGCAAGTTTAATCAAGCCATTAACAAAAGAAAGCTTGCTGAGGAGAGACCAAGACAGGGGACAACAGCTGAATCTTCTCCCCCCTTGAGGTCATTCCTCTTAACAAATTGGAAGAAGAGGAAGAAAGTGAAGAACAACATGTCAAGCTAATGACACTAAAAGAGCGCTTGTTGGGAGGCAACCCAACCTTAGGTAACATTTCATTTCTCTACTTTCTTTCCTTGTTATGTTTATTTTTAATAAATTGGCATATGATTACATTCTAAGTTTGGTGTTGCCCTGCAACAATTTGTTTTCAATCCTTCAGGATGATTGCATCAAAAATGAAAGTGTCACACGATGAGCGGATAATTTATACGCTTTTTGGCATTGTTTTTAGGTAGTTTCTAGCATGTATTAGTTACTTTTTAGTATATTTTTGTTAGTTTTTATGATAAATTCACATTTCTGGACTTTACTATGAGTTTGTGTGTTTTTCTGTGATTTCAGGTATTTTTTGGCTGAAATTGAGGGACCTGAGCAAAAATTTGATTCAGATGCTGAGAAAGGACTGCAGATGCTGTTGGATTCTGACCTCCCTACACTCAAAGTGGATTTTTTGGAGCTACAGAAGCCTAATTGGCGCACCCCGAATTGTGTTGGAAAGTAGACATTTTCCAGCAATGTATAATAGTCCATACTTTACCGGAGATTTGATGGCCCAAACTGGCATCCAAAAACCAACCAGAGAGCTGGAGTTAAATGTCCAAACTGGCACTCAAGCTGGCGTTTAACTCCAAGGATGGCCTATGCATGTGAAAGCTTTAAAGCTTAGCCCAAGCACACACCAAGTGGATCCCGAAAGTAGATTTCTGCACTATCTACTCATTTTCTGTAAACCTAGCTTACTAGTTTAGTGTAAATAGCACTTTTTACTATTGTATTAGGGTCTTCTTTTGGAACCCTTGAGCTTCATGATCATCTTTGGGGAGGCTGGCCATTCGGCCATGCCTAGACCTTTTTCTCTTATGTATTTTCAATGGTGGAGTTTCTACACCTCATAGATTAAGGTGAGGAGCTCTGCTGTTCCACATGAATTAATGCAAGTACTATTGTTTTTCCTTCAATTCACGCCTAGTTCTTCTCCAAGATATACTCTTGTACTTAATTTAGTTAAGTCAGACTGAAGGGGTAACCCGTGACAATCACCCACTATCTTTAGTACTCGCTTAGCCAAGATCCGCGTGCCTGACAGCCACAAAGTGGTCTACATGATGTTCAACATAGTCATTGAATGCCAGCCAAAGTATACTCTCTTGGGTCTCTGATCCACAGATTTGCATAGTCTCTCCTGACAACAGAGCATCTGACCCTATGATTAGGATCTTCGTGGTATAGGCTATAATCAATAGACAGCATTCCTGAGATCTGGAAAGTCTAAACCTTGTCTGTGGTATTTCGAGTAGGATCTGGGAAGGGATGACTGTGAGGAGCTTCAAACTCGCGAATGTTGGGTGCAGTGACAGTGTGCAAAAGGATCAATGGATCTTATTCCAACACAAGTGAGAACCAATAGATGATTAGTCCTGAGGTAGCTGTGCCTGGTATTTTTTATCCGAGACGAGAAATCCGACAGTTGATTAGCCGTATAGAGACTGTAGACGGACCATTTTCCCTAAGAGAATCATACAGCTTGCCATGGAAGGGAGGACACATGACTGGATGAAGACAATAGGAAAGCAGAGGTTCAGAAGCAACAAAGCATCTCCAAACGCTTATCTGAAATTCCCACCAATGAATTACATAAGTATCTCTATGTTATTTCTGTCTTATATATCTTTTAATTATCAACACCTCATAACCATTTGAATCCGCCTGACTGAGGTTTACAAGATGACTATAGCTTGCTTCAAGCCGTCAATCTCCGTGGGCTCAACCCTTACTCAGGTAACGTATTACTTGGACGACCCAGTGCACTTGCTGGTTAGTTGTGCGGAGTTGTGAAAAGTGTGATCACAATTTCGTGCACCAAGTTTTTGGCGCCGTTGCCGGGGATTGTTCGAGTTTGGACAACTGACAGTTCATCTTGTTGCTTAGATTGGGTAATTTTATTTTATGTTTAAGCTTTCTTTTATTTTTATTTTCGAAAAAAAAAATAATAAATACAAAAAAATTAATAAAACCATAAAAAAAAATTGTGTTTCTTGTTTGAGTCTAGTGTCAAATTCTATGTTTGGTGTCAATTGCATGTTTTCAAATTTTCTCAAGTTTTCAAAAAAAATTCATGCATTGTGTTCTTCATTGATCTTCAAGTTGTTCTTGATTATTTTCCTTGTTCTGATCTTTAAATCCTCCTTTTTTGTGTCCTTTCCTATTTTTCATATGCATTTTCAAATCCATGGTGTCTAAACATTGAAAATTTCTAAGTTTGGTGTCTTGCATATCCTTCTTTTCTTAAAAATTTTCAAAAATATGTCCTTGATGTTCATCATGTTCTTCAAAGTGTTCTTGGTGTTCATCTTGACATTCAAAGTGTCCTTGCATGCATTACTTGTTTTGATCTTGCATTTTTATGTTTTATTTCATTTTGTTGTTTTTCTCTCTCTTCATTAAAAATTCAAAGATGAAAAAAATATATTTTCAAGTAAATAATATAGAGAAATGAAGGTTCAGAACATGAGGCAGAAGAACCACAGAGAAAAAGAGCTCACTGGCGTTAAAATGTCAGTAAAGAGGTAACTTGGGCGTTAAACGCCAGAATGGCTATCATTCTGGGTGTTTAACACAAGTAAAGGTATCATTTTGGGCGTTAAACACCAGAATGGGCAGCGTTCTGGGCATTTAATGCCAGAACTGGCAGCATTCTGAGCGTTTAGAAAAATGCCCAGTAAAGAAGGACTTCTGGTGTTTAACGCCAACTAGGGTATCTGGCTGGGCGTTAAACGCCGGTAGCCACATGGACGTTAAACGCCAGAATGGATATCATTCTGAGCGTTTAACACCAGGATGACACAAGGGAGGTAATCTTGTATCCAATTCAAATTTTTTTCAAATTTTCATGCTTTAATTCAAAATTTTAAAATCTTATCTTTCCACATTTTCAAAAATCCTTGCTAACAATTAATGTTTTGATTCAAAAATTTGTAAGTTTGTTACTTTCTTGTTAAGAAAGGTTCAATCTTTGAATTTTAGAATCATATCTTTTAGCTTCTTATTAGTCAAGTCATCAATTTTAAAAATCAAATCTTTTTCAATAATATCTTTTCAATCATATATTTTTAAAATCAAATCTTTTTCAATCAAATCTTTTTCAATCATATCTTTTTAAATTTTGATTTCAAAATCTTTTTTTAACTTCTATCTTTTCAAAATTATTTTCAAACCTTTTTCAACTACTATTTCTTATCTTTTTCAAACCACCTAACCACTTTTCCACTTCCAATTTTCGAAAATCACTAACCACTTTTTCAAAAATCTTTTTAATTAAAACAAAAACACTAAGTTAATTAAAAATCTTTTTAGTTTTAATTTTCGAATATTCTCTCTCTAATCTCTTTCTATTTATTTGCTAACACTTCTCTTCTACTCATAATTCGAACCCCCTCTCTCCCTCTGTGTTCAAATTCTTCTTATTCTCCCTCTACCTCATTCCTCTAATCTTCTTTTCTTCTGACACCTCAAGGAATCTCTATACTGTGACATAGAGGATTCCACTACTTCCTTTGTTCTCTTCTTTTTCATATGAGCAGAAACAGGGATAAAAACATTCTTGTTGAAGCTGATCCTGAAACTTAAAGGACTCTGAAGAAGAAGCTAAGAGAAGCTAAAGCACAACACTCCGAAGAGGACCTTACAGAGAATTTCGAAAAAAGAAGCAGACACGGCAGCCAAAACCAACAACAATGCTAGAGATGTAAGGAAGATGCTTGGTGACTATACTGCACCAACTTCCAACTTCAATGGAAGAAGCATATCAATTCCTGCCATTGGAGAAAACAACTTTGAGCTTAAGCCTCAATTAGTTTCTCTAATGCAGCAGAATTGCAAGTTTTATGGACTTCCATCAGAAGATCCTCATCAGTTCTTAGCTGAATTCTTGCAGATCTGTGATACTGTCAAGACCAATGGGGTTGATCCCCAGATCTACAGACTTATGCTTTTCCCCTTTGCTGTAAGAGATAGAGCTAGGATATGGTTGGACTCACAACCTAGGGAAAGCCTGAACTCTTGGGACAAGTTGGTCAATGCTTTCTTGACCAAATTCTTTCCACCTTAAAAGATGAGAAAGCTTAGAGTGGAAGTCCAAACCTTCAAACAGAAAGAAGGTGAATCCCTCTATGAAGCTTGGAAAAGATACAAGCAATTAACCAAAAGGTGTCCTTCTGACATGCTTCCAAAATGGAACATCATATGTATATTCTATGATGGTCTGTCAGCGTTGTCCAAAATGTCATTGGACCATTCTACTGGTGGATCTCTTCATCTGAAAACACCTGCAAAAGCCCAAGAACTCATTGAGATGGTTGCAAATAACCAGTTCATGTACACTTCTGACAGAAATCCTGTGAATAATGGGATGACTCAGAAGAACGGAGTTCTTGAGATTGATACTCTGAATGCCATATTGGCTTAGAACAAAATATTAACTCAGCAAGTCAATATGATTTCTCAGAATCTGATTGGATTGCAAGCTACATCTGGCAGTGCTAAAGAAGCCTCCTCTAAAGGAGAAGATTATGACCCTGAGAATCTGGTACAAGAAATCGTGATACACAACTTCGTGTAGCTGACCAGCAAGTGCACTAGGTCATCCAAGTAATACCTTACGTGAGTAAGGGTCGATCCCATGGAGATTGTCGGCTTGAAGCAAGCTATGGTCATCTTGTAAATCTCAGTCAGGTAGATTCAAATGGTTATGGGGTTTGATAATTAAAAGAACGAAATAGAACATAAAATAGGATAGAAATACTTATGCAATTCATTGGTGGGAATTTCAGATAAGCGTATGAAGATGCTTTGTTCCCTCTGAGCCTCTGCTTTCCTATTGCCTTCATCCAATCATTGATACTCCTTTCCATGGTAAGCTGTATGTAGGTGGATCACCGTTGTCAATGGCTACAATCCATCCTCTCAGTGAAAATGGTCCTCTACGGTTTTCCGCATGGCTAATCAGCTATCGATTCTCGATCGTGTCGGAATAAGATCTATTGATCCTTTTGCGCATTGACATTGTGCCCCACAGTCGTGAGTTTGAGGCTCATCACAGTCATCCCATCCCATTTTGGGCATTTTAATCCAATTCTGGTGCTAGTTTGGGCGTTTTACGCCAGAATTTTTATGCTAACTTGGAATGCCAGTTTGGGCCATCAAATCTCGGGCAACGTATAAACTATTAACATTGCTGGAAAGCCCAAGATGTCTACTTTCGAACGCAATTGAGAGCGTGCTAATTCGGCTTCTGTAGCTCCAGAAAATCCATTTCGAGTGCAGGGAGGTCAGAATCCAACAACATCTGTAGTCCTTTTTCAGCCCCTGAATCAGATTTTTGCTCAGGTCCCTTAATTTCAGCCAGAAAATACCTGAAATCATAGAAAAATACAAAAACTCATAGTAAAATCCAGAAATATGATTTTTGCATCAAAACTAATAATTATATACTAAAAACTAACTAAATCATACTAAAAATTACCTAAAAACAATGCCAAAAAGCGTATAAATTATCCACTCATCACAACACCAAACTTAAATTGTTGCTTGTCCCCGAGCAACTGAAAACACAATAGAATAAAAAGAAGAGAATATACAATGAATCTCACAATATCAATGAAACTTAGTCCCAATTAGATGAGTGGGGCAAGTAGCTTTTTGCTTCTGAACAGTTTTGGCATCTCACTTTATCCTTTGAAATTTAGAATGATTGGCATCTATAGGAACTCAGAATTTTAGATAGTGTTATTGATTCTCCTAGTTCAATATGTTGATTGTTGAACACAGCTACTTTATGATTCTTGGCCGCGACCCTAAGCACTTTGTTTTCCAGTATTACCACCGGATACATAAATGCCACAAACACAAAACTGGGTGAACCTTTTCAGATTATGACTCAGCTTTGCTAAAGTCCCCATTTATAGGTGTCCAGAGTTCTTAAGCACACTCTTTTGCTTTGGACCACGACTTTAACCACTCAGTCTCAAGCTTTTCACTTGGACCTGCATGCCACAAGCACATGGTTAGGGACAGCTTGATTCAGCCGCTTAGGCCAGGATTTTATTCCTTTGGGCCCTCCTATCCATTAATGCTCAAAGCCTTGGATCCCTTTTTACCCTTGCTCTTTGGTTTAAAGGGCTATTGGCTTTTTCTACTTGTTTTTTCTTTTTCTTTCTTTTTCTTTTTCGCCTCTTTTTTTCAGCTCTTTTTTTTGCTACTTTTTTTCTTTTTTTTCCACTACTTTTTCTTGCTTCAAGATTTAATTTCATGATTTTTCAGATTATCAATAATATTTCTCTTTGTTCATCATTCTTTCAAGAGCCAACAATTTTAACATTCATAAACTTCACTATCCAAAATATGCACTGTTCAAGCATTCATTCAGAAAACAAAAAGTATTGCCACCACATCAAAATAATTAAACTAATTTTAAGATAAAATTTGTAATCCATGTACTTCTTATTCTTTTCTAATTAGGAACATTTTTCATTTAAGAAAGGTGAAGGATTTATGGGACATTCATAGCTTCAAGGCATAGACACCAGACACTAATGATCATGTAATAAAGACATAAAAATAGATAACACATAAAGCATAAAAATAAAAAAACGAAAAGATAAGAACAAAAAAATCAAAGAACGGGTCCACCTTAGTGATGGCGGCTGGTTCTTCCTCTTGAAGGTCCAATGGAACGCTTGAGCTCCTCTATGTCTCTTCCTTGCCTTTGTTGCTCTTGGTGTTCCATCCTTAGTTGCTCTATATTGGAACTAAAATCTCCAAAAGAGGTGTTGAGTTGCTCCCAATAGTTGTGTGGAGGAAAATGCATCCCTTGAGGCATCTCAGGGATTTTTTGATGAGGGACTTCCTCATGCTCTTGTTGAGGTCCATGGGGTGGACTCTCTTGTTTGCTCCATCCTCTTTCTAGTGATGGACTTTTGAGATGAATCTCTCCATCTTCCATGAATCAGAGGTGAAAGCTTTTTCCTTCCCTTTCCTCTTCTAGAGGTTTCTCCGGCCTTAGGTGCCATAAATGGTTATAGAAACACAAAAAGTAATGCTTTTTCCACACCAAACTTAAAAGGTTTGCTCGTCCTCGAGCAAAAGAAGAAAGAAGGGAGGAGAAGAAGAAGAAAATGGAGGAGATGGAGAGGTTTGAATGGTTCGGCCAAGTGGAGGAAAGAAGTGTTTATGATGTGTGAAAATGAAGGAGGGATGAGGGGTGTATATAGAAGTGTGAAGAGGAGAGAGTGAGGTGGGGTAGGTGGAGATCCTATGGGGTCCACAGATCCTGAGGTGTCAAGGATTTCTCATCCCTGTACCATTCTGGCATGTAAACGCCCTCTGAGTGCTGATCCTCGCATTTAACACTAGCTTTTCTTCCCTTTCTGGCGTTGAACGCCAACTTTGTGCCCTTTTCTGGCGTTAAACGCCAGTCTGGTACCCTTTTCTAGTGTTAAACGCCAGTTTGGTGCCCTTTTCCGGCGTTAAACGCCCAAAATAGTGCCAGACTGGGTGTTTAACGCCCATTCTGCTACCCTTACTGGTGTTTAAACGCCAGTAAGCTCCTCCTCTAGGGTGTGCTATTTTTAATGTTGTTTTTGAGTTTGCTTTTATTTTTGCAGTTGTTTTTGTGACTACACATGATCATTAACCTAAAGAAAACATAACAATGGAAAATGGAAATTTAACATAGATAAATAAAAATTAGGTTGCTTCACAGTAAGCGCTTCTTTAATGTCAATAGCTTGACAATAAGCTCTCATGGAGCTTCACAGATATTCAGAGCATGGTTGGGGCCTCCCAACACCAAACTTAGAGTTTGAATATGGGGGCTCTATTTGACTCTGTATTGAGAGAAGCTTTTCATGCTTCTTCTCCATGTGACAGAAGGAGATCCTTGTGCCTTAAACACAAGGTAGTCCTCATTCACTTGAAGGACCAAATCTCCTCTGTCAACATTAATCACAGCTTTTGCTGTGGCTAGGAAGGGTCTGCCAAGGATGATGGATTCATTCTTATTCTTTCCAATGTCCAGGATTATGAAGTCAGCAGGGATGTAAAGGCCTTCAACCTTTACTAAGACATCCTCTACAAGTTCATAAGCCTGTTTCCTTGAATTGTCTGCCATCTCCAGTGAGATTCTTGCAGCTTGTACTTCAAAGATCCCTAGTTTCTCCATTACAAAGAGTGGCATGAGGTTTACACTTGACCCCAGGTCACACAGAGCCTTCTCAAAGGTCATGGTGCCAATGGTGCAAGGTATTAAGAACCTTCTGGGATCCAATTTCTTTTGAGGTATCTTCACCTGAGCCAAGGCATTTAGTTCATTATTAAGAAATGGAGGTTCATTCTCCCAAGTCTTGTTACCAAATAACTGGGCATTTAGCATCATGATTGCTCCAAGGTACTTAGCAACTTGATTTTCAGTAATATCTTCGTCCTCTTCAGAGGAAGAATACCATCAGAGCTCATGAATGGCAGAAGTAGGTTCAATGGAATCTCTATGGTCTTTGTATGAGCCTTAGATTTCCTTGGTTCCTCAATAGGAAATTCCTTTTTGTCCAAAGGACATCCCATGAGGTTTTTCTCACTTGGAATCACGTCCTCCTTACTCCCTCCAGGTTTGGCCATGTTGGTCATGGTTATGGCCTTGCACTCTCTCTTTGGATTTTCTTCTGTATTGCTTGGGAGAGTACTAGGAGGCGTTTCAGTAACCTTCTTACTCAGTTGACCCACTTGTGCCTCCAAATTTCTAATGGAGGATCTTGTTTCATTCATGAAACTTAGTGTGGTCTTAGATAGATTAGAGACTATGTTTGCTAAGCTAGAGAGACTCTGCTTAGAATTTTCTGTCTGTTGCTGAGAAGATGATGGGAAAGGTTTGCTATTGCCAAACTTGTTTCTCTGACCATTATTGTTATTGAAGCCTTGTTGAGGCTTCTGTTGATTCTTCCATTAGAAATTTGGGTGATTCCTCCACAAAAAATTGTAGGTGTTTTCATAGGGTTCTCCTATGTAATTCACATCTTCCATTGCAGGATTCTTAGGGTCATAAGCTTCTCCTTCAGAGGAGGCTTCTTTAGCACCGCCAGATGCAGCTTGCAATCCAGTCAGATTCTGAGAAATTATATTGACTTGTTAAGTCAATATTTTGTTTTGAGCCAATATGGCATTCAGGGTATCAATCTCAAAAACTCTTTTCTTCTGAGTTATCCCATTGTTCATAGGATTTCTTTCAGAAGTGTACATGAACTGGTTATTTGCAACCATTTCAATGAGTTCCTGGGCTTCTGCTGGCGTTTTCTTCAGATGAATAGATTTGCCTGCAGAATGGTCCAATGACATCTTGGATAACTCAGATAGACCATCATAGAAGATACCTATGATGCTCCATTCTGAAAGCATGTCAGAGGGACACCTTCTAATCAATTGCTTGTATCTTTCTCAAGATTCATAGAGGGATTCACCTTCCTTTTGTTTGAAGGTTTGAACTTCTACTCTAGGCTTACTCATCTTTTGAGGTGGAAAGAATTTAGCTAAGAAGGTATTGACTAGCTTTTCCCAAGAGTTCAGGCTGTCTCTAAGTTGTGAGTTCAACCATATACTAGCTCTGTCTCTTACAGCAAAAGGGAAAAGCATAAGTCTATAGACCTCGGGATCAACTGCATTGGTCTTAATAGTGTCACAGATTTGCAAAAATTCAACCAAGAACTGATGAGGATCTTCCAATGGAAGTTCATGAGACTTGCAATTCTGTTGCATCAAAGAATCTAATTGAGGCTTAAGCTCAAAGTTGTTTGCTCCAATGGCAGGAATAGAGATGCTTCTCCCATAGAAATCGGGAGTAGGTGCAGTAAAGTCACCAAGCACCTTCCTTGCATTGTTGGCATTGTAGTTATTTTCGGCTACCATGTCTTCTTCTTTTTCAAAGATTTCTGTCAGGTCCTCTCCAGAGAGTTCTGCTTTAGCTTCTCTTAGCTTCCTCTTCAGAGTCCTTTTAGGTTCAGGATTAACTTCAACAAGAATGCCTTTATCTTTGTTCCTACTCATATGAGAGAAAATAAAACAACGAAAGTATGGAATCCTCTACGTCACAGTATAGAGATTCCTTGATGTGTCAGAGGAAAAGAAGAATAGAAGGATGAGGTAGATAAAGAAGAATTTGAACATATAAAGAGGGGAGAAGGTTCGAATTATTAAGAGAGGAGGAGTGTTGGTGATTAAATAGAAAGAGATGAGAGAGGAAATTTTCAAAAATTTTTAGATAAAATAAAATTAGAGTTTAAAAAAATTAGTTACTTAAAAAGATTTTTGAAAAAGTGGTTAGTGATTTTCGAAAATTTTAAGTGAAAAAGTGGTTAGGTGGTTTTGAAAAAGATTTTGAAATAGTAAAAAGATTTGAAAATCAATTTTGAAAAGATAAGAAGTTAGAAAAGATTTTTGAAATAAGAATAAAAGAGATATGATTGAAAAAGATTCGATTTTAAAAAGATATGATTGAAAAGATGTGATTGAAGAAAATTTGATTTTAAAAAGATATGATTGAAAAGATATGGTTGAAAAAGATTTGATTTTTTTAAAATTGATGACTTGACTAACAAGAAATTAAAAGATATGATTCTAAAATTCAAATATTGAACCTTTCTTAACAAGAAAGTAACAAACTTGAAATTTTTGAACCACAACATTAATTATTAGCAAGGATTTTCGAGAATATTAAAAGAAAAATGAAAAACATTTGATTTTGAAAAAGATGTGATTGATAAGAGAGGATATGAAAAAGATAAGATTTTGAAAAATTAGTTTTAAAACTTGAAAAATTGAAAAAGATTTGAATTGAAAATAAAACTATCTCCTTGGTGGTATCCTGGCGTTAAACGCTCAGAATGGTATCCATTCTGGCGTTTAACACCCACTTGTCTACCTTTTTGGGCGTTAAACGCCCAGCCAGGTACCCTGGCTGGCGTTTAAACGCTAGAATTCTTTCTTCACTGGGCATTTTGAACGCCCAGCTTTTTCTCTGTGATTCCTCTGCTGTATGTTCTGAATCTTCAATTCTCTCTATTATTGACTTGAAAAGACATAATTTTTGATAATTTTTGAGAAAAGAAAAAAACATGCAAGACACCAAACTTAGAAATTTTCATACTAGAGATACTAACAATTTGAGATTGCATATGAAAAACAACAAAAGACACAAAACAGAGAATTTAATGATCAGACAAAGAAAACCATCAAGAACAACTTGAAGATCATGAAGACCATAATGCATGAGTTTTCAAATTTTTTTTTTAGGTAAAATTAAAAAATATGCAATTGACACCAAACTTAAAATTTGACTCTATACTCAAATAAGAAACACAAAAATATTTTTGATTTAATGATTTTATAATTTTTTTGTATTTTTTTGAAAATTATTTTGAAAAAAGAAAATAAGAAACTCAAAATTTTTAATACGAATTCCAGGAATCATGCAATGTTAGTCTAAAGCTTCAGTCTAAAAAGATTAGACAAGGTTAGCTAAGCTTCAGCAAGATATTACATACAACAGCCAAATTGATGGGAATCAACTAGGCCCCTGTGATGATAAAAGCATCATCTAAAACTCTAGAATTCATTCTTAAAAATTCTGAAGAACAAAATAAAAAAAAAGAAAAATACCTAATCTAAGTAACAAGATAAACCGTCAGTTGTCCAAACTCGAACAATCCCCAGCAACGGTGCCAAAAACTTGGTACACGAAATCATGATACAAAACTTCGTGCAGCTGACCAGCAAGTGCACTGGGTCGTCCAAGTAATACCTTACGTGAGTAAGGGTCGATCCCACGGAAATTGTCGGCTTGAAGCAAGCTATGGTCATCTTGTGAATCTCAATCAGGCAGATTCAAATAGTTATGAGGTTTGATAATTAAAAGAACGAAATATAACATAATATAGGATAGAAATACTTATGCAATTCATTGGAGGGAATTTCAGATAAGCGTATGAAGATGCTTTGTTCCCTCTGAGCCTCTGCTTTCCTATTGCCTTCAACCAATCATTCATACTCCTTTCCATGGCAAGCTGTATGTAGGTGGATCACTGTTGTCAATGGCTACCATCCATCCTCTCAGTGAAAATGGTCCTCTATAGTTTCCCGCATGGCTAATCAGCTGTCGGTTCTCGATCGTGTCGGAATAAGATCCATTGATCCTTTTGCGCACTGTCACTGTGCCCCACAGTCGCGAGTTTAAAGCTCGTCACAGTCATCCCATCCCAGATCCTACTTGAAATACCACAGACAAGGTTTAGACTTTTCGGATCTCAAGAATGCTGCCCATTTGATTCTAGCTTATACCACGAAGACTCTGATTGCACGGAATGGAAGCTTTGTTGTTAAGAGAGGTAACCATGCATCGTGAACCAAGAGGCTAAGAGATACACACTCAAGCTCTCGCAGATAGAACGGAAGTGGTTGTGAGGCACGCGTTCATAAGGGAGGATGATGATAAGTGTCACGAATCATCACATCCATTAGGTTGAAGTACGAGTGAATATCTTAGAATAAGAATAAGCTTGAATTGAATAGAAGAACAATAGTACTTTGCATTAATTCATAGGAACAGCAGAGCTCCACACCTTAATCTATGGTGTATAGAAACTTCACCGTTGAAAATACATAAGAACAAGGTCTAGGCATGACCATTCCTCCCAAATATCATGAAACAAACAAAAAAGGGTTCAAAGACCTGATCCCAAGATCAAAGATGATCAAAAGATGAAAATACAACAGTAAAAGGTCCTATTTATAGAGAACTAATAACCTAGGGTTTACAGAAATAAATAAATGATGCAGAAATCCCCTTTCGGGGCCCACTTAGTGTGTGCTTTGGCTGAGCATTGAAGCTTTCACGTGCATAGGCTTTTCTTGGAGTTAAACACCAGCTCTGGTGCCAGTTTGGGCGTTTAACTCCAATTCTGGTGCCAGTTTGGGCGTTTTACACCAAAATTTTTATGCTGACTTGGAACGCCAGTTTGGGACATCAAATCTCAAGCAAAGTATGAACTATTATACATTGCTGGAAAGCCCAAGGTGTCTAATTTCCAACGCAGTTAAAAACGCACCAATTCGGCTTCTACAGCTCTAGAAAATCCATTTTGAGTGCAGGAAGGTCAGAATCCAACAGCATCTGGAGTCCTTTTTCAGCCCCTGAATCAGCTTTTTGCTCAGGTCCCTTAATTTCAGCCAGAAAATACCTGAAATCACAGAAAAATACACAAACTCATAGTAAAGTCCAGAAATGTGATTTTTGCATAAAAACTAATAATTATATACTAAAAACTAACTAAATCATACTAAAAACTACCTAAAAACAATGCCAAAAAGCGTATAAATTATCCGCTCATCAGAATCCTGCAATGGAAGAGGTGAATTACATGGGAGAATCCTATGGAAACACCTATAATCCTTCATGGAGGAATCATCCAAATTTCTCATGGAATGATCAACAGAAGCCTCAACAAGGCTTCAACAACAATAATGGTGGGAGAAATAGGTTTGGCAATAGCAAGCCTTATCCATCATCTTCTCAGTAATAGATAGAGAATTCTGAGCAGAGCCTCTCTGGCTTAGCAAACATAGTCTCTGGTCTATCTAAGACCACTCTCAATTTCATGAATGAAAAAAGGTCCTCCATCAGAAATTTGGAGGCACAAGTTGGTCAGCTGAGTAAAAGAGTCACTGAAACTCCTCCTAGTACTCTCCCAAGCAATACAGAAGAAAATCCCAAAAGAGAGTACAAGGCCGTAGCAATAACCACAATGGCCGAACATGGAGAGAGTGAAAAGGCAGTGATTCCCAGTGAGGAAGACCTCAAGGGACGTCCACTAACCAATAAAGAGTTCCCTATTGAGGAACCAAAGGAATCTGAGGCTCACACAGAGACCCTAGAGATTCCACTAAACTTACTATTGTCATTCATGAGCTGTGATGAGTATTCTTCCTCCGAAGAGGATGAAGACACTGTTGAAGAGCAAGTTGCTCAGTATCTAGGAGCAATCATGAAGCTGAATGCCAAGTTATTTGGTAATGAGACTTGAGAGGATGAACCTCCATTGCTCATCAATGAACTGAATACATGGATTCAGTAGACATTACCTCAAAAGAAACCGGATCCCGAAAAGTTCTTAATACCTTGCACCATAGGCACCATGAACTTTGAAAAGGCTCTGTGTGACCTAGGGTCAGGTATCCACCTCATGCCACTCTCTATAATGGAGAAACTAGGGATCTTTGAAGTACAAGCTGCAAGAATCTCACTAGAGATGGCAGACAAATCAATGAAACAGGCTTATGGACTTGTAGATGATGTCTTAGTGAAGGTTAAAGGCCTTTACGTCCCTGCTGACTTTATAATCCTAGACAATGGGAAGGATTAGGATGAATCCATCATCCTTGGAAGACCCTTCCTAGCCACACCAAGGGCTGTGATTGATGTGGACAGAGGAGAGTTAGTCCATCAATTGAATAAGGACTACCTTGTGTTTAAGACTCAAGGATCTTCTTCTGTAAACATGGAGAAGAAGCATGAAAAGATTCTCTCAATACAGAGTCAGACAAAGCCCCCACACTCAACTTCTAAGTTTGGTGTTGGGAGGCCACAACCATGCTCTGAGCATCTGTGAAGCTTTGTAAGAGCTTCCTGTCAAGCTATTTACATTAAAGAAGCGCTTATTGAGAGGCAACCCAATTTTATTTATCTATATTAATTACTTTTTTATTTTATTTTCCATTGTTATTATATGTTTTCTTTAGGTTGATGAGCATGTGAAGTCACAAAAACAGCTGCAGAATTAAAGCGGAATCAAAAATAGCATCAAAAATAGCACACCCTGGAGGACGAGCTTACTGGTGTTTAAACGCCAGTAAGGATAGCAAAATGGGCGTTTAACGCCAGTCTGGCAGTATTCTGGGCATTAAACGCCAGAAATGGTAGCCAGACTGGCGTTTAACACCAGAAAAGGGTGTCTGGTATATGGCTAGCATGAAACGCCAATAAGGATAGCAGAATGGGCATTTAACGCCCAGTTTGATAGCATTCTGGGTGTTAAACACCAGAAATGGTAGCCAACGCCAGGAAAGGCAGCAGAGTTGGTGTTAAACGCCAGAAATGGCACCTAGAGGGCATTTAAACGCCAGAAAGGTGCAGGGACCAGAATTCCTTGACTCCTCAGGATCTGTGGACCCCACAAAATCCCCACCTACCGCAACTCTTTTTCTCTCATTTTCACACCTTTCCATAACACTCTTCCTCAAAATAACCTCCACCAATCACCTCTATTTCTCCTCCAAAACCATCATACAACCCACCTACCCCCACCGATTCAAATTGAAACCATCTCCCTCCTAACCCAATCCCTATTACATGAATTACCTCTCCACTCCACTCCTATATAAGCCCCTCATCACTCCTTCACATCACAACCACCTAAACCCCCTTGGCCGAACCATTCACACACCTCCATCTCTTCTATCTCTTCTTCCTCTAATTCTTTCTTTCTTCTTTGGCTCGAGGACGAGCAAACCTTTTAAGTTTGGTGTGGAAAAAAGCTCACTTTTTGTTTTTCCATAATCATTAATTGCACCTAAGGCCAGAGAAACCTCTAGGAAGAGGAAAGGGAAGGAAGTTGCTTCCAACTCCGAGTCATGAGAGATGGAGAGATTCATCTCAAAAGCCCGTCGCTAGAAAGAGGATGGAGCAAACAAGAGAGCCCACTCACGGACCTCAACAAGAGCATGAGGAAGTCCCTCATCAAGAAATCTATGAGATACCTCAAGGGATGCATTTTCCTCCACACAACTACTGGGAGCAACTCAACACCTCTTTAGGAGATTTGAGTTCCAATATGGAGCAACTAAGGATGGAGCACCAAGAGCACTCCATTATCCTCCATGAAATTATAAAGGACCAAAGAGCCATGAGAGAAGAACAACAAAGGCAAGGAAGAGACATTGAAGAGCTTAAGCACTCCGTAGGATCCTCAAGAGGAAGAACTAGCCGCCATCACTAAGGTGGACCCGTTCTTTAATTTCCTTGTTATTTGTTTTTCTATTTTTCATTTCTTGTGCTTTATGTTTTGTCTATGTTTGTGTCTTTATTACATGATCATTAGTGTCTAGTGTCTATGACTTGAAGCTATGAATGTCCCATGAATCCTTCAACCATTTTTAAATGAAAAATGTTTCTAATTACAAAAGAACAAGAAGTACATGAATTTCGAATTCTATCTTGAAATAGTTTAATTATTTTGATGTGGTGGCAATACTTTTTATTTTCTGAATGAATGCTTGAACAGTGCATATTTCTGATAGTGAAGTTTATGAATGTTAAATTTGTTGGCTCTTGAAAGAATGATGAAAAAAGAGAAATGTTATTGATAATATGAAAAATCATAAAATTGATTCTTAAAGCAAGAAAAAGCAGTGAAAAACACATAGCTTGCAAAAAAAAAGGGGGCGAAAAATAAAGAAAAAAAAAGAAAAGCCAGTAACCCTTTAAACTAAAAGGCAAGGGTAAAGAGGATCCAAGGCTTTGAGCATCAGTGGATAGGAGGGCCCAAAGGAATAAAATCCTGGCCTAAGCGGCTAAATCAAGTTGTCCCTAACCATGTGCTTGTGTCATGAAGATCCAAGTGAAAAGCTTGAGACTGAGTGGTTAAAGTCGTGATCCAAAACAAAAAGAGTGTGCTTAAGAACTCTGGACACCTCTAATTAGGGACTCTAGCAAAGCTGAGTCACAATCTGAAAAGGTTCACCCAGTTATGTGTTTTTGACATTTATGTGTCCGATGGTAATACTGGAAAACAAGATGCTTAGGGTCACAGCCAAGACTCATAAGTAGCTATGTTCAAGAATCAACATACTGAACTAGGAGAATCAATAACACTATCTTAGTTCTGAGTTCCTATAGATGCCAATCATTCTGAATTTCAAAGGATAAAGTGAGATGCCAAAACTGTTTCACCTATCCCTGTTTCAACACTTTTCTTTTCTTCTCTTCTTTCCAATTCTTCCCTTCTCCTCTCTTCTTCCCTTCTTTCAATCATCATCCAACACTACCAAACACCATCCATAACCACTTCTTTTAGTTAGTTAGTTAGTTAGTTAGTTAGTTGTTTAGTTAGTTAGTTATTTAGTTAGTTTAATTTTCATCAAATTTTCTGTTTTTCATTATAAGTGTTGGATTATTAATATTGTTTGCTGTTTATTGCTGCTATTCATTGTTGCGGTTATATTTTACTACTTGGTTTTATGTTTTTTTGTTGAAAATTTTTGAATACCAAGTGAATGAAAATTGCCTTCAAGTATCTTAAACCTTTTCAAATTGCATGTTGTAACTAGCCACCATGTGATTTAAATCATTTTCTTTGATTAGGCAATTTCTTGATGAATGTTGTACATTTACCTTAATGCATTGTGCTTCGTGATCATATGCATTCATATGTAATCCATTTGCTTGAATGTTTTCATGCTTCTTTATCTCTTGTTTGGTTGTCTTAACCTACGAGTTTAGAGTGTTTCAAGCGCACTAGAATAAGTGAAGTGCAAGCTTCTTTTGTGTCAATTGTGACAAAACTTTTTATGTTAATGTGCGTGTATTCTAAATCGTGCGTAATTTAGAACTCACGTACTCTTTTATTCATGTCACCCATTGGGTCACTCACTTCATTCTAGTGAATTACCTCATTCCAATAATTTGGGCTTCCTTGCTTTTATATCTACTTGTTCTCTTATCCTGTTTTCTATTTGTAGGATGTGTTTTCGTAAGCAAAAGTGGAAGCGAAAAAAAGAACATGTAGCAACCGATTGACCTACCAGCTGAAGCTAGCGATTCGGAGAGTAGCCGTACTCCCTTGATCATCTTTGAACATTTAAATGTGGGGAGGTCGTCCGACTAGTCGGCGTTTTTAGGTGACAAATTTCTAATCCCAACACTTTTGCATTTCATTTTTTTAGGTCTTTTAAGATTTTTAGTTGCATTTTCTTATTTTGCATATATATGTAATAAGCTTAGTCAAAATTATGATATTTTCCATGGATTAATTCTATAGGGCATCTGTATTGATTTGAGTGAAAACTTTTTCATTGAACTTACTTGAATTATATATTGTGATCATGTTTTTGAGCTGAGAACACAAGCTTGTGAGTTTTTGAGCCTAATTGTGTGGTTACGTTATATAACCACTTATTTTCATTATTGTGTGCATTATTCTCTTCCTATGATTGTAATCTTTGATTTGTTTGATTCTTTATGTCCATTATTCCATGTATACATGCATTTATATGATTGAGGTCATTATTTCATTAGCTCACTTGCCCAAATAGCCTACCTTTTATCTTCCATTGTTAGCCAACTTTGAGCCTACGATTAACCTACTTTGTTCTTTAATTTAGCACATTACAAGCCATAAAGAGAAAAATAATAAATGTCCTTTATTGGATCTTTAATTAGCTTAAGCTAGTGAGTGTGTGTATCATTCAAGTGTGGAAAAATTTGGGACATTGATTAGGATAAAAGGGTGTTTTGTATTTCTATTAAAAATATTGGGAATTGGGTGCATACTCATGTATCAAATGTTTAAACCATATGCATTGATGCTCTTGTATATATTTTAGTTTGAAGAAAAATATAAAAAGAAGAGAAGTATAGAAAAAAAGAAGAAGAAAAGTAATAAAAAAGGGGACAAAATGCCCCAAAGTGAAGTTCAATAAAAATCAATACATATGGGTTGTAACCAAAAAGAGAATGCATGAGTATGTGGAAAAGTGAAGAATGGGTAGTTAGGTTAGCACTTAAATTGCATAGGTTGTCATAGGTTAGGTGGGAAGCTTAGGTTAATCAAAGATTCAAATTCTAGTCCGTTTAACCATATCCAATCCTACCATGACCCTAGCCCCATTACAACCTTATAGAAAGACCTCATGATATTTGTATGCACGCATTGAATAATTGTTGATTGTTAGATGAAAAACAAATCTTGGAATGCATGATTAGGGGAGAATTGAGTGAATCAACCATATACACTTGAGCGACTATAGCGGATACACATCCGGTGAGGGTTCGATTGCTTAATTACATGTTTTCACCATGATCATCCCTTTTCTTGAAAGTTTGTAAAAATCTTTAATAACTCAATCAATTGTGGATGATTGCTACTGTTTTAGCCATTGTGCTTGTATATGTTCTCTTGGGAAATGATTTGTTTTGACCAAGTAGTTGCATTTAGGTAGATTGCATTTAGATAGTTTGTTGCATTGAATAAATGTTGATACCCTTTGTTTCTCTCTTGATTTTAGCATGAGGACATGCTTGGTTTAAGTGTGGGGAGGTTGATTGATGAGCAGATAATTTATACGCTTTTTGGCATTGTTTTTAGGTAGTTTTTATTATGATCTAGTTACTTTTAGGGATGTTTTCATTAGTTTTTATATTAAATTCACATTTCTGGACTTTACTAGGAGTTTGTGTGTTTTTTTGTGATTTCAGGTTTTTTCTGGCTGAAATTGAGGGACCTAAGCGAAACTCTGATAAAAGGTTGACAAAGGACTGCTGATGCTGTTGGATTCTGACCTTCCTGCACTCGAAATGGATTTTTTGGAGCTACAGAAATCCAAATGGCGCTCTCTCAACGGCGTTGGAAAGTAGACATTTAGAGCTTTCCAGCAATATATAATAGTCCATACTTTATTCGGGATTAGATGACGCAAACTGGCGTTCAACGCCAGTTCTATGCTGCATTCTGGAGTCAAACGCCAGAAACACGTAACGACCCAGAGTTGAACGCCAGAAACACGTTACAACTTGGCGTTCAACTCCAATAAAAGCCTCAGCTCGTGTAAAGCTCAAGCTCAGCCCAAACATACACCAAGTGGGCCCCGGAAGTGGATTTATGCATCAATTACTTACTCCTATAAACCCTAGTAGCTAGTCTAGTATATATAGGACTTTTTACTAATGTAATCAGTATCTTTGAACGTTTAGTTCTTAGACCTTGGGGGCTGGCCTCTCGGCTATGCCTGAACCTTCATCACTTATGTATTTTCAACAGTGGAGTTTCTACACACCATAGATTAAGGGTGTGGAGCTCTGCTGTACCTCAAGTTTTAATGCAATTACTATTATTTTCTATTCAATTCGATTTATTCCTGTTCTAAGATACCATTCGTACTTCAACCTGATGGATGTGATGATACGTGACACTCATCATCATCCATCCGTATGAACGCGTGCCTGACAACCACTTCCGTTCTACAAGCGAAAGCTAGAGTGTGTAACTCTTGGATTCCTTAATCAGAATCTTCGTGGTATAAGCTAGAATTGATGGCGGCATTCATGAGAATCCGGAAAGTCTAAACCTTGTCTGTGGTATTCTGAGTAGGATTCTGGGATTGAATGACTGTGACGAGCTTCAAACTCGCGATTGCTGGGCGTGATGACAAACGCAAAAGAATCAAGGGATTCTATTCCAACATGATCGAGAACTGACAGATGATTAGCCGTGCTGTGACAGAGCATTTGGACCTTTTTCACTGAGAGGATGGGATGTAGCCATTGACAACGGTGATGCCCTACATACAGCTTGCCATGGAAAGGAGTAAGAAGGATTGGATGAAAGTAGCAGGAAAGCAGAGATTCAAAAGGAACATAGCATCTCCATGCACTTATTTGAAATTCCTACCAGTGAATTTACATAAGTATTTCTATCCTTTATTATTTAATTAAATATCTCTTTATTCCTTCAGGTATACTATAATCTCTTAATCCAGTTAAATCCGCCTGACTGGGATTTACAAGATGACCATAGCTTGCTTCATACCAAGAATCTCTGTGGGATCGACCCTTATTCACGTAAGGTATTACTTGGACAACCCAGTACACTTGCTGGTTAGTTGTGCGGAGTTGTGACAAAGTGAGATTCACGTTTGAGAGCATCAAGTCTTTGGAGCCATTGTTAATGATCACAATTTCGTCCACCAAGTTTTTGGCGCCGTTGCCGGGGATTGTTCGAGTATGGACAACTGACGGCTCATCTTGTTGCTCAGATTGGGTAATTTTATTTTATTTTATTTTGTTTTATTGTTCTTAAATTTTGAAAAAAAAATTATATTACTTATCCTGTTCTTCAGAATTTTTAAGAATGAATTCTAGAGTTTCATGAAGCATGTTGAAGCCTGGCTGGATGTAAAGCCATGTCTAAATTCTTTTGGACTGAGGCTTCAAAACCATTTTCATAGAGGCAAGTTAATTGGAATATTAGCTGTATGCTAAAGCTTGGCTGGCTATTAGCCATGTCTAGTGTTTTGGACCAGAGTTTTCACAAAAGCTTGGCTGGCTATTAAGCCATGTCTAATTCCTGGACCAGAGCTTTAGCAAAATTGCAAAGATTCCTGGAATCCTTATTAAAAATTTTGAATTTCTTATTTTATTTTTCCTATATGTTTTTTTTTCGAAAAAATCAAAAGAAAATACAAAAAAATCATAAAATCATAAAAACCAAAAATATTTTGTGTTTCTTGTTTGAGTCTTGAGTCAATTTTTAAGTTTGGTGTCAATTGCATGTTTTTAAAATTGATGCATCATTTTTTCAAAAATTTCATGCATTCATAGTGTTCTTTATGATCTTCAACTTGTTCTTGGTAAGTCTTCTTGTTTGATCTTGATGTTTTCTTGTTTTGTGTTGTATGGTGTTTTTCATGTGCATTTTTGCATTCATAGTGTCTAAACATGAAAGATTTCTAAGTTTGGTGTCTTGCATGTTTTCTTTGCATTGAAAATTTTTCAAAAATATGTTCTTGATGTTCATCATGATCTTCAAAGTGTTCTTGGTGTTCATCTTGACATTTATAGTGTTCTTGCATGCATCATGTGTTTTGATCCAAAATTTTCATGCATTGAGTATTTTTAGTGTTTTTCTCTCTCATCATAAAAAAAATTTCAAAAATCAAAAAAATATCTTATCTTTTTAAATCTTATCTTTTTAAAATCTCTTTCAAAAATCATATCTTTTCCATTTTTTCATCATTTTCGAAAATTTCAAAAATCTTTTTCACAATATTTTCAAAATCTTTTTCTTATCTTTACATCATATTTTCGAAAATATCATCAACAATTAATGTTTTGATTCAAAAATTTCAAGTTTGTTACTTTCTTGTTAAGAAAGATTCAAACTTTAAGTTATAGAATCATATCTTGTGATTTCTTGTGAGTAAAGTCATTAATTGTGATTTTAAAATTCAAATCTTTTTCAAAACTAATTTCAATAATATCTTTTTAAAACCATATCTTTTAAAATCATATCTTTTCAAAAATATCTTTTCAATCTTATCTTTTCAATATCATATCTTTTTAAAAATCATATCTTTTTAATCATATCTTTTCATATCATATCTTTTTCAAACTTTAATTTAAAATATCTTTTCTAACTTCTTATCTTCTTATCTTTTCAAAATTGATTTTAATATCTTTTTCAACTAACTAATTAACTTTTTGTTTGTTTCTTATCTTTTTCAAAACCACCTAACTACTTTTCCCTCTTCAATTTTTGAAAATATCTCACCTCTTTTTCAAAATTCTTTTTAATTAACTAATTGTTTTAAATTTTAATTTTAATTCTTCCTTTAAATTTTTGAAATTACTAACCCATTTTTCAAAATTATTTTCGAATTTCTCTCCCCCTCATCTCCTTCTATTTATTCTAATTATCTACTAACAATTCTCTTCATCCTAAAATTCGAACCCCCCTTTCTGAGTTCGAATTTTCCTCTTCTCCTTCCTATTCTTCTTCTTTTTTACTCACATAAAGGAACATCTATATCTGGAGAAAGAGGATCCCTATTATTATTTTTTGTTCCCTTCTTTTTCATATGAGCAGGAGCAAGGACAAGAACATTCTTATTGAAGCAGATCCTGAACCTGAAAGGACTCTAAAGAGGAAGTCAAGAGAAACTAAAATTCAACAATTCAGAGAAAACTTTATAGAAATTTTCGAAAAAGAAGAGGAGATGGCAGCCGAAAATAATAACAACGCAAGGAGAATGCTTGGTGATTATACTACACCTAAGGCTAGAGAAACATCAAAAAAAAAAAGAAAAAAGAAAAAAAGAGAAAAGGAAGACAAAAAGCTTCCACCTCCAAGTCATGGGAGATGGAGAGATTCATCTCAAGGGTCCATAGCTCAGTAGAAGAGCATTTGACTGCACATCAAGAGAACATGAGGAATTCCCTCATCAAGAAATTCCTGAGATACCTCAGGGGATACATTTTCCTCCACATAATTATTAGGAGCACCAAAATCACTAGGGAGGAACAACAAAGACAAGGAAGAGACATAGAAGAGCTCAAGGACATCAATGGTCCTTCAAAAAGGCGCCACCCTCACTAAGGTGGACTCATTCCTTGTTCTTAAATTTTTTTCTGCTTTTCATTTTTTTTATGTTATATGTTTATCTGTGTTTGTGTCTTTATTACATGATCATTAGTATTTAGTAACTATGTCTTAAGGCTATGAATAATTTCATGAATCATTCACCTCTCTTAAATGAAAAATGTTTTTAATTCAAAAGAATAAGAAGTACATGAATTTTGAATTTATCCTTGAATTTAGGTTAATTATATTGATGTGGTGACAATACTTTTTGCTTTCTGAATGAATGCTTGAACAGTGCATATTTTTTATCTTGTTGTTTATGAATGTTAAAATTGTTGGCTCTTGAAAGAATGATGAACAAGAGAAATGTTATTGATGATCTGAAAAATCATAAAATTGATTCTTGAAGCAAGAAAAAGCAGTGAAAAAGCAAAGGCTTGCGAAAAAAAAGTGGCGAAACAATTAGAAAGAAAAAGAAAAAGCAAGCAGAAAAAGCCAATAGTCCTTAAAACCAAAAGGCAAGGGTGAAAAGGATCCAAGGCTTTGACCATCAATGGATAGGAGGGCCCAAGGAAATAAAATCCAGGCCTAAGCGGCTAATTCAAGCTGTCCCTAACCATGTGCTTGTGGCATACAGGTCCAAGTGAAAAGCTTGAGACTGAGTGGTTAAAGTCGTGATCCAAAGCAAAAGAGTGTGCTTAAGAGCTCTGGAGACCTCTAACTGGGGACTTTAGCAAAGCTGAGTCACAATCTGAAATGGTTCACCCAGTTATGTATCTGTGGCATTTATGTATCCAGTGGTAATACTGGAAAACAAAGTGCTTAGGGCCACGACCAAGACTCATAAAAGTAGCTGTCTTCAAGAATCAACAAACTTAACTAGGAGAATCAATAACACTATCTGAACTCTGAGTTCCTAGAGATGCCAATCATTCTAAACTTCAAGGGAAAAAGTGAGATGCCAAAACTATTCAGAAGCAAAAAGCTACAAGTCCCGCTCATAAAGGATAATTTATACGCTTTTTGGCATTATTTTTTGGTAGTTTTTAGTATGATCTAGTTACTTTTAGGGATGTTTTCATTAGTTTTTATGTTAAATTCATATTTCTGGACTTTACTAGGAGTTTTCGTGTTTTTCTATGATTTCAGGTATTTTCTGGCTGAAATTGAGGGACCTGAGCGAAACTCTGATAAAAGGCTGACAAAGGACTGCTGATGCTGTTGGATTCTGACCTCCCTGCACTCGAAATGAATTTTTTAGAGCTAAAGAACTCTAAATGGCGTGCTCTCAACGGAGTTGGAAAGTAGACATCCAGCGCTTTCCAGCAATATATAATAGTCCATCCTTTATTCGGGATTGACGACGCAAACTGGCGCTCAACGCCAGTTCTACGCTGCATTCTGGAGTCAAACGCCAGAAACACGTAATGACCCAGAGTTCAATGCCAGAAACACGTTACAACTTGGCGTTCAACTCCAATAAAAGCCTCAGCTCGTGTAAAGCTCAAGCTTAGCCCAAACATACACCAAGTGGGCCCCGGAAGTGGATTTATGCATCAATTACTTACTCCAGTAAACCCTAGTAGCTAGTCTAGTATATATAGGACTTTTTACTAATGTAATCAGTATCTTTGAACGTTTAGTTCTTAGACCTTGAGGGCTGGCCTCTTGGCCATTCCTGAACCTTCATCACTTATGTATTTTCAACGATGGAGTTTTTACACACCATAGATTAAGGGTGTGGAGCTCTGCTGTACCTCAAGTTTTAATGCAATTACTATTATTTTCTATTCAATTCGATTTATTCCTGTTCTAAGATACCATTCATACTTCAACCTGATGGATGTGATGATCCGTGACACTCATCATCATCCATCCGTATGAACGCGTGCCTGATAACCACTTCCGTTCTACAAGCGAAAGCTAGAGTGCGTATCTCTTGGATTCCTTAATCAGAATCTTCGTGGTATAAGCTAGAATTGATGGCGGCATTCATGAGAATCTGGAAAGTCTAAACCTTGTCTGTGGTATTTCGAGTAGGATTCTGGGATTGAATGACTGTGACAAGCTTCAAACTCGCGATTGCTGGGCGTGATGACAAACGCAAAAGAATCAAGGGATTCTATTCCAACAGGATCGAGAACTGACAGATGATTAGCCGTGCCGTGACAGAGCATTTGGACCTTTTTCACTGAGAGGATGGGATGTAGCCATTGACAACGGTGATGCCCTACATACAGCTTGCCATGGAAAGGAGTAAGAAGGAATGGATGAAAGTAGCAGGAAAGCAGAGATTCAAAAGGAACACAGCATCTCCATGCACTTATCTGAAATTCCTACCAGTGAATTTACATAAGTATTTCTATCCTTTATTATTTAATTAAATATCTCTTTATGCCTTCAGGTATACTATAATCTCTTAATCCAGTTAAATCTGCCTGACTGGGATTTACAAGATGACCATAGCTTACTTCATACCAACAATCTCTGTGGGATCGACCCTTACTCACGTAAGGTATTACTTGGACGACCCAGTACACTTGCTGGTTAGTTGTGCGGAGTTGTGACAAAGTGAGATTCACGTTTGAGAGCACCAAGTCTTTGGAGCCATTGTTGATGATCACAATTTCGTCCACCATTGATAAACCCCATTTTTAGCGTTTATCTTGTGTTGATTTTAGGGGATTTTATCACCGTTTCTCACATTTATCCAATGAAATAGCATGGTTTTTATTATTCTCTTTTATTTGTGCTTAAGTGTAAAAACATGCTTTTTAGGCCCTTAAATTGGTGATTCTAAATCACCTTAATTCCAGTCAATGCCTTGATGTATTTTTTGAATGATCTCAGCTTCATGAGGCATGTATTGAATGGAAGAAGTGAAGAAAAAAGCATGCATAGTGGAGAGTCCATGAAGAAACAAGGATTTGGGATGCTACGATCGATGCGCACGCGCACGCGTACGCCTGGATAGAAAATGCCATCGACGCGTACGCGTGACCCACTTAAAGTGAATCCGCTGGGGGTGATTTCTGGGCTTCCCAGGCCCAGATCCAACTCATTTATGAGCATATTACATGCAAAATTCAAAGGGGGATCAACATACATTAGCACATAGTTTAGTTTTGATGATGCTTTAGTTAGTTTTTAGAGAGAGAAGCTCTCTCTTCTCTCTAGATTAGGATTCTTAGTTTTAGATCTAGATCTACTTCCTCTTTTGTTTCAATTTTCCTTTTCTTTCATATTTAATTGTTCTCTTGTAGTTGTAGCATTCTACTTCTCTTGTAGTCCCTTTGTATTGTTAGTTGCAGTTATGAATTTTTTTATAGATCTCCTTTCCCTTTCAATGCAATTTATGATTTCTTTTTTGTTTCATAATTGTTTTGGTTTTCTATTGTTGATCTCTTGCCTTTGTATTTATTGCCTCCTTTAATTCTTGCAATTTATGATGTTTACTTTTATTGCCTTCTATGTGTTTGATGAAATGTTTCTTTAAGCTATGAGTTAGATTTCTCTCCTCTTGGCTTGTGTTGAGTAATTAGTAACTCTTGAGTTATCAAACTCTCTTGTTGATTGATAATTAGAAGTTGCTAGTCAATTTGAATGTCACTAAAGCTAGTCTTTCATTATGATTTGACTAGGACTTGTGATCTCAAGTTGATTATCTCTACTTGACTTTCCTTCATAGTTAGAGGTTAACTAAGTGGAGAAATGGATAATTTTTGTCACAATTGATGATGATAATGAGTGATGATAATGAGGATAGGACTTCTAGTTCTCATACCTTGCCAAGAGCTTTCTTAGTTGTTATTTTATTTCCTTTTGCGATTTACATTTCTTGCCTCTTTATTCAAAACCCCAAAATATACAACCCATAACCAATAACATGAGCACTTTCCTGCAATTTCTTGAGAGACGACCTGAGGTTTAAATACTTCGATTTAGAACTATACTTGCAACGAGAATTTATTTGTGAAATTCTTTACTGACACACAATTTCCGTTCATCAGTTATGTGGGTGAGTGTATTGAGGTGGTGTATAAGGAGGTGATGGTTCATATGGTTGGTGGCAAGGTATATAAACATCTTGATTCCATGGAGGTGGATGGTTTAGTACTTGAAGGTTTGGTGGTTGAGTATTGTGTAAAGGGTACCATTCATATTTTTGGGTTTGGTATGCACATAGGTGAGGGTTTGGCTCGTTATACCATGGGGGAGGTGGTTGCCATGAGTGTTGCTTATACGCATATGGTTCCTCCTTCAATTGATTCTCCCACTCCATGATGCAATCCCAATTTGAATTCATCATACTCTAAAATACAATCACAACCAAGCTCCAAGCAGCAAGGGTGATAACTCAAAGAAAGTAGAAAACAAAAGCAAAAGACATCAATAAATAAGAAAAACAAGAACCTAAATATTAAAAAAAATAACCAAATAACCAAAAAGTAAGCTATATACACTATTGACACATTCATAACAACAAAAAATATAACACCAATTTCATTCCCTGGCAACGGCGCAAAAAACTTGACGGAGAGTATTACGACAGTTAAGAAATTTAGCAAAATAGTTCCTTCGTCGGTAGCATAGTCCAAACGGACAAGTAACCCTCCCAATCAAAGTTTAATTTTCCAAATACAAATATAATCGAGAGTAATTCAACCTCGGATCGTCTCCCTAGGAATGCAATTAAGATGTCACACTTTCGGTTGTGAGGAAAAGGAGGTTTTAAAGTATAGAACGAAAGATTAAAAGAACTAAGAAATAAAAGAACTAAAAAATGATAAAAAAAGGGAATTAATGTAATTAAAAGGGAAATAAGGTCAATACAAGTGAAAATTCTATAAATGCATAAAAGAGCCTTGACTTGGGGATGGTAATTAAGGAATCCTATCATCGTCATAACCGCAACTATGGCAACGATGATGAGTCAATCTTGCTTCGTCAACCCCTTACATCGAGGAGTAAGTCAAGCAAGCATAATTGACCTTAATCCATAAGTCCTAGCTAACTTACCAATTAACTTGGTAAAAAGCTTACGTCAATGGAAACAAGAGTCAACTAACTACCCAAGAGTCGCCACTAAATGTCAGACATTATGGCTCTAGTATCCTACGAACTTATTTCCCAAGCCAAGGTGTGAAAATCTACTCAAAATCTCCAAGTGAAATTTTCACAAACACTTGGTGGGCAAAAAAGCAAAACATAGAAAATTGCAAAAGAAAATGAAAACTATAACAAAAATATTCACAATATCAACAATGGAAACTCAATCAAGCATATATAAATCATAAAAGACCAAATTTATAGACAAAAGACTCAAGAAATCAAAATTTCATATATTAACAAAGTAGCTTGAACAAAAGAAAAATATAGCAAGAGTATTGAAATTAAAGAGAAAATTAAAGAGTACTTACAATGAGATAAGCAAAATCCAAGATCAAACTTGAAACTATAAAATGCTACAATGAAATTGAAGTAAACCCTAAGAGAGAATTTTCTACTCTACACTACTCCTACTCCTAATAATGCTTTCTACCCTGAAAGAGAGCTCCCTGAGCTAATCTAAACTAATAAAACCTAATGCCTTGGTATGTGATGTTGTCCCCTTTATATAGCACTCAATTTCAGCTTTAGCACATCCAAAATTGGGCCAAGAGGCCCCCAAAATCGCGAGCCACGTGCTTCATTAATGAAGTCACGTGCAGGGACCTGTGCATACGCACAGACGTATGTACGCATTCTTGCTGGTTTTTACACTTGTGCATACGCACAGAAGGTTGTGTGTACGCACACTTGGCCACGTGCTTTTCCTTAGTTTTCTTCATGTGTTCTCCCTTCTTGCATGCTTCCTTCCACTTTTGCCTAGCCATTCTTGCCTCTAGGACCTAAAATCATTCACACAACATACCACGGCATCAAATGGCATAAAAGTGGAGTTAAAATAATCAATTTAAGCACAAAAATGCATGTTTTTCGCATTTAGGTTCAATTTAGGGAGAAATCACAAAAGTATGCTATTTTTGTGATTAAGTGTGAATTTATATGATGAAATCTATCTAATTGAATCCAAAATGTATCGTCAAATATGGACTCATCGGTCACTATAGTACAACAGAATTGCCAATTTCATGGACTCCGGCAGGAGGACCCTAACAAGTTCATATCTGATGTCCTACAGATCTGTGATACTGTCAAGACTAATGGAGTGAACGTAAAGGTTTAAAATCTCATGCTCTTCCTCTTTGCTGTAAGAGATAGAGCAAGGCTATGGCTGGCCTTTCAGCCTAAGGAGAGCCTGGATACATGGGAGAAAGTGGCAAATAGATTTTTGACCAAGCTCTCTCCACCTCAGAAGCTAAGTAAGCTTAGAGTGGAAGTCCAGACTGTCAGACAAAAAGAGGAAGAATCCCTCTATGAAGCCTGGGAGAGGTATAAACAGCTGATCAGGAGATGCCCTCCTAACATGATCTCAGAGTGGACCATGTTGGAGATCTTCTATGATGGCCTCTCCAAGATGTCCAAGATGTCACTGGATCAGTCTGCTAGTGGCTCATTCTACATGAAGAAGCTGCCTGAGGAGGCACAGGAGCTTATAGAGATGGTTGCCAACAACCAATATATGTACACTTCTGAGAGAAACCTAGTGAACGCTGGGATTAATCAGAAGAGAGGAGTCATGGAGATGGACACTTTGGACGCTATTTTGGCTCAAAAAAAGCTTATGCCCCCAACAGATCAACATGATCTCCTAGCACTTGAGTGGGGTGTAGAGCTCAGTTGCCAATTCTCAAGAGGCAATGATGAGTGGAAAATTTATACGCTTTTTGGCATCATTTTCATATAGTTTTTGTTATGTTTTGTTTATGTTTTATTATATTTTCATAGGTTTTAGTGAAAATTCACAATTTTGGATTCTACTTTGAGTTTGTGTGTTTTATGATGATTTCAGGTATTTTCTGGCTGAAATTGAGGAGTTTTGGTAAAGTCTGATTCAAAGACAGAGAAAAGACTACAGATGCTATCAGATTCTAATCTCCATGCACTTGAAAGAGCATTTTTAGAGCTACAGAAGTCCAAATGGTGGCTCTCAACGGCCATGGAAAGCTAACATCTAGGGCTTTCCAGAAATATATAATAGTCTATACTTTGCTTTGGAAATGAAGGCCCAAAAGTGGCATTCAACGCCAGCCACCAACCCCATTCCTGGCATCCAACGCCCAAAAGGGAGCAGCTGGCGTCCAACGCCCAAAAAGGAGTCCAAAGCTAGCGTTCAATGCCCAATAAGGGTACTAGCTCGTGGAGTCACCCTTATCTCAGCCCAAACACTCTCCAAGTGGGCCTTAGAAGTGGATTTTTGCACTATTAACCTAGTTTATCCTATTTCTGTAATCCTTAGTTATTAGATTAGTATATATAGGAGAAGATCACTGACGAACGGATTCTTGCGCGGTCTAGAATTTTTACAAATAAATCCTCGTTGAAAGTATAGCTTCTAAACCAACAAGAATCCTTTCGTACAAAAACTTATTTGTCACTAAAGCAAACCCAATAAAAATTAATAATCGAAGTATTTAAACCTCGAGTCATCTCTCAAGGAATTGTAGGGAGGTGTGTTATTATTGGTTATGAGAAAAGTATCTTTTTGGGTTTTTGAAAGGTTTGAACAAGGAATCTAAATGACAAGGAAGTATACTAATTATCATGAAAACCATTGCAAGGTATAAGAATTGGACATCCTATCCTAGTTATCCTTATCAATTGTGATGAGAATTGGCTTTTGCTCCCAATTGGTCAACCTCTAACCATGAATGTATGTTAAGTGGATAAATCAATTTGATTCCTCAGATCCTAGTCAATTCCTAAGAAAAGACTAGAGTTAGGGGAATTCAAATCAATCAGCAAAGATTCCAATTTTCAATCAACAAGGAGTTTGAGAAGTCAAGTATCTCCATTACTCAACACAAGCTAAGAATGTAAAAAGCTAAATTAAAATCATAGATATGAAATACCTCAAATTGTATTAGATAAAGAAATCAAATCTAACATGGAATTCATAAACAAATAAAAGAGAAACTAAATTAAAAGAACATTGAACCTGGAATTGAGAAGAAGAAGAAATCCTAATCCTAAAATCTAAGAGAGAGGAGAGAGCCTCTCTCTCTCTCTAGAATCTACATCTAAAACCTAAAATTATGTGTATGAAAATTGAATGATTGAATGAATGGATTCTCCTACTCTGTAGCCTCTGATCTGTGTTTTTTGGGCCAAAAACTAGCTAAAAAATAGCTCAGAAATTGCCTTGATGCATACAGGTCACAGCTCATGCGCGCGTACGCGTCATGTGTGCGTACGCACCGATGGAAATTTCGCAGATGCGCGCATGCGCGTGCGCATCCCTGAATGCCAGATAAACTATAGCAAATTATATATTGTTGCAAAGCCCTGGACGTTAGCTTTCCAACGCAACTAAAACCGCGTCATTTGGACTTCTGTAGCTCAAGTTATGATCGATTGAGTGCGAAGAGGTCAGGGCTGACAGCTTTGCAGTTCCTTCAGCTTCTTGTATTCCTTCCACTAAAAAAAATTCTAATTAGAATATATATTATTATTATTAGCATATATATATATATAAGAATATATTATTCATTTAACACACATATCAAGGCATCGAATTGTAATAATAGAGGATTAAACATAATGAATTAAAGGCCAAAGAAGCATGTTTTCAATCATAGCACAAAATCAGGAAGGAAAATGTAAAACATACAATTTACATGAATAAGTGTGAGAATAGTGGATGAAATCCACTCAATTAAGCACAAGATGTACCACGAAATAGTGGTGCATCAATCACCCATGTTTAGGATCTTCTACCCCGACTCTTGCCCATTCTACACGTTTTACATTACTTTTTTGTAAGCAATGAGTCACTAACCTCCTAGGTTAAGGTTAGGAGCTCTGCTAATTCTTATGAATTAATAATATCACTATTCTACTTCAATTTATGCTTGATTATATTTTAAGATGTATCTTCGTTCTTCATCCTAATGAATTGGGAGTGTAACTTGACCATCATACCTATTCACATGGGTTCTTGCGAGTCATTGATGGGATAGTATTGAACCACAAGCTTGGTTATACATCTCTTAGATGGCTAATCCACGGCTTCGTTAGGTACTTGGAGACATCAGTGCAGCTACGGTGCTGGGCAATTAGGGCCTTTGTGGTATAGGCTAGAACCAAAGGAGCAGCGTTCTCTAATCTGGAAGATCTGACCTTGTCTGTGATGTTTTGAGTAGGATCACCAAGGGAAAGGATTACTAGAGCTTCACCCCCGTTCAGATTAGATGACCGTTGACCTGGCATTTGATCTGAAGCAGAGGAGATTAATGGCCGCTGACCCAGCATTAATTATTTATAGCCTACTGACAAGAAGAACTATTGCATGGTTTGGAATCAATCAAAATATAAGCATCAATTATTGGTAGCATAGTCCCAACCAACAATAAATTCTCTTAATCAAATGTTTAGAATTACTAATTAAAATCGAGAGTAGTTCAACCTCGGGTCGTTCTTCCCTAGGATGCAATTGAAGTGTTACTTCTTTGGTTGTTAAGGCAAAAGGGAGTTTTCAAGTAAGAAATGAAAGATTAAAAGAAGTTAAAAAATAAAAGAACTAAGAGATGATCAAAAATTGTAATTAATGCAATCAAAGAGAAAGCAAGATCAAAACTAATGAAAATGCTATAAATGCAACAAAAGAGCCTTGACTTGGAAATGAGGGTCCAAGGAATCCTATTATCGCCATAACCACAACTATGGTAAATATGATGAGTCAATCTCACCTAGTCAACCCTAACCATCAAGGAGTAAGTCAAGTAAGTATAATTGACCTTAATCCATACGTCCTAGCTAACTTACCAAACTAGTTGATAAAAAGCTAGCATCAATGGAAACAAGAGTCAACTAACTCCCCAATAATTACCACTAAATGTCGGATATTATGACTCTAGTATCCTAGGAACTCAAACCACAAGTCAAGGTGTGAAAATCTACTCAAAATCTAAGGTTGGCATTTTCACAAACACCTTGTGTGCATAAAACCCAAACATGGAAATTTGCAAGGAAAATTAAAGAACTATAACCAACTTTCAACAAGACCAAATATACACAAGCAATCAAGCATAAAGAAAGCATGAAACGTTAAATTCATTGATTAAAACTTCAAGAAACACAAAATTGCAAATATAAACAAGTAACTTGAACCAAAAGGAAATGAAAGTAAAAACAATGTAATTAAAGAGGAAATTAAGAGTACTTACAATTAAAGATTATCAAAATCCAAAATTGAGCTTGCTATAAAATGCTACATGAGAATGAAAAATGAAACTACATAAACCCTAGGAGAGCTCTCTATTCTACACTACTCCTACTCCTAATACTATATGAAACTCTAGAAAATTAATCTAAGTCCTAATGCCTTCAAATGTGTTGAATTCCTTTCATATAGCATCCAAATTCAGCCTTCAAGCCTTCCAAAATGGGCCAAAAGGCCTCCAAATTCGGGCAGCACATGGTTCATTAATGAAATCACGTGCAGGGACCTGTGCAGACTCACAGACGTGTGCGTCCGCACACTTGGCTGAAAACTAACCTGTGCATATGCACAGGTGCTTGTGCGCACACACACATGGAAATTCTCGCTTGTACGTACGCACGCAATGCTGTGTGCACGCACACTTCGCTGTGTGTGCTTTTTCTTATTTTCTTCATGTTTTCTCCCTTGCACATGCTTTCTTCCACTTTTGGCCATCCATTCTTGCCTTTAAGGCATGAAATTACTCACAAACTATATCACGGTATCGAATGGAATAAAAGTGGAATTAAATCGCTCTATCAAAGCACAAAATTGTATGTTTTCACATTTAGGATCAAATTAGGGATCAAACACAAAAGTATGTTATTTGGGTGCTAAAGTGTGAGTTCATATGCTAGAATCCATTCAAATCAAGGTAAATATATCGAAAAATATGGACTCATCGATTCCCCTACACTTAAACAATATCATGTCCTCATGCTAAACCAACAAGGAAAATGATCAAAAGGGGGCAACTAACTTATTGAATGCAACTATCTATATGCATCCAAGTATATATATGCTATATATCTAGCTATCTATAATGTCCTATTAATTTGGTGACACAAGCAAGCAATCCAATTCCAAGCAAGTATAAACATGATAGGGCTAAGCAGAGAATTAATTCAATTCAAATAAGGTCTAGAGAATTGATTCACTTATCAAAATTAAGCAACTTATAGGAATGCATGTTAAAGAGAAGTGGAAGCATAGACTTGAGTAACTGAACCCTCACTAGGTGTGTATACACTCTAATAACTTGGTGTTTAGGGTCAATTCACTCAAATCTCCTTCCAATCATACTTTCAAGGATTTGCTTTTCATCTAACAATCAACAACAAGTGATGCATGGATGCAATTATCATGAGGACTTCATATGGTTGTAATGGGGTTAGGGTAAGGTGGGATAGATATGGCCAAGTGGACTAATGCAATTGTATCCTCGATTAGTTTAAGTCTCTACATCAACCTATATTAACCAAATCAAAACAAAGAAGTGAAATCCTAACCTTCCATCATTTCTTGTTTACTAACACTCATGTATGCTTTTCTCACACATCACATATGCAATTCCTTTATTTGTTTCTTTACTCTTCAGGGTGACTTTGTGCCCTTTTTATGATGAAGAGTTTTTTTTATTAGAATTGCATATAGTTTAAGTAGTTCATACATGAATGTTCCCATTTTCCAAAATTTTCAATAAAATACCCAATTTAAACATTGTCACTCACTACCAATATTTCCCAAAATTCCCCTACACTTAAACGTAACACACTCCTTCAACCTAAGCTAATCAAGGACACAATCCAAGGTATTTCATGGTTTTCCGCTTAGGGTTATGATGTGCTAAAATCAAGAACAATGGGGTAATTAAGGCTCAAGGGGGGTTAACAATGGTGAATGCCAAGGGTAGGCTATATGGGAAAAGTAAGCTTTTAAACAAAGATGGCCTCAATCATGCTCAATGCGATTTAAAACATCAACCATTGGAAATAAAAAACAAGCAAAACTAAGATTACAATCATAGAAGAGATATAACACACAATGAACAAAATTAGTTGTTAAAATGTGTAACCACTCTTTAAAGCTCAAAAACTCACAAGGTATTTTGTTCCTTACTCTTCTATGTTCCATAAAAATTGTTCAAGCAAGTTTGAAAATGGTGCACGAAATTGCAATCACACTTGCAATTCCGCACAACTAACCAGCAAGTGCACTGGGTCGTCCAAGTAATACCTTACGTGAGTAAGGGTCGATCCCACGGAGATTGTCGGCTTGAAGCAAGCTATGGTTACCTTATAACTCTTAGTCAGGAGATTAATAATGAAAAGGGTTTTTGTTTGCAATATAATAAAGGAACATGAAATAAAAAGTACTTGTGATTCAATAATGGAGAATAGGTTGGAGTTTTGGAGATGCTATGTCTCTGAATCTCTGCTTTCCTACTGTCTTCTTCTTCACACACGCAAGGTTCTTTCCATGGCAAGCTGTATGTAGGGTGTCACCATTGCCAATGGCTACTTCCCATCCACTCAGTGAAAATGGTCCATGTGCGTTGTCACCGCATGGCTAATCATCTGTCGGTTCTCGATCATGTTGGAATAGAATCCAGTGATCCTTTTACGTCTGTCACTACGCCCAACACTCGTGAGTTTGAAGCTTATCACAGTCATCCCTTCCCAAATCCTACTCGGAATACCACAAACAAGGTTTAGACTTTTCGGATCTTAGGAATGGTCGCCAATAATTCTAGCTTATACCACAAAAACTCTGGATGCAAGAATTCGAACACTCTGTTGTTAGGAGAGGTACTCAAATTCGTGAACCAGGAACCCAAAAGATACACATTCAATCGAAGATAGAACAGAGGTGGTTGTCAGGCACGTGTTCATAGGTTGAGAATGGTGATGAGTGTCACGAATCATCACATTCATCACGTTTAAGTGCGAATGAATATCTTAGAATGGAAACAAGCGTGATTGAATAGAAAACAGTGATAGTTGCATTAATACACCGCAGAGCTCCTCACCCCAACAATGGAGTTTAGAGACTCATGCCGTAGAGATACAACGTAAAATGTGAAAATGTCATGAGGTACAAAATAAATCTCTAAAAGTAGTTTTTATACTCAATTAGTAACCTAGGTTTACAGAAAATGAGTAAACTAAGATAGGTGGTGCAGAAATCCACTTCTGGGGCCCACTTGGTGTGTGATGGGACTGAGCATTGGAGCTTTCACGTGCATAGGCTATTCCTGGAGTTAAACGCCAGCTTTGGTGCCAGTTTGGGCGTTTAACTCCAACTTTTATGCCAGTTCTGGCGTTTTGACGCCAGAAAAGGGCAGAGAGCTGGCGTTTTGGCACCATTTTATGTCATCAAAACGCGCTCAAAGTATAGACTATTATATATTTCTGGAAAGCCCTGGATGTTTACCTTCCAACCCAATTAAGAGCGCATCATTTGCCATTCTGTAACTCCAGAAAATCCACTTCGAGTGCAAGGAAGTCAGAATCCAACAGCATCTGTAGTCCTTTTTCAGCCTCTGAATCAGATTTTTGCTCAGCTCCCTCAATTTCAACCAGAAAATGCCTGAAATCACAGAAAAATACATGAACTCATAGTAAAGTCCATAAATATGATTTTTGCACAAAAACTAATAAAAATATACTGAAAAGTGGCTAAATCCAACTAATAACTATATGAAAATACCCCCAAAAGCGTATAAAATATCCGCTCATCACAACACCAAACTTAAACTGTTGCTTGTCCTTAATCAACTAGATGAATGAAATAGGCAGAAAAAGAAAATCAAGAGGTAATAGCATCTCAGAGTGTACATGAAGCTCAAATTCTATTTTTTCACTTTGACCTGCATGCCACAAGCACATGGTTAGGGATAGCCTGATTCAGCCGCTTAGGCCAGGATTTTATGCCTGTAGGCCCTCCTATCCATTGACGCTCAAAGCCTTGGATCCTCTTCACCCTTGCCTTTTGGTTTAAAGGGCTATTGGCTTTTTCTGCTTTCTTTCTTCTTTTTTTTCTTTTTTTTTTGATTTGTTCTTCATTACTTTCTCTTGCTTCAAGAATCAATTCTATGATTTTTCAGATTATCAACAACATTTCTCTTTTTTTTTTAATTCTTTCAAGAGCCAATAATTTTAACATTCATAAACTTCACTATCAAAATTTATGCATTGTTCAAGCATTCATTCAGAGAATGATAAGCCACTATTTTATGATTCATATTGTGTTTAATAATCAATGCACATGTGATAAAATTAAAATAAAGGTTGATGCATGAATATGGAATGTGAAAAGGCGATTTTGGGTAGCTAATATGAATGTTAAAATTATATAGAATATATGTATGTTAGGTGAGAGCTTAGGTTAATTAAAGATTCAATGTATAAGCTCACTTAGCCATATGTGTACCCTCACCCTTATCTTAGCCCCATTACAATCATTAAAAGACCTCATGATGTTTGCATTGGCATTTTAAAATTGTTGATTGATTAGGTGAAAAACAAAATTTTTGAAAGCATGATTAGAGAAGGATAGAGTGATTACCCCATATACTGGAGATGATTAGAGTGCACACGCACCAACAGTTTGGGTTCAATGCTCAGTCCTGTATTCCCTGCTTTCACGAGCTATCTTCTTACAAATTTATCTGCTTTTACAATATGAATTGAATTAGTGAAATCTACCCTATGTTTTGTCTTAGAGAACTTATCTATTTTTAATCATGTAGACAAAATCATATAGTTGCATTCATATGTATATAGGTTGCATTGCATGAGTCTTACATGTTCCTATTCATTCATATTTATCTCCTTCAACTTAGCATGAGGACATGCTAATGTTTAAGTGTGGGGAGGTTGATAAACCACTATTTTATGATTCATATTGTGTTTAATTGTGTGGTTTTATCAAGTCTTCACCCACTTATTCATATGATTTGCATGTATTTACAATTCCTTCCTAAAATTATTCTATGATTGATAACTTGCTTCCTAAAGACCTTTTAGTTGTATATTTTTATCTTCCTTCGTACCATTCGATGCCGTGATCTGTGTGTTAAGTGTTTCAGGCTTCACAGGGTAAGGATGGCGTAAGGAATGAAGAGGAAGCATGCAAAAATGGAAGGAACACAAGGAATTGAAGAGATGACCAGCGAGAAGTCACGTGGTCGCATGGCTAACGCGACCGCGTGAAATGGAAGAAATCAGAGTGACGCGCTCGTGTGCCTGACGCGACCGTGCGGATTGGAAGCTGCACGAACGACGCGCACGCATGGTACGAGAAACACTGAGTGACGCAAACGCCTGGACGATGTGGCCGTGTGATGTGCGCGATCTGCAGAATTACAGAATTCACTGGCACAGATTCTGGGCCGCATTTTAACCCAATTTTTGGCCCAGAAATATAGATTAGAGCCATGAAACATGCAGAGACAAGAACAACAATTCATTCTGCATAATTTCAAGTTTTTAGATCTGAATTTACTCCTCTCATATGTTTCTCACTTGAACATTCATAAATTAGGATTTCGAAGAATTTTGGCTTTAGCTTTTGAGAAGAGTCTACCTCCCGTACTAGTCAATATAGCTTGTTATTTTACTTTTCATTTACTCTTCCATATTCCTAATTTATCCAGAGTTGACATTGGATTATTTTTCATAGTTTATTAATAGAAGACTATTTTTACTTTTTATTACTCTCTTTTATTATTATTTATTATGTCTTCTCCTATTTCTTCTATTGATTTTGTGAAGTCTACAATTTTGATGATGGAGTAATTCCCCAACTTGATTCAATTGTAATTGGTTCATTATTGATTGGCTTGTTAGTCACTAACTCTAATCATTCCCAAGGGAGAGGATTAGGACTTGTGAATAGAAGTTGACTTTTAATTTGACTTTCCTTCATTCGTTGAGGGATAACTAAATGTAAACAATGACTAATTATTAATTGCTCTTGATAAAATTCTAACAAGGATAGAACTTCCAATTAATCTTCTCCCGGTCAAGATTTTATTTAAATCATATAAATTCTCTAATTTAATTTTCTCTTCATCGAATTCAAAATCCCTTTTGAAAACCACTGATTGATAAAATAGCACATCTTCCTGCAACTCGTTGGGAGACAACCTGGGACTCATACTCACAGTATTTTATTTCTAAAATTTGTGACAACCCTTTTCTAAATTGACGAGTGGATTTTTGCCGGTTAAGAACTGTACTCACAACGCCGTTTCTCTAATTAATTCTTAATCTGCCAATTTCCGCTCACGTCAATTTTTGGCGCCGTTGCCGGGGAGTTGCAATAGTGTGCTAATTTATTGATTGGAATTTATTTAATTGCATTTTCTTTTTTATTTTTGTTACTATGAGCTGCACGTTTCTTTTATTAAATGACGCGTTCACTTCCTGATCCAAGCTTGCCAATATTTGACCCTGAGATTAAAAGAACTATTTTACGTATAAGGCAAGCTCAGCGTCGGCTAGTCCTCTCTGAGGACGAATTTGAAACATCATCTAAGGGAGAAACAAGCTCTCCCTCTACTGATCTAGTTGATTCACGTGCAGGTGACATGGCAGCACCTAGGAGAGTCACTATCTAGGAGGCTGCAGCCCCTAATTTTACACTACAACCATTCCAGGCACGCCACCCAGTAGTGGCTGTAGATTTTGAAATGAAGGCTGCACTACTCAACTTGATGCCCAAGTTTCATGGCTTACCTGCTCAAGAGCCTATCAAGCACCTTAGGGATTTCCAGACAGATTGTTCTACTGTTAAGCGTGATGGTACTGACGAAACTTCTATTCTGCTAAAGGCTTTCCCATTCTCTCTTGAGGGGAAGGCAAAAGAGTGGTACTACACTCAACCCAGAGCAACTGTTTCTAACTGGGATACGCTTAGAAGAGAATTTTTGGAGAAATTCTTTCTGGCTGAGGTTGCCGATAAACTGAGGAAAGACATTTCCATGATCATTCAGGACGAATCTGAGACTCTCCACGAATATTGGGAGCGCTTCAATAATCTTCTGGAAGCATGTCCCCACCATATGATTGACAAGATAGTGTTGCTCGGCTACTTTACACAGGGCATGAAATCTCAAGATAAGACCACATTGGAAGGACTAGCAATGGGTCTATGAAGAAGTACAAGACTACGGAAGAGGCATGGCAATTGATCAGCGACTTAGCAGAATCTACTAGGAATCACAGGCAGAAACAAAGTTGGTCAAAAGCTATTGCAGAGGTATCCTCTAGCAAGGAGACTGCTGCTATAACTCAGAGCTTATGTGAAATGACCAACTTACTGAAGCAGATGCAACTAAGTCAACAACAAGCTCAGCAAGTTCAGCCTTCTCCACCACAGCACGGCCAACAGTTGGTTCCACAAAGAGTATGCGGGATCTATACTGATTACAGTCATTATACTGATGAGTGTCCGCAACTTGAACCGGAAGACCACACTGTGGCAGCCACCCACAACTTCTATGACTGCCCCAATCAAGGGTACAATCAAGGGTGGCAGCTACAACCATGGATGGCAGGATAACCCCAACCAAGGTTGGAGAGATAATTCCAACCAGGGTTGGAGGGACAATCATAACAGAGGAGGCACAGATAACAATGGAAATTAGAGGTGGATTAACAATAACAACTTCAGGCAGCAGAATCAGAATTAGGCCTACAGAGCACTTTATCTAAGGCAGCCTCAAGCATCTTAGCAGACCCCTCAGATCACTTACCCCTCTTCATCTCCTAATGATGAGTTGCTACAATCTATTGATCAAAGACAGCAGGCCATGGAAAACAACCTTACTTCTACTCTAAATGGTCTAAACTCTACCTTACAAGCCCTTGTCTCACATATTGGATCACTGAATGATTCTAGCAACCAATCCTCAAGCTCTGGTGGATTCCCCTCTCAACCATTACCCAACCCCAAGGGTGGTGTCAATGCCATTACCCTGAGATCTGGAACCACACTGCAAGAGAGGAATCCAGAGGAACCAAGCCCATCAGAACACGCCCCAACTGTGGACGCGGTTGAGGTAGAGGATGCTGAAGACGAAGATGAAGCACAAGAAGTGGCTGAAGTAGAAGCAGCCCAACCAAGGAGTGCGGAACGCCAGCAAGCTGAAGCTATAAAAGACGCCACTCCTATTCCATTTTCACACCTTGCTAAGAAGCCCAGAAAGCAGATGGAACTTGATCCAAAAATGGTAAAGATTTTCAAAAAGGTTGAGGTAACTGTTCCCCTTTTTGATGTTATTCAGCAAGTTCCTAAATATGCAAAGTTTCTAAAAGAGTTATGCATACATAAAGATAAAATTAACGAATTAGAAATTATTCCTTTAGGTAGTTCTATATCTACTTTAATGGGAAATATACCTGAAAAATGTAGTAATCTAGGCCCATGCATGGTTAACTGTACCATTGGAGGTGTTATATTTTCTGACTGTATGTGTGATTTAGGAGCATGCGTGAGTATTATGCCCTTGTCTATATATAATGCTTTAAGGCTCCCTCCCTTAAAAAGGTCGATAGCTCATTTTGTGTTAGCAGATAAAAGCATTATCATAGTGGTTGAAATTGCTAAAGATGTATTAGTGAGCATTAAGGGGCTTGCATTTTCCATTGATTTCTGTATCCTGGAGATGCCCCAAAATGACTCAGGGAGACCTTCGTCAATCCTGCTTGGTAGACCATTTTTGAAGACTTCAAAACTCAAGCTAGATGCCTTTTCGGGTACCTATTCCTTTGAGGTAGATGGTAGAACAGTGAGCTTCAATCTAGATGAAGCTATGAAGCATCCCCCAGAAGATCACTCCATATTCCAATGTGACATCATTGATGAAATTATAGCTGCAACTCACCAAGAAGAAATGGAAGAGAGTCACATGGAGCAAGATCCAAGTGTGGGGACACCCTCTGAACATACTGAAGATTCATCACCATTTTCACCAGCCCCAGAGAATCCAGAACCAAACTATGAGCGGAAAATAGAATTAAAGCGCCTTCCTCCACACCTCAAGTATGCATACCTTGAGGACAAGCAGAAGTTTCCAGTTATATTGCAAGGGAGCTCACTTCCCAACAAGAAGAACAACTGCTTAGTGTATTGAGGACGCATAAGAAAGCAATTGGATGGAGCTTGGCAGATATAGTAGGCATTAGCCCTCAAGTTTGTGAACATAGAATATTCTTAGAAGAAGGAGCAAAGCCTGTCTGTCAACCTCAGAGAAGATTGAATCCCACCATCTTAGAAGTTGTCAAGAAGGAAGTTACCAAACTACTTGAAGCAGATATCATTTACCCCATTTCAGATAGCGAATGGGTCAGCCCAGTACAAGTGGTGCCCAAGAAATCTGGAGTCACAACAATAAGGAATGAGCAAGGAGAACTTCTGACAACCAGAGTGCAAAACGCATGGAGAGTTTGCATTGACTACAGGCGTCTCAACCAAGCCACTTGCAATGATCATTATCCGTTGCCATTCATTGACCATATGCTTGATCGCCTGTCAGGTAAATCTCACTACTGCTTTCTAGATGGTTATACAGGTTATTTTCAAATCCATATAGCTCTTGAAGATCAGGAAAAGACTACTTTTACATGTCTTTTTGGGACTTATGCTTATAAAAGAATGCCCTTTGGCTTATGCAATGCACCTGCTACTTTCCAAAGGTGTATGATGAGTCTTTTCTCTGATCTCATTGAGACTTGTATGGAAGTTTTTATGGATGACTTTAGCGTTTATGGTGATTCATTTAACCTTTGCTTGGATAGTTTATCTGAAGTATTGGACAGGTGTGTTAGTTCAAACCTTGTTTTAAATTTTGAAAAGTGTCATTTTATGGTAAAACAAGGTATTGTTCTAGGACATGTTGTTTCTGATATTGGTATCTCTGTAGACCCAGCAAAGGTGGATGTTATTTCTAGTTTATCTTACCCCTCCTCTGTGAGGGAATTCTGTTCGTTCCTTGGCCATGTAGGTTTTTATAGGAGATTCATTAAGGGCTTCAGTAAGGTAGCACTACCCTTATCCAGACTACTGTAGAAAGACATTGAGTTCGAGTTCAGTGAGGATTGCAAACAAGCGTTTGATAAGCTAAAGACCGCCTTGACTCAAGCTTCGATTGTGCGGGGACCAGACTTGAGTCAACCATTTGAAATCATCTGTGATGCCTCCAATCATGCAGTAGGAGCAGCACTAGCTCAACATGAAGGTAACGACCCTTTTGTAATTGCTTATGCATCTAACACTTTAGAGATGCTGCTCAATCTAATTACACTACTACTGAAAATGAGCTTCTAGCTATTGTTTTTGCTCTGGATAAATTCCGAGCCTATTTACTTAGTACTAAGGTAGTAGTGTACTCAGATCATGCAGCTCTAAAATATTTATTAGCTAAAAAGGAGTCTAAACCAAGGCTAATACGTTGGATGTACTGCTACAAGAATTTGATCTGGAAATTAAAGATATGAGTGGTAACCAGAATTTAGTGACTGACCATTTGAGTCGCCTTGAGCACATTAAAGATGACTCCATTCCTATCAATGATAATTTCCCATTTGATAGCTTACAGGCAGTACCTGATGTAGCCCGCACCTGTAGCTAATTATCTAGATAGCCATACTTTTCCTCCTGATTTCACTAAGCATCAGAGAGACAAGATGAAAAGCGAGTCCAAATACTATGTATGGGATGACCCATATCTATAGAGGTGTGGTACTGACTAGGCAATTAGACGGTGTGTACCTCAATCAGAATTCCAGTCCATTTTAGAGGCCTGCCACTCATCTGAGAGTGGAGGACATTTTGGCCCTCAACGAACTGCTAGAAAAGTTTTAGACTGTGGATTCTGGTGGCCTACTCTTTTTAAAGATGCTGCTGATCTTTGTAAATCTTGTTCTCCATGCCAAAGGTTTGGTAATATATCCCAGAGGGAAGAAATGCCACAACAAATTATGCTTTTCTGTGAAATTTTTTTATGTTTGGGGCATTGACTTCATGGGTCTATTTCCAAATTCTAATGGCCACCTTTATATATTGTTAGCTGTAGAATATGTTTCTAAATGGGTGGAAGCAATTCCTACCCGTACTGATGATGCTAACACCGTTGTTTCCTTTGTTAGAAATCATATTATTTGTCGCTTTGGATCACCACGAGCAATCGTGAGTGATCAAGGCACTCACTTTTGTAACAGGAGACTAACAGGTTTACTGAAGAGGCACGTGATCATTCATAAAGTATCAACCGCCTATCACCCCCAGACTAATGGGCAAGCAGAGGTGTCTAACAGAGAGATAAAGCGCATACTGCAAAAGGTAGTCAAGCCTCATAGGAAGGACTGGAGCACCAGACTTTAAGACGTGCTTTGGGCATATCAGACAGCATACAAGACACCGATTGGGATGAGTCCATTCCACTTGGTTTATGGAAAAGCCTGTCATCTTCCAGTTGAGTTAGAACACAAGGCCTTCTGGGCAGTAAAGGAATGCAACATGGACTATGAGACGGCCGGAGCTGAACGGAAGTTGCAACTACAAGAATTAGAGAGCCTTCACCTTGAAGCTTATGAAAACTCTAGGCTGTATAAAGAGAAAGTGAAGGCTGTGCATGACAAGAGCATTAAGAGAAGAGAATTCCAACCAGGAGACTTAGTCATACTTTACAACTCCAGAATGCGATTCATGCCAGGCAAGCTGAGATCCAGATGGGATGGTCCGTATCGAGTAGAGAAGGTGGAACCATACGGAGTCTTTCACTTGAGCCATCCTTCCAGCTCTGAACTTATCAAGGTCAATGAACATCGCTTGAAGTTATTCCATGGTGAAAAGATGGCGAAAAACTAGGAACTAGAGATCTTCCTCTTGGAAGATCCACCCACAACAGAAGACTGAGCTAGTGGAGCGTCCAACTTAAGGACGTTAAAGCAAAGTGCTGGGTGGGAGACAACCCAACATGGTATGATCGTTCCTTCTCCTCTCCTTATCTTCCCTCATCAATAACTCTTCTCAGTACTAATGCCTATCTTTTGCATCTCATCCGCATACTGCATATTGCATATTTTTACTTAAAAAAATGGTTTACGGCATGCGACGTGCCAGCGTCGTTGATGCGCTCGCATCGTTGTGCCTTCGCATCATTAAAGAAAAGAGACATAGAGTTGCTCAGGTATGTGGTTGGAGGCGTGCCCCTGGCACCATTTACGCGAACACGTGGCTCTGCAATTCGATGTAAAAGGGTGTATGGCAGTTGATGACAAGTCATCATATGCCCATTTTTCAAGCTAATTTCACTTGTTTCACTAGTTTTTATGCACTTTCTTGCATTCTAAGTAAGTAATTTGAAATGGAAATGCATGGTTTCTTTGAATCAAACAACCACCATTTAATTGATACTAAATCATGAGGTTTGAGCTAAATTTAATTGATTTTTAATGATTTATAAACCTTGTAAATTTGGTGATACTTTGATTGGTTGTTTTGATTAATTGTAGGTGAAGAAAAGAAGAAAACAAGAAAGCGTGGCCTAAGAAGTGTGGCCCAAGGAAGAAAATAGTGTGGCAAAATGAAGGAGGAAAGCCACACTGCTCTCCCCAAGAGCACACTGCTCTCCAAGGGAGCACAACAATGAACCAAGCATGCAAGGCTTCACTGCCCTGCCCCCCTTGAGAGCGGAGCACAAATTCAAGCCAAGAAACAAGGAAGAGCAAAAATTCTGCTCTGCTCTCCTCAAGAGCAATTTTGGGCTACTCATGGAAAAATTGAAGAAAAATTAACTCCAAGTGCCACCCATGGGTTTCGAACCCAAGCTCAAGAGGGGAGGAAGTAGCGCTCAAATGAAAGGAAAATTGGCTTGTTTTCAACCTCCAAGGTTCGAACACAAGGCCTCCAAGAAAGTAAAAGTCTAGGCGCTACTTTGGTGCCAAGGAAACTAAGGAAATTTGCTCCAAAGAGCCATCCAGCAAGTTTCGAACTTGGGACTCCCCTTTGGAAGCCCCATTGCGCTGCCCACAAGGAGAGCAGAGCGCTACTCCTTGGCACGCACATGGGCATGCTTGACACAGCCAGAAGGGAGCTTGGGCGCACGGGCAGGATGCACACATGACACCACTGCTCCACTCTCCACAAGAGCGGAGCAGCATCCTGATGTCTCACCAACCTTGGCATGCAACAAGGATCCCCACACAAGGCTTCAATGCTCTGCTCTCCACAAGAGCAAAGCATCCTCCTGGGAGCAACTTGGGCTGAAATTCAATTAAAAATCCAACTTAATTCATTTCTTCACCAAATTTAAAAGCCCATCCAAATTCTAAAATCCAAGAATAGAAAGTGTATAAATATAGGTTAGTTTGATTTAGTGAGGACCTTTTTGACAGACCTCTAGACTTTACTTGAGAATTTTCCTTTGATTTTCCTTTTTTGAACTTTTACTTTGGATTTGAGATCTTAGAGAATTGGGAAGGAGAATTGATCTCTCTTCTTCCTTGTTCTTGCTTGAGCACTCTTTACTTCTGGCTTTGGATCTTGGGTGGAGAATTGAAGAACTTCTGTTTCAATCTCACCTTGAGATCTCTTGTTTACTTTTTTCTGCATAATTGAATTTCAATTTCTGTTTACTACTTCATCTTTTCTTTTCTTCTGCAATTCACTTTTCCATTCTCCTTTGCAATTGTTCTTGTTGGATCAAGGAAGGATTTGAGATCTAGACTTGTTTTCTAGTCTCTTCCACTCCTGAGATCTTCAACCATCTTTTAATTTTCTGTAATTAAGCACAAGTCATTTTCTGTTTTATATTTCAAAACATTCTATCCTCACTTTTTTGAGATCTGCTTCAATTCAATTCATCTTCTACTATTCTATTTAATGCAATTTACCTCTGCTTGTTTAAATTCTGCAATCCCAGTCCCTCAATCCCCTTTACCATTCAAGCAATTTATATTTCTTGCACTCTAAGTTACCGCAATTTACATTTCTTGCACTTTAAGTTTCAGTCATTTAATTTATTGTTCATTAAGATTCAGTATCTTTACTTTCAGTTCTCTTTAATTTCTGTAATTCATCCCTCTCCCTTTACATTTCTTGAAATTTATCTTCTGTCTGTTATAAATCACTCAACCAATACTTAATTCGCTTGACTAAATCAACCACTAAACTAAAATTGCTCAATCCTTCAATCCCTATGGGATCGACCTCACTCATGTGAGTTATTATTACTTGATGCGACCCGGTACACTTGCCGGTGAGTTTCGTGTTGGATCGTTTTCCACACATTAGCAGTGAGTTGAACTGGAGCTGGGCTGCACTTGTGCTAGTCGCACAAGCCCTGCCACGCAAACGCGTGCCCCACACGTCTGCGTCATTTTCTCAATCTGGCCATCCACGCGATCGCGTCAACCACGTGATCGCGTCACCCTAAATTTTGGCAAAACATAATTTGAACAGAGAGTTGTGCGAGCGAGAAACTACCCTCGCGCCACTAGCGCAAATCATATCACGCGTCCGCGTGACTGACGTGTCCGCGTCATTTCATTTAAGGGCTTTCCACGTGACCGCATCGCTTGCGCCGCCCAACTCATTCAAATCTGCCAGATTATCTTTTCTTTTCTCATCCCATTCCTATTTTATTTTCCCCCTCCTTTTTTCTCTCTTCTACCCCCTCTTTCCTACCACCATTATCAAGGTTTTTTCTTCTCTTCTCCCCTCCCTACTTTTTCTTTCCTCTTCTTATTTTCATGTTTTCTTTTTCTTTCTCTTCTATTTTCTCTATCCATGTTTTCTTTTTCTTTTCTTCTTCCTTCTATTGGTGTTAGAAATTTATCTGGGTCATTATTCTTATATGTTGCTTGTAAATTGTTTAAGACTTGTTTAATAATTATATATTATTTTTATAGGGTTACTTGCATGTTCAAAATTAATTTTTCCATACCTTATTTAACATGCATGCTATGTGTTTGTGAAAACGCCCATATGGCATTTTGCACTATTTTTAGATTTCTTTCAATCTACTACTCTAAATGCCTACTTTTCACAAAACCCATTTTATATAATTAAATATAATTGTTATTACAAGCACATTGTTAGTTGGAAAGACTTGGTAATCTAACTTGGACATTGAATGCTTGATCTATGCTACTCATGCCCTTGCCGGTATACCAATAAACACCTGGCATTTAACTGTCATCACATGCACTTGCTTTATTTCCTTTATTGATTTGCCACATGTAGTTATGACCATGTGTTTTCACATCATTATCCCTTCCTGTGCATTGATTACTACCTTTCCCATTCTTTTCCTTACTATAACCCTTGAAATATTCATGTCTTTACTCATTCCCTTTCAGGATGGCCACCAAGAAAGGCAAGGAGAAAGCTACCCCCAAATCCACAGCAAGAAAAGGAACAAAAAGAGCATTAGTGGCAGAGCCTTCTTCAACTGCAGTTAAGCCCTCAACAAAAAGAATTAAAAGGATTATCAAGGTCGATGAAAAGGAAAAAGCATTCCCAGTAAAGGACACTACACGATTTCCCAATCGTTACTGTGAGTAGATGTTCCCCATTCTGGCAGCTCGGAATTACAACAAGGAACACCTTCTTATCCTTCCACCTTGTATTGCCAACTTTGTTGAGCCACAAATTGCACAAAGACATTGGGGATTCCTACAGAGACAGCCACGACAGGTTAATCTTTCTTGGCTTATTGAGTTCTACTCCAACTTCCACCTGCCGACCCTGCAGTCTGTTTATGTCCGTCAGAAGCAAGTTCCCATTACAGAAGAGGCCATTCAGCGAGCCCTGAATCTTCACCCTGCTCCAGAAGGATTGGATACATTTCAAGAAGCCGCACTCAAGCGCCAGGCGTACAAATTTGACTGGGACGCTGTTCTCAGAGTTATCGCACAACCTGGCCGCAAATGGATCTTTGGATACCATTGTTCCCGTCCTAAGGGAATCTTGGCTTCCGCACTCACCTTAGAGGCTCACGTATGGGAACAGATTATGTCCTATTACGTCTTTTTGAGCACTCATGAGTCCTCCTTCACCGCAGACATGGCCGTTCTACTATGGTGCATCCTCACAGACCAGCCTCTAAATCTACCGAGACACATCCGGAATGCTATGGGACACGTGCAAATCGTGGGCAACCTTCCTTTCCCCGCTTTGGTCTCAGATCTTGTCTCAGCAGCCGGAGTCTCCTACAGAGCTGGGGACACCAAAGCCATACTTCCACGGGATGATCAGTACGTCCCTAACGGGAGATATCTCAGGCCCCCCCCTGCCACTACCAGCCAGTCCACAGAAGATGCTACAGACATTCCACCATCTACTAGTCAGCTGCTGCATCAAATACTGAAGAGGTTGGACCAACAAGACCAGAAGGCAAAGCTCCGGGAGCGCCGCAACCACCGCTGATTCAAATACCTCAAAGAGCTACTCACAAGCAACCACAGACCTGACGAGGACCCAGGCACTCCGGACTCCACTTCCTTTACCAGCACAGGGAGCCATGACGGTCTCGACTGTGGAGATACTGCCACCAGCCCACCCTTATTCCTGACAGATGGCACCGAGGATGGTGCAAAGCCTTAAGTGTGGGGAGGTCGGTCAGTACCTGACTTTCGGAGGTAATTCTTTCTCCCTAACATCAACTTCTTTTTCTTTAGAATAGGATAGATTGCATATTAGTAGGTTAATTGCATGCATGTTCTACCTGATTGAAAAGACAATAAGTTTCTTTTAAGACCATATATTTTTTTTGAAAATTTCACTAATTTAAATAAAACATTTATGTTAAATTTGTTTGAAGTTAAAATTGGAATAGGATTTTTGAGCTAAAAGAACACACAACCCGTGAGACTTTGAGCCTAAATACATGGTTACACTATTTAACCATAAACATTTTTATTTCTCGTGTGTTTTCTTCTCTATGATTGTAATCTGAATTTTGTTTTATCCTATATGTCCAATGTTAATGTGTTATGTGCATGCATATGATTGAGGCCATTATTTGTTTAGCTCACATATCCCAAATAAGCCAACCCTTTTAATTATCTTTGTTAACCACTTTGAGCCATTGTTAATCCATTTATTCTATATTTTACCACATTACTAGCTTTAAGCAGAAAAATAATGAAAAATCCCAATTGAATCTTTGGTTAGCTTAGGATAGAATGTGTGTTAACTAAGTATGAAAAAATTGTGGGAATAAAGGGTAATAGGAGAATATGTCATGATGAAATAAAGGGAAATTCGGTACCTATTCATGTGAAACCATAAAAGAACATTACAAATCTATGTGCATTGATAAGCTATATTAAAAAAAAAAGAAGAAAGTTTCCTTTATGTTAGTAAATAAGGGGACAAAATCACCCCAATGATAAGTCAGAGTTTAATAATCAATGCACATGTGATAAAATTAAAATAAAGGTTGATGCATGAATACGGAATTTGAAAAGGAGATTTTAGGTAGCTAAGATAAATGTTAAAATTATATAGAATATATGTATGTTAGGTGAGAGCTTAGGTTAATTAAAGATTCAATGTATAAGCTCACTTAGCCATATGTGTACCCTCACCCTTACGTTAGCCCCATTACAACCATGAAAAGACCTCATGATGTTTGCATTGGAATTTCAAAATTGTTGATTGATTAGGTGAAAAACAAAGTTTTTGAAAGCATGATTAGAGAAGGATAGAGTGATTACCCCATAAACTGGAGATGATTAGAGTGCACACGCACCAACAGTAAGGGTTCAATGCTCAGTCCTGTATTCCCTGCTTTCACGAGCTATCTTCTTACAAATTTATCTGCTTTTACAATATGAGTTGAATTAGTGAAATTTGTCCCATGTTTTGTCTTAGAGAACTTATCTATTTTTAATCATGTAGACAAAATCATATAGTTGCATTCATATGTATATAGGTTGCATTGCATGAGTCTTACATGTTCCTATTCATTCATATTTATCTCCTTCAACTTAGCATGAGGACATGCTAATGTTTAAGTGTAGGGAGGTTGATAAACCACTATTTTATGATTCATATTGTGTTTAATTGTGTGGTTTTATCAAGTCTTCACCCGCTTATTCATATGATTTGCATGTATTTACAATTCCTTCCTAAAAATATTCTATGATTGCTAACTTGCTTCCTAAAGACCTTTTAGTTGTATATTTTTATCTTCCTTCGTACCATTCGATGCCGTGATCTGTGTGTTAAGTGTTTCAGGCTTCACAGGGCAAGGATGGCGTAAGGAATGAAGAGGAAGCATGCAAAAATGGAAGTAACACAAGGAATTGAGGAGATGACCAGCGAAAAGTCACGCGGTCGCATGGCTAACACGACCGCGCGAAATGGAAGAAATCAGAGTGACGCGCTCGTGTGCCTGACGCGACCGCGCGGATTGGAAGCTGCACGAACGACGCGAATGCGTGGACGACGCGCACGCGTGGTACGAGGAACGCTGAGTGACGCGAACACGTGGACGATGCGGCCGCGTGACGTGCGCAATCTGCAGAATTACAGAAGTCACTGGCACAGATTTTGGGCCGCATTTCAACCCAATTTTTGGCCCAGAAATACAGATTAGAGCCAGGAAACATGCAGAGACAAGAACAAGAATTCATTCTGCATAATTTCAAGTTTTTAGATCTGAATTTACTCCTCTCATATGTTTCTCACTTAAACATTCATAAATTAGGATTTTGAAAAATTTTGGCTTTAGCTTTTGAGAAGAGTCTACCTCCGGTACTAGTCAATATAGCTTGTTATTTTACTTTTCATTTACTCTTCCATATTCCTAATTTATCCAGAGTTGACATTGGATTATTTTTCATAGTTTATTAATAGAAGACTATTTTTACTTTTAATTACTCTCTTTTATTATTATTTATTATGTCTTCTCCTATTTCTTCTATTGATTTTGTGACGTCTACAATTATGATGATAGAGTAATTCCCCAACTTGATTGGGAGATGATTAAAAGGAGAACCTTGAGTTAGAATACTCAAGAGTTCAATTGTAATTGGTTCATTGTTGGTTGGCTTGTTAGTCACTAACTTTAATCCTTCCCAAGGGAGAGGATTAGGACTTGTGAATAGAAGTTCACTTTTAATTTGACTTTCCTTCATTCGTTGAGGGTTAACTAAATGTAAACAATGACTAATTATTAATTGCTCTTGATAAAATTCTAACAAGGATAGAACTTCCAATTAATTTTCTCCCGGTCAAGATTTTATCTAAATCATATAAATTCTCTAATTTAATTTTCTGTTCATCGAATTCAAAACCCCTTTTGAAAACCTCTGATTGATAAAATAGCACATCTTCCTGCAACTCGTTGGGAGATGACCTGGGACTCATACTCCTAGTATTTTATTTCTAAAATTTGTGACAACCCTTTTCTAAATTGATGAGTGGATTTTTGCCGGTTAAGAACTGTACTCACAACGCCATTTCTCTAATTAATTCTTAATCTGCCAATTTCCGCTCACGTCAGAGAACAAAAAGTATTGTCACCACATATAAATAATTTGAATTTTTTCTTATTAAGAACTCGAAAATAAAATTGATTCCTTATTCTAAAAATCTGCTCTTTTATTCATGTTTAATAATGATGAGAAAAATAAATTATAGTTTACTTGGGGATAAAATTAAAAAACAAAAAATAAGGACACTAATTACTACTATTCCTATGACTCTAAAAATAGATTTCGAATAGCAGAGTTATCATAAAGTTAAGATTAGGACTCAACAACCTTTATTTTGGGAGGTGGATGCTTCTTCATTCTGTGGGGTGTCTAGCCCTTCAAGAGGTAGCTTCTGGCGCTTCAGCTCCTGCAGTTCACGCCCTTACTTCTCCTGTTCCTTAAGCAGCTTGCAGAGCATGCTATTTTGATTTTGCTGTTCTTCTTTCATTTGATCTATAGCTTCTTGCAGCTTGGTAATAGATGCTTCTAAGCGGTTTCAGTAGTCAATCTGTGGGATTTATGGGAGGAACTCTTGCACCCTCCTTTTGATGGGAATGTCTTGCACTTGTTGCCCTTCTATTGACTTTTTTGTGATTGGGAGACCAACTGAGATATACTCATCTACTCCCATTCTTACTCCAGCATTTTACATAGTAGAAAAATCAAGCTTGGGTAGGCCAATTTGGCTTCAGTGGATTTCTTGTTTGCAATTGTATAAAGCTCACAAGCAATTAGATGATGAACTTCCACTTTGTTTCCCATCATAATGCAATGGATCATCACTGCTCATTTAACAGTGACCTCAGAGTGGTTGCTGGTGCATAGTATGGAACGCCCAATAAAATCCAGCCAGCCTCTAGCAACTAGTTTGAGATCCCCTCTCTTGAGTTGAATTGGGACATTCTTTGTGTTGGTTACCCACTTGGCTCCACGGATGCATATGTCCTCTAGAACTTGGTCTAAGCGCTAATCTTGATTCACAATTCTCCTGCTAAAAGATTCTGGGTCATTTTGTAGTTGAGGCAGCTTGAAGATCTCTCTTGTGCTGTCATAGTGGAAGTAGATAATCCTCCCTCTGACCATAGTTCAGAAGGTATAGAAGACGGTTCCAGACATTCTCGTTTATCTGTTTGCCACAGATTTGAGTAGAATTCCTGAACCATGTTTCTTCCCACATTTGTCTCAGAATTAGTTAGGATTTCGCAGCCTCTGTTTCGAATCTGTTCTTGGATCTCCGGATATTCATCTTCTTTAAGATCAAATTTAACTTCCGGGATCACTGACCTCAGACCCATTATTTTGTAATAATGGTCCGCATGTTCTTTGGTTAAGAACCTCTCTTGATTCCAATGTGGTTTTGGAATATTCTTTTTCTTGCCTCTTGAGGTGGTTTGTTTTCCATTAGGAACCATGATCTTGGTGAGTCTTGGATCAGTGATCACGAAAAGCACACCAAACTTAGAGGTTTACTTGTCCTCAAGCAAAAGAAAGGAAAGGATAGGAAGAGAAGGAGAGACAATTTCGAATGGTGGAGGAGATAGGATGGCCGAATGTCAATTTAAAAGGGAGAGGGGTGGGTTCAAAAATTTGAAAAGGATATGATAGAAGATATGATTCGTAAAAAGATAGTTATGATATGTAAAAGATGTATTTTAAAATTGAAAAGATAAGAGAGAGATTTGAAACAAGATAAATCTAATTTTAAAAAGATAGTGTGATGAGTTGAAAAAGATTTGAAAAGAATTTAAAAAGATATATGAGTTTTGACAAAGATTTTGAAAGAAATAGAAAAAGATTTTTAGCAAATCACCCCTTCCATGGTCGTGGCGTTAAACGCCCAGGAGTAGCATGTTTTAGGCGTTTAAACGCCAGTTTTCCTTCCTTACTAGGCGTTTAAACGCCCAACCAGGTACCCTGGCTGGCGTTTAAACGCCAGAATTCCTTTGTCACTGGGCGTTTTTCTAAACGCCCAGGATGCTGCAAGTCTGGCGTTTAACGCCCAAAAATGCTCCTTACTGCCATTTTTCTGCTAGTGAGCATCTTTTTTCTGTTTTTTGCTCTGAATTTTTCTGTAACTCTGTGAACTCCAATGGCTGGGTTGCCTCCTAGCAAGCGCTTCTTTATTGTCTTTAGCTGGACCTCACTGAATGTTATTCTAGTCTCAATTTTGAGCACTCTTGCTCAATATTGCTTTCAAGATAGTGCTTGACTCTTTGCCCATTAACAACGAATCTTTTGTTAGAATCAATATCCTGAAGCTACACATATCCATATGGTGACCACCTGTAATCACATATGGTCCCTTCCACCGGGATTTTAATTTCCTAGGGAATAGTTTGAGTATAGAGTTAAATAATAGATCTTTTTGTCCCGGTTCAAACACTCTGGATGACAATTTTTTGTCATGCCACCTTTTTGCTTTCTCTTTGTAAATTTTTGCATTTTCGAAAGCATTGAGTCTGAACTCTTCTAGCTCATTCAACTGGAGCAATCTTTTCTCTCCAGCTAATTTAGCATCAAGGTTTAGGAATTTGGTTGCCCAGTAGGCTTTGTGTTCCAGTTCCACGGGCAGATGACAGGCTTTGCCATACACAAGTTGATATTGAGAAGTTCCTATAGGAGTCTTGAATGCTGTTCTGTATGCCCATAGAGCATCATCCAAGCTTTTTGCCCAATCCTTTCTACGGGCCATTACAGTCCGTTCCAGGATTCTTTTTAGTTCTCTATTAGAGACCTCAGCTTGTCCATTTGTCTGTGGATGATATGGAGTTGCTACTTTGTGGCTAATTCCATACCGGACTATAGCAGAGTAAAGCTGTTTATTGGAAAAATGAGTGCCTCCATCACTGATTAGTGCTCTGGGGACACCAAATCTACTGAAGATGTGTTTCTAGAGGAACTTTAGCACTGTTTTAGTATCACTAGTGGGTGCTGCAATTGCCTCTACCCATTTAGATACATAGTCTACTGCCACCAGAATATAAGTGTTTGAGTATGAAGGTGGGAAAGGCCCCATGAAGTTAATACCCCATATGTCAAACAATTCGATCTCTAAGATTCCTTGTTGAGGCATGGCATAACCATGAGGCAACTTACCAGCTCTCTGGCAACTGTCACAGTTCTGTACAAACTCTCGGGAGTCTTTATAGAGAGTAGGCCAGTAGAAGCCGCATTGGAGGACTTTTGTGGCTGTTCGCTCACTTTCGAAATGTCCTCCATATTGTGATCCATGGCAGTGCCAAAGGATCCTCTGCGCTTCTTCTCTAGGCACACATCCATGGATTATTCGTCTGCGCATCTCTTAAAGAGATATGGTTCATCCCACAAGTAGTACTTTGCATTAGAAAATAATTTTTTTCTTTTGCTGCCTGCTGTACTCCTTGGGTATGAACCTTGCAGCCTTATAGTTTGCAATGTCTGCAAACCATGGTACTTCCTGAATGGCAAAGAGTTGCTCATCCAAAAAAGTTTCAGAGATCTTAGTGATGGGGAGGGACGCCCCTTCTACTGGTTCTATCCGGGACATGTGAACTGCTACTTGGTTTTCTGTCACTTTTCTACCTCTTATTTCTATATCAAACTCTTGCAGAAGTAGTACCTACCTTATGAGCTTGGGTTTTGAATCCTGCTTTGTGAGTAGATATTTAAGAGCAGCATGGTCAATGTACACAATCACCTTTGATCCTACCAAATTGGATCTGAACTTGTCAATGGCATAAACGACTACAAGTAATTCCTTTTCTGTGGTTGTGTAATTCTTCTGTGCATCATTTAGGACATGGCTGGCATAGTAAATGACATGCAGAAGTTTGTCATGCCTCTGTCCTAATACTAACCTAATGCCACCTAGTCACTGGAATAGAAATTAAAAAGCAGTAAACAAAGAAAATGAAGCAAAAGCAGTAAAGAACATGTCACATGGAAGGAATTGGAACCTGTAATGTAGAAGGAGAGAGAGGGAGAAATAGACTGAGAAAGGGGGTGGCGGAAGAGGGGAGTGCAACATCACAGGGGTCCGCCACTGCTAGCAATATTCACCGGAACAGCAGAAGGGCTCGGCCTAGGGCTGGCAGTAGGCACGGCAGCAGATAAGAAGGAGAAGGGGGAAATGTAGGAGAGAGGGAAGAAGGAGAAAGGAAGAGAGAGATAGAGAGAGAGCGATGGTGGCGTGGCGGTGAGGTCGCCGGCGGTGGTTGTTTACGGAGGAGGGAGGTGATGGTGGTGTTCAGAGGGAGAGGAGAGGAGAAAAGGTTGGAGGGGTTTGGTAAATGGAGCGCGACTCTTCCCCTTTTCGAATTAACGTTCTAAAAGGACCTGTGCGGATGCACAGGGACATGTGCGGGCGCACAAAGGGAGACAAAAGGCCATTGCGATCAGAAGGTGGAACGCATCCTATGCTGGCATAGCCTATGCGTGCGCTGCGGCCAGAGGAGGTGTTCAAGGTCGTGCGTGCACTCAGTGCTATGCGCACGCACACAAGTGGTTTTTTTTTTAAAGAAAAGGGCACGTGTGCGACCGCACGCATGGTGTGCGGACGCATAGGAAGGGAAAGGTGGTGTTCCCACCCACAAACTGTGCGCGTGCTGGGAACAGAGGGGGTGTTTAAGCGTGTGCGTACGCACGGGAACTGGAAAACAGGGGGCCTGTGCGGACGCACAAGGCTGTGCACACGGACAGGTCTCTGTTCCTGCAACAAATATTATGCCTCCAAGGCATCAACTTTGACATCCAAAACAGGTTTTCAAGTCCCAAAACATCACAAAACTCCCAAAAACACATTATTTCACTAAAATTACCCAACAAACATCAAAATAAATCTAACCAACCAAGCAATATAGACGCTTATTCATGAGACAAAAAGCTAAAAGAGAGAAAGTTAGAAGGATATTACCATGGTGGGGTGTCTCCCACCTAGCACTTTGGTTTATAGGACTATGTTGGACTTGGTGAGGAGATCCTTGTTAGGGCAGCTTATGCTTCCACTCCTCCTTGAATCTCCAACCAAGTTTGCTATTAATTAGACCGCCGGGGTCCCAAATGAATTTCATCAAACCCTTGAGAGACTTTAGGCTAGCAACTAGGATCCTTAAGTGTTAACACATAAAACCAATGCCCGAATCCCATACATGAGTTCCTCTATCACCATTAATATGCTTGTGCACTCCCCGTAATCCACTAAATTGACTCTTGCACTAAAATTGAGCTCCAAATGTTGGATTGGCTTCTTGGATGAACTTTCCATTTCTTAGCCAATCAACATTCTTCCTTTCAATATCCACTACTCTAAGAAAGGTTTGAAGTTGAGCATCCATTTCCAAGACATCATATTGATGTGGGGCTAGGAAGCTTGTTGGAGGATTCTTCACCCATTCAATTCTTTCTTGCATAAATATTTTCACCTCTTGGCGACTAAAATCTTCCTCAACCTCTTTTGAATCTTCTTCATCCTCACTCAAGTCAAAAATTGGAGGTTGTGCGAAGTCCACATCAACATCTCCTTCCAAATCTAACATGGGAGGCCCGAGAAGGTCATTGAAGGAATTACCCAATTTGGACAAAAAATCTTGAATGATAGAATCCTCTTGATCAATTCCTACCAACTCTTCATTTGACCCTTTTTTCACTTCATCTTGCGACTTGACATCTTCTTCTTGATTTTTCACTTTTTCTTTCACTCCACACTTTTTACTCAGTTCCACACATTCATCCACTAGAAATTCTAGCTTGTAGCCTGAACGCGATGAAGCTAAATGATCCCAAGCTTTTGCTAAGGTAGACATGGCGAGCTCTTGCTTCTTCCGGAACTCTTGTTGTCCTTGAATGAGCATGAGAAGTATGTCTTGTGTGGCTTGATCCATATACGAAGATGAAGATTGAGATGATGAAGGTTGACAATCAAACTCATGAGGGTGAGGGTTTTGGTTTTTTATGTAGTGGGATGATGGTGTGTAAAATTGGTGACTATAAAGGTAAGTGTTTGGGTTCCCTTGGGGTGCATTGTGGTGATAGTGTGAAAAAGTCATCAAGAAAAAAAAAACAAAAAAACCTATTTTGACAAGATGATTCCACACAAACTCACTGGCAAGTGTACCAGGTCGCATCAAGTAGTAATTACTCACAAGAGTGAGGTCGATCCCACAGGGATTGATGCATTGAGCAATTTTAGTTAGGTGATGAATTTATTGAAGCAAACAGTTGATGATTTGAGTGAATTGTGATTAACAGAAGCTAAATTGCATGAAAATAAAAGAGGGAGGGAAAATTGACAGAATCAAAAGTGCAAAAAATGTAAATTAAGCTGAAACGTAAAGTGCAAGTATTGTAAATAACTAAAACTTAGATTGCAAGAAATGTAAATGGCTGAAGCTTAAAGTGCAAGAAATCTAAATTACTGAAGCTAAATTGCAGAGAAATATAAATTGAAGCAAATCAGAAACCTATTAGATGAATGGACTCAATTCAGTAGCAAAACAGAAAAAAAATTGCTTGAAGATTCCTTTTTCCTTTTTTTCATCATTTCTTCACCTACAAGTAATCAAAACAACCAATCAAAGCATTACCAAATTCACAAGATTTCTAAATCATTCAAAAACCAACTAATTATAGCTTAAATCTCATGATTTTGTGGTAAATAATTGATGGTTGATTGAATTGACATAACCATGCAAATCTACTCCAAATCACTTACTTATAATGCAATAAAGTGCATAAAACCTAATGAAACAAGTGAAAAATGCTTGAAAAGATAGCATAAGATGACTTGTCATCACAACACCAAACTTAAACTTTGCTTGTCCCCAAGCAAGCACTAAACATAAGAAGAAATGAAATGAAACAGAGAAGCATGTGTGTCCTTATTTAGCAGATAATTGAACTTGGTTCATGGGGTTTTATGCAGACAAATGTAGCTCAATGATTCTTAGCTATCTGATATGAAATGTCTCCTTGATGGCTCACTAGAGTTGCTGCTATAATGCCTTGATTCTTGATTGATCCCTGTTAGCTTTTTCTTTCTTTCTTTTGCTTTAGACAACTTATTTCTTAATGAAAGCTTGGTGGCAAGTGTTGCAGCAGCCCTTTGGCTTAATTTTGCTCAACACTTCTTCACTACAGACACCTGGCTCACATTTTCTTCCTAGGAACATTGATGCCTAGCATCTTTTTGGATTACTAAATGCTTTGTAACTAGGTTGCTCTTGATAGTGGACTTTCGGTTGGCAATCCCAGATTAGTTAATCTAAGTGGCCAAGTTTTAAAATACTCCTCAGAACCTAATTGTCCAAGCATATCCTAGTACAAAAGCACCACAAGCATATGTCCTAAGGTCCAAGCTATTGGTGTCTAGCCTTATTGTTTGTTTCTTTGCCAATTATTGGCTTTTCTCTTCTCTTTTTTTTCCTTTCTTGTTTTGCTTCATTCTCAAGGGATGCTCATTTAATAAAAGGCTTTGTAGCAGCAACCTAATTCATACTTCACGGAACATTTTATTATGCAGCTTTTATTATTGAGCTAATCATTAAATCAAACAAGTACCACCATTGAATTTTCATTCTAATTCCTACAACATTGGACAATCACTTTCTATTTCAAACATCTTTCTTTTATTTATGCAGAAAGGGAACAAGACATGAATTCAAGCAAGTGAATGACAATAGGCATTATGCAGATCCTAAAAGGAACTCTATTAAAGCTTGAAAGTGCAAAACATTAAAGAATTGGAGGCATATCATGTTTCAGACATGCATCTTCCTTATTTAATTAAAAACCATGAAAGGAACTCCACCACCTTTAGTTGTTATGCTCTGTTCCTCAAATATTGTTCTTGATGTTGCTCCTGTGCTCTCACGAATTGCTGAGATATTTCTTCAATGGCTCTCTGCATTTGAGTTAAATCTAGTGCACTAGAAGCTTGCTCTCCCTCTACTTGTGGTCTTCTTCTTCTTCCTTGGGATCTTCATTCCTCTTGATTGTCATCGTCAGTAGCACCTTCCATGCTCTGCCTTGTGATTCCCCTGCCTCCTTTTACCTTCTATGTATCTTCATCTTTAAAAAGTATCCCATCCCTGTTGCATAGCCTCGAAATAGTGCTTGGGTGGCCAAGTCTACTTGATTTGCCTGTGTCCTCAGCCATCTCCTGAATGTTGTCTGCTATGAGTTGTGAGAGGTTGATTTCTCCTCCCTTTAAGATGCAGTATGTCAGGACAGCTCGCTTGATTGTGACTTCTGAGGTGTTTGCAGTAGGGATATAGATCTCTTCACTATCTTATACCACCTTTTGGCCTCAGGTATGAGATCTATTCTTTTCAAGTGGCTTGGAGTTTCCTCTAAGTCTCTTTTCCAGTCTCTGCCTTCAAAGCATATGTAATATCTCATCAGGGTCATTCTCACCCTTCAATCTTTCCTCAAAGCTAAGCTCTCCATAGGTAATTCTCAACTATAAGACCCTCGTGACTGATGATGGACTAAAATCTACCTCAACTTCCCTGACATAGCTCTTATAAGGGGGACTATCCTCGCTTGTCTTCACAGCATTTGTGTAGAATTCTCTTATCATGACTGCACTGATGATTTTTCTCTGTGGTGATTTTCTCATGATAGGATACTCTCCTTTACGCAGTCTAAATCCCATTTTTGGAATGACATGCTTTGATTCCATGAGCCTATGATACCTTGATTCATGAAACTGAGACTTAAATATCTTAGTATCATAGGTTGATGGTTCGGCCACCACTGGCTCCTTGCCTTTTCTTCTTCTAGAACTTGAAGAAGCCATAAATTAAGAAGGAAAGAAAGAAGAAGAGGGGGTAGGCTTCGGTTAAAGCTCGGTATTGTTATGAAAGGGAATGGGAGATAAGTTGCTGTTGTGTATTTTGTGTTGTCTTTGGGTAAATAGGGGCTGCTATAATGGGTTTGGGCTGAAGGTGTGAGTGAAACACAAGCAAATAGATGAGGAAGTCTTGTATGAGGAGAGAAGGGATATGTGAACTAGGAAGTGTCACCACCTATTTATAGTCAAGGTACGAATCTTTGGAACAAAACCACAAGTGGGAAAGCTTTGGTTGAGCAAAATGAGGGGTGAAGATTGAGCAAAACATTGTGTAAAGCTCATAGCATGAACGGCTAGCATGCAAAGATGAAGAAGGACAAGGATTGCTCCCCCATAGGATGCATGTGGTTCGGGCTCTAAGGCATTAATGCATGCAGATTTTGTTTCCAAGAGAGCACCATTCCCTAGGCACATGTGACTCTCTTTTCATCTTGTCATAACCGTGCATGCTCCCTTTTGTCTTCTACTCAATCTTCCTTGTACCTATACAATTTAATCAAGACAATGGTAAGCTTTAAGGTTTGAATTACGGTGATGTAGTGTCAAATAATAAAGAAAAGCAAAATTTTATATGTTCCTTATTCATAAATAACCAATTGTGCTCCTTAGATAGTGAACCAAAATTTGGTGAACACCAAACTTGTCCCCTGCTAAGTGATCCATATAAAATGCAAAAAAAATCCGTCACAATTGGTACATTCATCATAAGGGACATTTTACTTTCTACTATTAACTCATAAAATGAAACAATGTATGGTTCATCCATTCATAACTTTGATCATTTTGAGCAAAAATGGTTTTTCTGAGATTCAATGCATATGTAGACACCAAACTTAATGTTTGGTTATATACTCCACCTGTATGAATAACTATATATCCTAAGATAGCTTGAGAAGCTATTTTTAAGTACCTTTGGGTACACCAAACTTAGGAATCAGATATATGCTTCACAATGATATGTGCAATTATCAAATCTTCTTATAAGGACTCAAACATATGCTAGGAGAACCATTTATTGAAATTAAAACAAGGCAAGAATATTAAATCATGGGCTGCCTCCCATTGAGCGCTCTTTTATTGTCATTAGCTTGACATTGACTCCTTATTAGGGTGGCTGATGCTTGTGGTGCCTCAGTTTGTCTTCTCTCACTGTAAGCTTTCTTCCAGTGCCTTGATGTTCAATCTCTGTATCCTCCAGTGAGAATATCCTGTTGATAGTGTAGTAATCATCAGATTGTTGCTTAGTCCCCAACTGTTGGTAGATTAGTTGCACTTTATCTCCTTTTGAGAATCCTTCAGTTGGGATCTTTTTGTTTTTGTACCCTTTTAGAGCCTTTTTCTTGCTTTTCTTCTCTTTTTTGGTGCTCCTTCTGCTTTGATAGTGGGTTGTATTTTGGGATCTGTCTTCTTAGTGGCCAACACCTCACTTTCTTCTTGCTTTCTCTCATCATTCTGTACAGTTTCATTCTCCTTTTGTCCTGCTTTGCTGCTTGTCTCTTGCCTTGGAGGGGAACTAGTGAGTATCTCTTTGGATTCTTCCTTCCAATGTAAGTCTTCTCTGTCATCATTCATGCAGTTTTCCTTTTCATCAGTATGCTGTGCTTTCGGAAAGACATTCAGAGTGATGCTCTCATCATGTACCCTTAGGGTCAATTCTCCTTGTTCAACATCTATGATGGCCCTTGCTGTGGCCAGGAATGGTCTTCCCAAGATAATAGAGTCACTCCCTTCTTCTCCTAGGTCCAGGATTATAAAGTCTGCAGGGAATATAAACTTATCCACCTTGACCAAAAGGTTTTCAATCACTCCTTTGGAAAATACCAATGATTTGTCCACAAGCTCTAATGACATCTGTCTGAGCTTAACCTCTTCTATGCATAGCTTTATCATCATGGAATAAGGCATTAGATTGATGCTGGCTCCTAAGTCACACAGTGCCTTATCAATGGTTATATTTCGAACAGTGCAAGGTAAGAAGAAGCTCCCAAGGTCCTTGAGTTTTGGTGGAAGCCCTTTTTGGATTACTGCACTACATTCTTCAGTGAGCATGACGGTTTCCTTCTCATACCAGCTTCTCTTTTTGTTGATGAGCTCCTTCAAGAACTTGGCATATAGAGGCATCTGCTCTAATGCTTCAGCAAGGGGAATGTTAATTTCTAGCTTTTTAAAGACCTCAAGGAACTTGGGAAATTGTTGGTCCTTGAGTTCCTTTTGTAGCCTTTGAGGATATGGCAAAGGAGGTGTGTAGGTCTTCACCACCATCCTTTGTTCTTGTGATGATTTCTCCATAACTTGCTTCCCTTTCTTTGAAGCTTGTGGCTGCTCATCTTTCTCTTTAAGTTTCTCCTGATCTTGCTTGTCTTCTTCCTTGCTGATGGCCTCATCTTTTTCAGCTGGCCTTTTGTCATTATCCATAAGCTTCTTGTTGGTTTCCTTGTCTTTTACCAAGGTTCTTCTACTCCTTAATTGGATGGCTTTGCATTCTTCTTTGGGATTGGGAATGGTATCGCTTGAGAGTGAGCTTGTTGGTCTTTCAATCACTGCTCGCTTGGATAGTTTCCCAATCTACCTTTCTAAGTTTTTCATTGAGGCTTCATGGTTCTTGCTGGTTAGCTCTTGGTGCTTCATCATCCTTTCCAGCATTATCTCTAAGTTGGAGATTCTTTGGGAGTCTTGAGATGGTTGTGGTTGATTTTGGGATGTTGAGGATTGGTGAAAAGTGTTTTGATTAGTTGATGGATTATTGGGTGGATAGAAGTTGGAATTGGGGTAGTTGTTTTGTGGTTTTCTATATTGGTTTTGGTTGTTTGTGTTTCTTGAATTGTTTTGATTTGAATATCTTTGCCATGGCTGCTGGTTTTGATTCTAATTGTCTCTCCATCTCAAGTTTGGATGGTTTCTCCAAGAAGAGTTGTAAGTATCTCCATAAAAGTCATTTGATCCAAAACCTTGGTTGTGCACATATTGAACTTGTTCCTGCTACTGATCTTCTTGGTTTTCTTTATTTTGCTCTCATGTGGGTGATGGTTGACTTGTGTTCACTACTGCAACTTGGAGGCCATCAATCCTCTTGGCCATCATCTCCATTTGCTGCTGGATTTGTTAGTGCATCACCTTGTTTTGAGCTAAAATAGTGTACACACCTTCAAGCTCCAATACACCTTTCCTTTGAGCTGGTTGGCGTTGCCTTTGATGACCATAGAAGTATTGATTATTTGTTATAATGTCAATGAGGTTCTGAGCCTCCTCAGCTGTCTTCATGAGTTATATTGAGCCTCCAGCAGAGTAATCAAGTGCTTCTTGAGCTCTCAGTGTCAATCCTTCATAGAAGTTTTGGAGCCTATCCCATTCACTGAACATTTTTAGTGGGCACTTCCTGATTAGAGCTTTGTATCTCTCCCATGCCTCATACAATGACTCTCCATCCATCTGAGTGAATGTTTGGACCTCTGTTTTGAGTCTAATGATCCTTTGGGGAGGATAGAACTTGGCTAAGAACTTTTTCACTAGATCTTCCCAATTGTTGATGCTATCTCTTGGAAATGATTCCAACCATTGAGTAGCTTTGTCTCTTAGGAAAATGGAAACGACAATAATTTGTAAATGTCAGGATGTACACTATTGGTTTTCACAGTGTCACATATCCTCAGAAAAGTGGATAAGTGTTGGTTTGGATCTTCAAGTGGGCTTCCTCCATAGGAATAATTGTTCTGCACGAGAGTGATGAGTTAAGGCTTCAATTCAAAATTGTTTGCATTGACATTGGGGGTAAGGATGCTACTTCCACAGTGCCTTGGATTAGGAAAAGTGTAGGAGGGTAGAACCCTCCTTTGAGGCTGACCATTGTTGTTAGCCACTCCCTCTGGTGGATTAGGAGCATTTCCTTCCATTTCCTAGTTCTCTTCCTCTGATTCCTCTCCACCAATAATTCCCTTTCCTCTAGCTTTTCTTCTTATTCTTCGAAGAGTTCTCTCATCAATGTCACAAGAGGTGGAGAACACTCTCCTTGCTTCTGTCATACAACCAAAACAACAAAAAAAACACAAAGCACTCTGTAGCTTGAGTGCAGTGAGAGTTAGTAGAGACAATGTCTCAAATAGTTAGTGTGCTTATCAAAGAATAAAGAAAAACAAAGAATAAGTGCTTAATCTAGACCAACACCTTACTTAATCATTGTCAATCTAGATCAATCCTCGGCAACAGCATCAAAAACTTGATGAGGGAAAAATGATTCCACACAAAATCACTGGCAAGTGTATCGGGTCACATCAAGTAGTAATTACTCACAAGAGTAAGGTCGATCCCACAGGGATTGATAGATTGAGCAATTTTAGTTAGGTGATGAATTTAGTTAAACAAATAGTTGATGATTTGAGTGAATTGTGATAAACAGAAGCTAAATTGCATGAAAATAAAAAAAGGAGGGGAAATAGACAGAATCTAAAGTGCAAAAAATGTAAATTGAGCTAAAACGTAAAGTGCAAGTAATGTAAATAACTGAAACTTAGATTGTAAGAAATGTAAATGGCTGAAGCTTAAAGTGAAAGAAATCTAAATTACTAAAGCTAAATTGCTGAGAAATGTAAATTGCTTGGAGAGTAAAAGGGATTTGGGTGCTGGGATTCAGAATTCAACAAGAAAATGGATATTGAAGCAAATCAGAAAGCTATTAGATGAATGGACTCAATTCAGTAGCAAAACAGAAAGGAAAAATGCTTGAAGAAACAAACAGCAAGAAGACTTGATTCAATTATGAAATTCTTAAAGATAAATTGAAGATCGAAGAAGAGAAATGAGATTAGAAAGCAGATCTAGATCTCAATTGCTCTCTTGATCAAGCAGAAAGTAATTGCAGAAGAAATCAAAAGGAAAACAGCAAATGTAACTTAGATCCAATCCTTAGAACAATTGAGATGAGAGGTGAAAGATGATTCTCAGATTTAGAATCAATGAAGCTCTTCAATCTCAATTCAAATTCCCAAAACAGATAGCAGAAGTTGCAGAAGAAAAGAAAATGAAAACAGAAAGCTAGATCCAATTCCAAAAATCCCAAATTCAATGACAAAATGAAAACTAAAAATCAGCTAAAGGTAAAAGTGAAAGTAAAAGTCAAGAGAGGTCCTCTACAAATCAAATTAACTTCTATTTATACCCTTTCTATTTTTTATATTCAGGACTTGGATTGGGCTTTTCAAATTAGTGAAGAAGTGGATCCAAGATGGCATTTGATTTGAAAATGAACCATGGGTCTTAGCTCTAGTGGAGCGCTCAGTTAAGAAAGAAAACGTAGCGCTCCCTTGCCTTGTGCCTGGGCTCGTGCTAAGCCTTCTAGTGTAGCGATCAGTGAAGAGTTTTAACGTAGCACTACATGCTTGAGTTGGTCTCCACTTTCAAACCTTGCTGGCTTCATTTGCTAGCAATTTCCTCAAGCCAAAGTAGCACTCAGTGAGGTTAAGCAACGTAGCGGTACTTTGCTTCCCTTGTGTGCATGGTTCGAACCTTGGCTCCTTCATTGGCGAGGGTCGCACCTTGCTTTTATTTTGGGGGGTCACGAAAAAGTGAAAAGAGTTAACGTAGCGCTCTCTCCAATTGAGCGCTACCCTTGTTTTCTTTGGTTCCCTTGAGCGTTCCGTTTGCGCACTCAACGTAGCGCTATGCTTGAGCGCTTGCTTTGGTGGAGTGCTTTGCCTTGTAGCACCTTGGTGCTTAATTACTAGCGCTCACTTTGTGAGCGCTACGCTCAATTAGAGAGCACTGCCTCCCGTGCCCCTTGGTTTGGATGATCGCCACGCTTTTATGGCATGGGTCATGTTTTTCAAAGCGTGGCCTAAGGTCCAAAGCGTGCTCTAAGATTCCTTTTTCCTTTTTTTTATCATTTCTTCACCTACAAATAATCAAAACAACCAATCAAACCATCACCAAATTCACAAGATTTCTAAATCATTCAAAATCCAACTAATTCTAGCTTAAACCTCATGATTTTGTGGCAAATAATTGATGGTTGATTGAATTGACATAACCATGGAAATCCACTCCAAATCACTTACTTATAATGCAAGAAAGTGCATAAAACCTAATGAAACAAGTGAAAAATGCTTGAAAAGCTAGCATAAGATGACTTGTCATTACAGGGGTCTCTTCCTTATAGTCTTGCCACTACCCACTCGAAGCGGTCGTGCTCAAGTCGCTCCATATCATGGATATCATGCAAGATGTCTTGGAAGAAGTCCGGAAGAGACCGGAGAAATGGTAGAGGAGTTGATGAAGTTGGTGGATTTGATGATGGTGTTGTAGGTGCCTTCCTCTTGGCGGGTGTCTTCTTTGTCAATCCATCTAAATCTCTGTGCGGAATGACTTTTTCGCCTATTGGTATCTTGAACATGACGTCCGTCGGTTGCCTCTCTACCCTGCTGCTACAGCTAGTTGCATCACCATAGATGGAAAAAGAATGTTGATCTTTTTCTTTTTAATAAGTTTCCAAAACGATGTGCGTATCAAAGGCACAATGGCTATTCTCTTCCCTTCCAAAATAGCCCAAATTAGCAAAGCAGCTTTAAGTCTGACATGGGTAGCATGGGTGCTAGGAATTATATAGTCGGCCACAATCTGATGCCATATATGCGCCTTAGCGTTCAAGTCGGAATAAGCAATACTAGCAGAAACAGAGTTTCTCCCCTTGCTATATTTCCATGACGCACCTGGACGGCCAATCTTCTTAAGAATAGGAGCCACGGACATCCTCCCCTTGAACACATCCGCTTTGATCCTTGAATACTCATCCTTCACAAGGGGAATGTGGAGAATATTTAGAAGAGCTTCTAGAGCTTTGTTGGAAGTGTCCAACATCTTCTGTCAGAGGAATATCGACTCCTCTTCCCAAGCTTGATAGTTAGCATAGAATTCTCGCACCATGGATTTATTAACTTCAATGGGGTCTTGCTCAAGAAATCCCAAATGAATCGAGGCAATCCTTTCATGGATGATTGCCTTGTATTTGTTTGGAACCATCAGTGTCCTCTCCCAATGGATTGTTCTTTTCTCCATTGCTTCATATTGGGAGTCGGCTTTTCGGTTAACCAAGATATTTGGTTTCTCACTTTGGCGATCCATGAACCAAGTATTAGGAGGGTGAGTTATTGGTTGCACAACTGGTGATGTAACCAGTGCTTTACCTTTCTTGCGCATCCTAAAAAAGAGAATCAAAAATAAAAGATTTCAAGATCATCCGGCAACAAATAAATAAGATCAATGAGGAAGCACAAATAAAGTGAAGAAAAATTTAACTTCTTAATTGGAAGCTTCCAAAATAGTGTGATTTGAGATGAAACAATGCGTGTATTCTAAATGTGCACGCGGTTAGAACACACACACCGGCCGGTTGAAACGGCAATCGCACTATTAAGACAATCAAAGTTCAATGATTCTCAATCAAGTGTTTAAGTTGCAAGTGTAAAGAATTAAGATGCAAGCAACTTAAACAAGCACAAAATGACTTAATTGAATTCCTTGGGGCAATGGTTATTGGGGTTGTGGACATGAAAGTTCATTGTTGAAAAGGTTGCACAACAACAATAACCATTTAGGCAAAGTGGAACATCATCGTTCATCTTCAAGAAGTGATAATCACATATACAATGTCCTCTAGTTAAGGTAAAAGATGTTTGATTAGAACATCAAGAGATATGAACAATCGTAATGTGATTATTCCAATTCAATGACCAAGATGAACAATGTCAAATTCGAATTCAATCAAGATCAATGCATTCCTAAACATGTCACCCATTAACAAACGATTTAAAGTCATGTAAGACATGGGTGTTTGGATCTTCAAATTCAAGAAATAAGGGAATGCATTGGTAATGTCAAGTTAATCATCATCAAAAATCATATTTGAAGTTGCACAAATCATAGAATATGCCAAACAAGAGAATGTTGAAAGCATATGATGGCCATCTCATATGAATCAAACAAAAGTTTTATTTAGGCATTTCATCAAACAATTAATGTTCATTGTGCAAACTTATGGCATTTAAGCTCAAATTCAATCACAAGTAACCCAACAATTCAAATATCAACACTTGCAATACAGAGATAACTAAAGAAAGCAATAAATTCAATTTAATTAACATGAAAAGAAAATAAAAACAACTTCAAAATAAAAACATAAAAAAATAAAAATCGAAATCAAAGGCTGAAGAAAGCAAGATGAGAAGATGAAGCAATGGCACTTGTTATAGCCACTGTAAGTTCACAGTGGTTGGATTCGCCGGAGACAAACCGGAGTTCCACAAGGGTGAAGAAGCTCTCTAGTGGAAGAGAAGGAAAAGAGAAAGAGAAGAAAAAAAGGTAGAAGAAAGAGTGAAGAGAGAGAAAGAGAGGTGGTGGTGGCTGACGGCGGCAGGATGCTGGTAGCAAGGTCGCCGGAAGGGGCTGGGTAGACTGGCATAGCAGCAATGGAGAAGTAGAGAGGAAGAAGCGGCTGGCTCAATAGGGGTTCTGTCCTATTTAACACCCAGGTCGAGGCATGTGCATGCGCACACAGGTCTGTGCGCACGCACAGGAAGCAAAAGAGAGAGGGGTGCGGACGCATATAGCATGCAAACGCTCCCAGCAGAAGGTGCGCACACACAAGAGGCGAAAAAGAGGGGATGCAGACGCACACAATGTGCGAACGCTCCCAGCAGAGAGGGCACATCAAGGTGTGCGGGCGGACAAGGTTGTGTGTGTGTGCGCACACAGGTTCGTGTGCACGCACAGGGGCAAAATTTGTAGGGGTTCATGCACACAGGCTATGCCAGCGCTCCCAACAAAATGGGTGCAAGCTGGTGTGCGAACGCACAAGCCTATGCGCTCATACAGAGTGTGCAAATTGAGCGATGCATGCGTACACACAAGTAGGTGCGCACGCACAAATCGCAAAAAAACAGGGGAGCACCCACGCACAAGCCGTGCGGGCGCTGTGAACAGAGGGCATAACCATTATTGTATGCACGCACAGGCTTATGCGCACGCACAGGACGCAGAAAATAGAAATTTTGTGCGCACGCACAGAGCCCTGTTTTTTTATCAAAAAATTTTTTCTCAATTCTAAGGTACTCAAGCTTAGCTCTATTAAAATCTCAACCCCAAACATAAAAACATTCAAATATTCATGATCCATAACCAATTTAACCTATCTAACTCAAAAATTAAACCAATCTTAAGCTACTCAACATAACACAAAGCAATTAAATCAAAGAACTATAAACAAAAATAGAAGGGTTAGAACAATGTTACCATGGTGGAGTGTTTCCCACCTAGCATTTTGGTTTAAAGTCCTAAGTTGGACTTGCATGAGTTCATTGAGCATTTGGAATCTCTCCAAGGAAGAAAATCTCCAACTCCTTGGCATGCTTGGGTGTGTGTGGTCCAATGAATTAGGCTCCTTGACAATATTTTCTTCATCATGCTCCTTAGTAGGCTCAACCACTTGATCTTCAATTAAGTCACATCCAAAGATAGAGTAAACTTCAAGAGTGGGTTTCTTGGATCCATCCAAAGTGAACTTCACTACTTTCTTATCTGCTTCAAACGAATAAGCTCCCAAAAATGCATCAAACTTGAATCGAGACGTCTTCAAAAATGGTCTCCCAAGGAGAATAGAGGATGGCTTGTCCGAATCAATTGGAGGGATTTCCAAGATATGAAAATCTATCGGAAATAGCGACCCTTGGATATCGACCAATACATTCTCCGCAATGCCGACAACCGCCACAATGCTTTTGTCTGCCAATGCAAATCTTGCTCCGGACCTCTTCAATGGTGACAAGTTCAACTTCTAATAGATAGGGAGGGGCATAATGCTTACACTAGCTTCCAAATCACACATGCAATCCATGAACTCCATGCCACTAATCACACATGTCACCAAACAAGGAACGTGGTCATTACACTTTTCCAGAATGAGAGAAGAGATAGAGTCATTCACCGGGCTTTTGTTTAGCTTACCAATTTTGTCCTTGTGTGTGCAAACATCCTTGAGGAATTTGGCATACTTCGGAACTTGTTGAATGGCTTGAAAAAGAGGAATATTAACTTCCACATTCTTGAAAATCCCCACCATATTGGGGTCAAGGTCTTCATGCTTCTTAGCCTTTTTAGCCAATGTTGGGAAAGGAATTGGTGTAGGCGCTTCAAGAGGGTTCTTCCTTTTGGGCTCTTTGACCTTAAATAGTTCCTCCTCACTTCTTGCAACATTTTCCTCCTCATCTCCTACCACTTCCACTTCTTCTCTCATTTCTTCATTGTGGGGCTCCTTGCTCAAACTGGTAGGCTCAATACCAACTTCATTTAACTTGGTACCACTCCTAAGGGTGATAGCATTAATGCTTCCCTTTGGGTTTGGTTGGGGTTGAGAAGGTAGTCCACTAAAGGTGGAAGCTTAATGGGCATTTTGAGTGCTTGAAGGAGAAAGAGTCAAACGGGATAAAGCTTCAGCAATGGTTTCCATGTACGTTTCTTACTTCTTATGAAACTCCCTTTGCTCCTGCATGAAGCTTTGAAGTGCATCATTCATATAAGTTTGACTTGGCGAGGGAGGTTGATTATTTTGAGTGAGGTTTGGCCTAGTGTGTGGTGGTTGATATCTTGCTTGATGTTGAAAATGTGATTGTTGATTGGGTTGGGCATGAGGTGGGCTTTGTGATTGATATGGTGGGTAGTGAGGTTGTGGTGGTTGAGGGTAAGGTTGTTGGCCTTGGGAAAGGTTAGTGATAATAGACTTGTTGGTTGGAATAAGGTTGAACTTGAGATGGTTGATTTCACCTTTGATGGGAGTTGTCCCTCCATCCTTGACTTTGGTTCCCTCCATAGTGATTGATGAGTGGATATTTTATACGCTTTTTGACATCATTTTCATATAGTTTTTAGTAGTTTTTATTTTGTTTTTACTGAGTTCTTATAGGTTTTAGTGTTAAATTCAAATTTTTGGATTCTACTATGAGTTTTTGTATTTTTGGGCAATTTCAGTTATTTTCTAGCTAAAATTGAGGAGCTGGAGCAGAAGTCTGATTCAGAGACAGAGAAAGCACTGCAGATACTGTCTAGATCTGACCTGCCTGCACTCGGAACAATATATAATAGTCCATACTTTGCTTCATATTAGAAGGCCCAAAATTGGCGTTCAATGCCAGCTTCCTGCCCCCCTTCTAGGCGTCAATCCTGACCTCTTCCCACTTCATTGATCATAACTTGAGCTACAAAGGTTTAAATGAAGAAGTTCCAGTTGCGTTGTAAAGCTAACATTCGGGGCTTCAAAATAATATAAGATTTGCCATAGTTTCACAGTGTTTAGGGATGTGTACACGTGATGTACACATACGCATGGGAAGCTACACATGACTCACTAAAGGCAACTCGTGGCCAGGGATTTCTGAAGCATTTTGGGCCCAATCAAACTCATTTATGATGCTATTTAATGCAAGGATTGAAGAGAGATGAACCATCTAGTTAGTTCTAGTTTTGAAGGAAAAGTTAGTTTCTAGAGAGAGAAACTCTCTCTTCTCTCTAGAATTAGGATTAGGTTTAGGTTAATTTCTTAGATCTAGATCTACTTCTTCTCTTGCTTTAATTCTCCTTTTGCTTTATGAATTCTTATGTAGATCTCTATTTCTCTTTCAATGCAATTTATGATTTTCATGTCTTTTCATGTTTGATTTGGTTTTCTATTGTGGATCTCTTGCCTTGTAGTTAGATATCTCTTTAATTCTTGCAATTCATATTGTTTACCTTTATTGTCTTATATGTGTTTGATGAAATGTCTCTTTTAGTTAAGAGTTAGATTATGTTCCTATTGGCCTAGGTTGAGTAATTGGAGACTCTTGAGTTATCAAACTCCATTGTTGATTGATAATTGGAAGTTGCTAGGCAACTTGAATGTCACTAAAGCTAGTATTTCATTACGATTTGGCTAGGACTTGTGATCTCAAATTGATTATCTCCACTTGACTTTCCTCTATGGTTAGAGGTTAACTAAGTGGGAGCAATGGATAATTCTCATCACAATTGATAAGGATAGCTAGGATAGGACTTCTAGTTCTCGTGCCTTGCCAAGGGCCTTTCATAGTTATTAGTTTATTTCCTTTGCAATTTACAATTCTTGTCTCTTATTCCAAAAACCCCAAATCATACCTCTAACCAATAACAAGAACACTTTATTGCAATTCATAGGGAGAACGACCCGAGGTTTGAGTACTTCAGTTATTAATTTTAGGGGTTTGTACTTGTGACAAACAAATTTTTATATGAAAGGATTATTGTTGGTTTAGAAACTATACTTGCAACGAGATTTCATTAGTGAAATTATATACCATCAATTTTCCATTCATCAGCTAGATCTAAAAATTTTAAGTCTTGTGTCTTTTTCATGTTTTTCTCTTTCATCATAAATTCAAAAAATAAAAAATATCTTTCTAACTAATTTTAAACATAATTTTCTAAATTTTCTAATAAAAATTCATATTTCAATTTCAAAATTTTTATCTTATCATATCTTAGTTGTCAAGTTTTCAAAAATCAAAATTTTTCAAAAAAAATAAAAATCATATCTTTTTCAAAAAAAAATCTTATCTTATCTTTTTCAAAATTCAAATCATATCTTTCTCAAAACTTTATAATTTCTTATCTTATCTTATTTTTAAAAATTCAAATCTTTTCTTATCTTGTCTTTTACTTTTATTTTTATCTTTTCTTAATTAATATCTTATATTCTCTCTCATCTTTTTCAAAATCACCTAACCAACTCTTATCTTCCTTAATTTTCGAAAATATCTTTCTTCTTCTCTCTCCTATTTTTCAAAACCACCTAACTAACTCTCTCTTTTTAATTTTCAAAAACTACCTCTCATCTTCTCTCTCTTATTTTTCAAATACACCTAACTAACTTTTCTCTTTCTTAATTTTCAAAACTTTCTCTCTCTTCTCTTTCTTCTATTTTCGAAAATTCACTAACCAATTTTAAAATATTTTTAAATTTTTAATCATATTTTCAAAAATTAATTCATTAATAAATAAATAAAAATAAAAAATTTTAATTGTTGTTTACTTTTTCTATTTAAACTACTCTTCTCCTCACATCTCTATTATTCAAAACTCTCTTATCCCTATCTCTTCTTCTACCTCAACTTCTTTATCTTCTTTCCTTTGTTCTTTACATCTCACTTGGAGCTTCTTGCCAATTGGCACAGAATGCTTTCTTGTGATTTCTTTTCCATCTTCTTCTATCTCCTTTTATTTACTTCTATCTTCTCTTTTCAAGGTAATCTTCTTCTACTTCTTTTATTTATTTTTATTTTCTATCTTTTTCTTCTTTCTTTACTTCTAACTTTAAGGAGGAGCTTCTTGCCTACTAGCGTGGTCTATTCTTCTTTTTCTTTTCTTCTTATTTATGACCAGGAACAGGGATAAAGAACCCTTCTTGACTCCTAATCCTGAACCTGAAAAGACTATGAGGAGGCATTTACAACAAGCTAAAGCACAACACTCTGAAAGAGACCTTTCAGAAAGTTTTGAACAAAAACTGGAGGACATGGCCGATCCACAAGAGGAGCCTAGAAAGGTCTTTGGTGACTTCACCATGCCTACCTCTGACTTTTATGGCAGAAGCATTTCTGTACCTACCATTGGAGCTAACAATTTTGAGCTTAAACCTTAGTTAGTCTCTCTTCTGCAGCAGAACTGCAAATTTTATGAACTTTCACTGGAAGATCCACATCAGTTCTTAGTAGAATTTTTACAGATATGTGATACTGTAAAGACTATTGGAGTTAATCATGAAGTCTACAAGTTGATTCTCTTTTCCTTTGCTTTAAGAGATAGAGCTAAGTTCTAGTTGGATGCCCAGCCTAGAGAGAGTCTTGACTCTTGGGAAAAGCTAGTTAATGCTTTTCTTGCAAAGTTCTTTCCTCCTCAAAAGATGAGAAAGATTAGAGTGGAAGTTCAAACCTTCAGACAAAGAGAAGGTGAATCCCTCTATGAAGCTTGGAAAAGATACAAGCAACTGATCTAGAGATGTCCTACTGACATGCTCTCAGAGTGGTCCATCATAGGCGTGTTTGATGAACGGACTTTTGACGGTTTAGAAATTCACAAATAAATGCTCATTGACTATAGCTTCTAAACCAACAAGAAACCTTTCATACAAAAATTTGGTTGTCACTTAAACAAACCCAATAAAAATAATAACCGAAGTATTCAAATCTCGGGTCGTCTCTCAAGGAATTGCAGGGAAGTGTTCTTGTTATTGGTTATGAGTTTTCTGGGAAATTTGGAGTTTGGGCAATCGGCACATAAATGATTATAAATTAAAGCAAGGAAAATTAATAAGAGGTTTATGTAATTAAAATAAATAAAACGCCTTGACTAGGAGAAGATTAATTGGAAGTTCTATCCTTATTGGATTTTCCAAGATTAGTTAGTAATAGGTTGTTGTTCTACTTTGGTTATCCTTTACTGATTAAAGAAAAGTCAAGTTGAAAGCCTACTGCTATTCACAAGTCCTAATCCTCTCCCTTGGGAAGGATTAGCGTTTGCAACTAGAGAGCTAGCCAACAATCCCCAATTATTATTTAACTCTTGAGTCTTCCAACTCAAGGGTCTCCAAATATTAATCTAACTCCAAAGTCAAGTTGGAAGGCTACTCCATTGACACAGATGCCAAATTCGCATTCATGTGAAGGGAGTAGAAAGAAGACATGGCAATTAAACTCAATTGAAAATAATCAAGAACTAATGGAATCAGATAGGAAATAAAAGAGTAAGAAAATAGAAAACAAGCTAGAATGATAAAAACTTCACGAAGGTAGTAACTCTTTGTAATATCCAATTCAAAAGCATAAAATTAGGAATCCTAAAACCTAGAGAGATAAGAGAGCCTCTTTCTCTAGAAAACTACATCTAAAACCTAAAATTATGAATAATGATCAATGTGTGATGTCTAAATGATTCCTCCACTCTACAGCCTCTAATCTGTATTTTCTGGGCCAAAAACTGGGTCAAAAACAGCCCAAAAATTGCTAGGGGCGAATTCTGATACATACAAGTCACTAAATTTTTCGCAGAACAACGCGTGCGCATGATGCACGCGTGCGCGTCATTTAGCTGTACAGCCACTATGATGAATTATATATCATTTCGAAGCCCCAGATGTTAGCTTTCCAACGCAACTACAAATGCCTCATTTGGACCTCTGTAGCTCAAGTTATGACCGATTGAATGTTAAGAGGTCAGGGCTGACAGCATTAGCAGTTCCTTCAATTTCTTGTATTCCTTCCACTTTTTTCATGCTTCCTTTCCATCCTCTAAGCCATTCCTGATCTATAAAGCCTGAAAGCACTTAACACACATATTAAGGCATCGAATGGTAATAAGAGAGGATTAAAATTAGTAAAATTAAGGCTAAAGAAGCATGTTTCCAATCATAGCATAAACTCAGGAAGGAAAATGTAAAACATACAATTTACATGAATAAGTGTGAGAATAGTGGATAAAATCCACTCAATTGCACAAGATGTACCACGAAATAGTGATGGATCAAATCTCCCCACACTTAAACATTAGCATGTCCTCATGCTAAGCTCAAGAGAAACTATAAGAGTGAAGATGAATGGTAGGATGTATGAAATGCAACCTATTTATATGAATGCAACTACATGCAAAAATGCTTTTACCTACTTGGTGAAAAGTAAACAAATCTTTCAAAAGGAAATATGAACTAGATCTCACTAATTCAAATCATAAAATAAGGTACAAGTAAACTTGCAAAAGAAAATAGCTCATGAAAGCCGGGAACAAGGAATCGAGCATCGAACCCTCACTGGAGGTGTATACACTCTAATCGCTCAGGTGTTTAAGGTTCGATTCTCTTAATTCTCTACTAATCTTGCTTTCTAAGACTTGCTCTTCATCTAACAATTAACAAAAATTTAATGCACCACTACACAAATCAAGATGTCTTTTAAGGGTTGTAATGGGGTTAGGGTCAAGGTAGGATTGTATTTGGTCAAGTGGACTAAAACTTGAATCCTTGATTAACCTAAACTTTCCACCTAACTTAAGATAATCCATGTAATTACAATGCAAGATCTAATTGCCCATTAACTATGTTTACCACACATTCATGCATCCCAAATTTAAGTACAACTCATATACATTGATATTGTTACTTAACTTGGGGCATTTTGTCCCCTTTTTTATTATTTGCTTTTTTTTCTTTTCTTTTTCTCATATTTTTTTCTTTCTACTTTTCTTTTCTTTTGTCTTTCTCAATGCATATGATTAAGGTATTGCATGCATAAACATGCTTTTAACATTCTTTTTCACATTTTCTCAAGAATATACAACACCCAATTCTCAAACAAATGTTTTCAATTCCAATTTTCCCACACTTAATTCGTGAGCACTCTCACTAGTCTAAACTAACCAAGGATTCAAATTAAGGACATTATTGTTTTTTGCTTAGAGTTAATAATGTGCTAAAATAAAGAACAAATGGGGTAAAATAGGCTCAAATTGGTTTGCAAAAGATAATGAAGGGGTAAGGTCATATGGGTATGTGAGCTAAATGAAACAAGGCCTCAATCATATAAGTGCATGCATACATCAAACCATGGAAATATAGAATCAAGTAAGACAAAGATCACAATTTTAGAGAGAACAACACACACCAAAAAAAAAATAAAATGTTGGTTGACAAAATGCAACCAATCAATTAGGCTCAAAATCTCACTAATTTTGTGTTCGAGCTCTAAAACCATGTTTCAAATTAAAATTCTTCAAAAAAGTTTAACAAAAGTTTTAATTCAAGTTAGTGAAATGCTATAAGATAATTTCTTGTAAAAGAGTTCATCACTTCAACCAAGCAGTGGTAGAATATGCACAGAATCAAACAAACATTCAATTACGCATGCAAATGCAGCAATGAACTAACAAAGAAAAATAAAAATTGGTGTTGAGAAGAAAGTGACTAACTCACGGAGATTGGTATCAACCTCCCCACACTTAAAGATTGCACCGTCCTTAGTGCATGCAGAGATGTGCAAGTAGACGGGGGTTGTGAGCTATAACTGCTGCTCCTTCTCTAAAGAATTTACAGATAGACTTGTTTGTTGCCCCACTGAAAAGATTTTCCTTTCTCTTCTCGTTGGCCATCCTGAAAGAGGAGGAAAAGGAGGAAAAGTAACCCAGAAGCAAAGATAAAAAACAAATAAAATATGGGTGGGTTTATGCCGAATAATGTGGGTCTCAATTACATGGTAGCTACAACATGCAAGTGAGAAAATAGTAGAAGCAAATGGCATATCAATAGTGCAAAAAGTGCAATAATGGAGGAGAAAGTGTGGGTAATGAAAGACAATATAGGGGCATGTCAATGTAAATGGAATACAAGTGTCATAAAAGATTATCATTGACCCATAAATAATATTATCCAATAATAGAAACAAGTCACGAAGCACCAAAAGAAAGCAAGAGAAATGCAACAGTCGAATAATAACATTTAACACCAATAAAAAAATAATAAACATAGAAAAGAAAATAAAAACATGCATACAATTAAAATGCAATGAATGAAAGAATGTAAATGTAACGAGGAAAAGAAAATGAGAAGGAAGAGGGAGGAGATGAAAGTAAGAAAGGAGAAGGGAGTAAGAAGGTGATGTGCGGAAAACGATCCGACACAAAACTCACCGGCAAGTGTACCGGGTCGCATCAAGTAATAAAACTCACGGGAGTGAGGTCGATCCCACAAGGATTGAAGGATTGAGCAATTTAAGTTTAGTGGTTGAGTTAGTCAAGCAAACAAGTGTTGATTGTGTGAAATTGTGTTGACAGAAATTAAATTACATAGAGTGTAAAGGGGAGTGGGTGATTTGCAGGAAATTAAAGGGAACAAAAAGAAAAAGAGCTGAATCTTAAAGTGCAAGTAATGTAAATTGCAGAAACTTAAAGTGCAAGAAATATAAATGACTTGAAAAATAAAAGGGGAATGGGAATTGGATCTGCAGGAATTAAATAAGGGAAAAGCAAAACTAAACAGAATGAAGAGTAGTTGATGGAATTAGTTGAACAGGATCTCAAAACTAAAAGGAAAATAAGCTTGATATAGTAATTAAACAAGGAAATTAAAGTGGAAACCAATAGATCTCAGGACCCAAGAGACTAGATAACTAAGTCTAGATCTCAATGCCTTCCTAGATCCAAATTCAGAGAGCAAATGCAAAATTAAAGAAGAGAGCAATGTAGAAATGTAAATCCAAGTTCAATTTTCAGAAGTTACAGTGAGAAAAACAGAGAGATCTCAAGGTAAGATTGAGACAGAATTTCCTCAATTCTTCAACACCCAAGACTCAAGACAAGTGTAGATGAAATTGAAAACAAGAAAACTAAGAGGAAGAGAATTCAATTCTCCTTCCCCAAGACTCAGAATCTCAAAATAGCTCAGGACCCAAAAGCTCTCTACTGTGAATACTATGAAAATTCTCAAAGAAAACTCCCCAAAGAAAAGCTCCTCTAAAACTTCAAATCCTAAGCTATTTATACACTTTCTTCAAATGATCATTAAGCCTTGAATTAGGCCTTTAGTCTTGATGGAATTGGGTTGATAGTGGCCTCCGTTGATTGCTCTTGGTGTTGGGAAGAAATCCACTTGTGAACCGGGCCATGAACCATTCACGTTTGAGTCAACGTTTGAGGCAAACGTTGACTCAAACGTCCCTTGTTGAAGCATTATGCAGATGCCTTCTTGCTGTCATCCACGTTTGAGCCAACGTTTGAGGTCAAACATGAGCTCAAACATGGGTCTTCCCAGGCTCCCTTTTTGGCCAATGTTTGGCCCAACGTTTGAAGCAAACGTTGGCGCAAACGTGGCTCAACTAAACCATCAATCAGGGGTGCTTTGCCATGCTCTTCCTTGCCAAGATGTAGCCAACGTTTGACCTCACGTTGGCTCAAACGTTGCCATGCCCAAGAGTGCTCATTCTTATCTTTTTGGCGCCAATGTTTGACCTCACGTTTGAGGCAAACGTTGGCGCAAACGTTGGCTCCTTCCAGGGTATTCTTCATCTTCTTTTCAACGTTTGAGTTAACGTTCGAGGCAAACATTAGCTCAAACGTTGATCCCTCTTCTCAAGCCCATTCTTGCAACCTTCTTCCAAGCTTTATTCCTCCTATCATCAATCAACAATTTTATCAAAGCTATGCCATAATCATGAGAGTTATTCTTCTTCTTGTCATATGAGCAATTATGGCACAAAAACTCATGAAAATGCATCAATTTATCCATGGTTGATTGAATCAAAGGAAACATGAATTTCAACCCAATTGGCTTACTTATGGCTTAAGAAAGTGCATAAAACCTATTGAAAACAAAGGAAAAAGACTAGTGAAACTAGGCTAAGATGACTTGTCATCAGAAGGGAAGAAGAAGGAAGTAGGAAGGATAGAAGAAAGGAGAAGGGGATGAAAAGTGGGGGTGACGCGCGCGCAGGCATCACGCGTACGCGTGGGTGGTCTGAAAGTGAAAGGACGCGCACGCGTCATGGACGCGTACGCGTGGGTGATTTTGTGCCTCTAGCACAGTTCCAACATGAGGGCAGCACAACTCTCGGGTCAGCACGCTTATTACGCCGGTTTCCCTATCCAGGCGTACGCGTCGGGGATGCTTACACGTGGTTTGAAATTGCTTCAGGGGACGCGTACGTGTGATGCACGCGTACGCATGAGGTGGCTTGTGCACCACACACCCCTCCCACGCGTCTCTCACGCAACTCTCTGTTCAGTTGTGCAGACACATACGACGCGTGCGCATCGTGGACGCTTGCGTGTCGATCCCCTTTTTTTATGAAGAATGCAAAATGTAGAATGCAGAATGTAGATGATTATGCGGAAATTATGAATGAATACTTTGAAAAACAAAATAAAATAAAACTAGGAATGAAAAGGGATGATTATACCATGGTGGGTTGTCTCCCACCTGGCACTTTTAGTTAAAGTCCTTAAGTTGGACATTTGGTGAGCTCCTTGTCAGGGTGGCTTATGCTTGAACTCTTCCAGAAATCCCCACCAATGCTTGCAATTCCAATAGCCTCCGGGATCCCAAACTAGGTGCATAACGCCTTCAAGCAATTTGAAGCAAGTGACAAGGCTCCAAGAATGTTGATTGCTAGAATGAATTCCGGGGTCCCAAACCTTGCTTTTGCACCCGTCTTTGTGTGATCACCATTGTTCCAACCGGGTGGTAAGCAATCTGAATTCTCACTGAAGTGGCCAAACAACTTCCTAGATCCATTCAATTGAGCTCTACACCAACCTTTGCATCTAGACTTTGAACTTTCAACCATAATGAACCGAGGATTGTGTTGCCAACCACTAACCATTTCTCTTTTACTCTTAAAGCCACAAAGAGCTCTCAGTTGCCCATCCATCTCAAGTAGGCCATATTCAAGTGGGAAAGTAAAGGTTAAGGATAAAGATTTTACCCACTTGAATGTTGTATTGGATGGTAATGGCCTTGGGAGAGGTGTTTCCAATGGTCTTGCAAGCTCCACTCCCTTGTGCTCTTCTTTGAATTCTTCCACCTCCTTGAAAACCTCTTCAACTTCAACTACAACCTCATCAAATTCTTCTAATTCTTCCCCATCACTCAAATAATAAGTTGGAGGTTGAGAAAAGTCTACCTCCACATCATTTTCAGATTCACTCAGAGAAAGTTCTTCAAAATCAAGGGGTTCAGTTGCGGATGCAAGTTCATCACTAGGAGGGCTTGACTCATGATCATCATCACCAAGGGAACTTGCCTCTGGATCTATTCCGTCCAATTTTTCATAAGGAACATGACTTAGAGGTTGTGCACTATCCTCCTCAACATCAATTTCAAGCTTATTGGAGGAATACTCTACAATTTGAGATTCCCATGGAGGTTCAGCGTCTCCTAAGTCTTCAACCACTTCTTCCTCTTCAACTATTACGGCTTCCTCCACTTGTTCCAATACAAAGTTACCTCCCTCATTGTCCACTGGAGTTTCTAGTATCTCCTTCATGCTACGCTCTTAATTAGATTCTCTATATGTAGCTATGGGGTTCCTTGAGTGTCCAACTATTGGGAGGCTAATCGATTTATCGCTTGCTCCAATTGATGAAGAGTTGCATGAAATTGATCCATTATTTCCTCGAGAAGGTCCCTTGGCTCTTGTCCCTCTCGGGTAACGTGATTGCGATCATATGGCTCATGGATAAATGGATATGGAGAAGGTATATATGAAGAAGGTGGCTCTCAGGAGTAATTGGGATGGCTCTATATATGGATCATATGGCTCATAAGATGGTTGGTATGGTGGGCAAGGGTTAAGGTCATAAGGTGGTGTTTGGTTACACGGGACTTGTGACTATGGTGGTCTAAGGTTATGTTAAGGAAAGGGTCCATAGGTATGGTGTGGTGGGTGTTGAGTGTCACGAAAAGGTCCACCATAACCATTGTCTTGGTATGCATCATGGAATGGTCGTTGCTTGTAGTAATTTGGTGGAGGTTGTTGCCAATAGGGTTGTCTATAAGCTTGTGGCTCCTCCCATCCTTGATTATTCCATCCTTGATGCATATCCTCATTGTAATCTCCTCTTCCTGTAATATAATTGTAACCAAACTCATAGCCAAAGGGGTGAGAGTTCATAGTAGCTAAAGAAAATAAAAACCAAAAACTAGCAAAAATAAGCAACTAATTCCTAAACTAACAAAAACTAGCAAACAAGCAAAAGGTAAATATTTACAATAACCAATAATAAGGCACATGGTGCACAAAATTATGATCATCAACAATGGCGCCAAAGAATTGGAGCTCTCAAACGTGAATCACACTTTGTCACAACTTCGCACAACTAACCAGCAAGTTCACTGGGTCGTCCAAGTAATAAACCTTACGTGAGTAAGGGTCGATCACACGGAGATTGTTGGTATGAAGCAAGCTATGGTCATCTTGTAAATCTCAGTCAGGCGGATTCTAATGGTTATGATGGTTTTCGAATATAAAGATAAATAAAGCATAAAATAGAAATAGAGATACTTATGTAAATCATTGGTGGGAATTTCAGATAAGTGTATGGATATGCTTTGTTCCTTCCGAATCTCTGCTTTCCTACTGCTTTCATCCAATCATTCTTACTCCTTTCTATGGCAAGCTGTATGTAGGGTGTCACTGTTGTCAATGGATACTTCCATCCTCTCAATGAAAATAGTTCAAATGCTCTGTCACAGCACGGCTAATCATCTGTCGGTTCTCGATCATGTTGGAATAGAATCCAATGATTCTTTTGCGTCTGTCACTACGCTCAACACTCGCGAGTTTGAAGCTCGTCACAGTCATTCCATCTCAAATCCTACTTGGAATACCACAGACAAGGTTTAGACTTTTCGGATCTTAGGAATGGCCGCCAATAATTCTAGCTTATACCACGAAGACTCCGATCTTTCGGAATGGAGGCTAAGAGATACGCGCTCGATCTAAGGTAGAACGGAAGTGGTTGTCAGGCACGCATTCATAGGTGAGAATGATGATGAGTGTCATGGATCATCACATCCATCATTTTGAAGTGCAACGAATATCTTAGAATAAGAATAAGCTGAATTGAATAGAAGAATGATAGTAATTGCATTAATACCCGAGGAACAGCAGAGCTCCACACCTTAATCTATGGTGTGTAGAAACTCTACCGTTGAAAATACATAAGTGATGGTCCAGGCATGGCCGAATGGCCAGCCCCCATGAAGGTCTAAAATTGCATACACTGATTAAAGATCCATCCAAAGACAAGACGTTAGTACAATAGTAAAAAGTTCTATTTATACTAAACTAGCTACTAGGGTTTACAGAAATAATTCTAAGTGAAGAAATCCACTTTCGGGGCCCACTTTGGTGTGTGCTTGGGCTGAGCTTGAGATTTACACGTGCAGAGGCTTCTCTTGGGGTTAAACACCAAGTTGTAGCGTGTTTTTGGCGTTTAACTCTGGTTTGTGACATGTTTCTGGCGTTTCACTCCGGAATGCAGCATGGAACTGGCGTTGAATGCCAATTTGCTTCGTCTAAGATCGAATAAAGTATGGACTATTATATATTGCTGGAAAGCCCTAGATGTCTAATTTTCAACGCAGTTGAGAGCGCGCCATTTGGAGTTCTTTAGCTCCAGAAAATCCATTTCGAGTGCAAGGAGGTTAGAATCCAACAGCATCAGCAGTCCTTTTTCAGCCTGAATCAGATTTTTTCTCAGGTCCCTCAATTTCAGCCAGAAAATACTTGAAATCATAGAAAAACACACAAACTCATAGTAAAGTCCAAAAATATAAATTTTGCATAAAAACTAATAAAAACATCCCTAAAAGTAGCTAGATCCTACTAAAAACTACCTAAAAATAATGCCAAAAAGCGTAAAAATTATCCGCTCATCACAACACCAAACTTAAATTGCTGCTTGTCCCCAAGCAACTAAAAATCAAATAGGATAAAAAGAAGAGAATATACTATAAATCCCAAAATATCAATGAATGTTAGTTCTAATTAGATGAGCGGGACTTGTAGCTTTTTGCTTTTGAACAGTTTTGGCATCTCACTTTATCCTTTAAAGTTTAGAATAATTGGCATCCATAGGAACTCAGAGTTCAGATAGTGTTATTGATTCTCCAAGTTAAGTATGTTGATTCTTGAACATAGCTACTTTTATGAGTCTTGGCCATGGCCCTAAGCACTTTGTTTTCCAGTATTACCACCGGATACATAAATGCCACAGACACATGACTGGGTGAACCTTTTTAGATTGTGACTCGGCTTTGCTAAAGTCCCCAGTTAGAGGTGTCCAGAGCTCTTAAGCACACTCTTTTTGCTTTGGATCATGACTTTAACCACTCAGTCTCAAGCTTTTCACTTGGACCTACATGCCACAAGCACATGGTTAGGGACAGCTTGATTTAGCCGCTTAGGCCTGGATTTTATTTCCTTGGGCCCTCCTATCCATTGATGCTCAAAGCCTTGGATCCTTTTTACCCTTGCCTTTTGGTTTTAAGGGCTATTGGCTTTTTCTGCTTGCTTTTTTTTGCAAGCTTTGTTCTTCACTGCTTTTTCTTACTTCAAGAATCAATTTTATGATATTTCAGATTATCAATAACATTTCTCTTGCTCATTATTCTTTCAAGAGCCAACAAATTTAAAATTCATAAATAACAAGATAAAAAATATGCACTATTCAAGCATTCATTCAGAAAACAAAAAGTATTGCCACCACATCAATATAATTAAACTAAATTCAAGGATAAATTAATTCAAGGATGAATTCGAATCTCATGTACTTCTTGTTCTTTTGTATTAAAAACATTTTTCATTTAAGAAAGGTGAAGGATTCATGGAATTATTCATAGCCTTAAGACATAGACACTAGACACTAATGATCATGTAGTAAAGACACAAACATAGGCAAACATAAAGCATAAAGTCAAAAAACAGAGAGATAAGAACAAGGAAGTTAAGGAATGAGTCCACCTTAGTGAGGGTGGTGCCTTCTTCTTGAAGGACCAATGGTGTTCTTGAGCTCCTCTATGTCTCTTTCTTGCCTTTGTTGCTCCTCCCTCATAGCTCTTTGATCTTCTCTAATCTCATGGAGTATGATGGAGTGCTCTTGGTGTTCCACCCTTAATTGGTTCATGTCATGACTCAATCCTTCTAGAGAAGTGTTGAGTTGTTCCCAATAGTTATTTGGAGAAAAATGCATCACTTGAGGAATCTCAGGGATTTCGTGATGATGAGCTTCCTCATGCATCTCTTGAGATCCATTAATGGACTCTTTTGTTTGCTCCATCCTCTTCTTAGTGATGGGCTTGTCCTCTTCAATGAGGATGTCTCCTTCTATAACAACTCCAGCTAAGTAGCATAGATGGCAAATGAGATGAGGAAAAGCTAGCCTTACCAAGGTGGAGGGATTTTCGGCTACTTTGTAGAGCTCTAGAGAGATGACTTCATGAACTTCTACTTCCTCTCCAATCATGATGCTATAGATCATGATGGCCCGATCCACAGTTACTTTCGATCGGTTGCTAGTGGGGATGATGGAGCATTGGATGAACTCCAACCATCCTCTAGCCACAGGCTTTAAGGTCCAATCTTCTCAATTGAACCGGCTTGCCTTTTGAGTCTCTTTTCCATTGAGCTCCTTCCATACATATGTCTATGAGGACTTGGTCCAACCTTTGATTAAAGTTGACCCTTCTAGTGTAGGGGCGTGCGTCTTCTTGCATCATAGGCACGTTGAATGCCAACCTTACATTTTCTGGATTCAAATCTAGGCATTTCCCCCGAACCATTGTAAGATAATTCTTTGGATTTGGGTTCATACTTTGATCATGGTTCCTAGTGATCCATGCATTGGCATAGAACTCTTGAACCATTAAGATTCCGACTTGTTGAATGGGGTTGGTAAAAACTTTCCAACCTCTTCTTTGGATCTCATGTTGGATCTCCAGATACTCATTTTTCTTGAGCATGAAAGGGACCTCAAGGATCACCTTATTCTTGGCCACAACTTCATAGAAGTGGTCTTGATGGGCTTTTGAGATGAATCTCTCCATCTCCCTTGACTCAGAGGTGGAAGTAATTGTCTTCCCTTTTCTCTTTCTTGAGGTTTCTTTGGCCTTAGGTGCCATCAATGGTTGTGGAAAAAAAAAGCTATGCTTTTACCACACCAAACTTAGAATGTTGCTCGTCCTCGAGCAAAAGAAGAAAGAATAGATGAAGAAGAAGAAGGGATGGAGGAGAGGGAGAGTGTTGTAGGTTTTGGCCAAAGGGTAGAAGAGATGGTGGTGTTGTGTAAAAATGAAGAAGTGTGGAGGGGTTTATATAGTGGTGGGAGAGGGGTTTATGGTTCAGTTATGTAGGGAGGGTTTGGGTGGGAAAGAGATTTTGAATTTGAAGGTAGGTGGGGTTTATGGGGAAGAGAGGATGGATGTGAGCGGTGAAGAGGTGATGGGGAAGAGTGATTGAGGTGATTGGTGAATGATGTTTAGGGAAGAGTGTTATGAAAAGGTGTGAGAGAGAGGGAGAAGGTAGGTAGGGATTCTGTGGGGTCCACAGATCCTGAGGTGATCCTGTGGGGTCCACAGATCCTGAGGTGTCAAGGATTTCTCATTCTTGCACCCTTTAGGCATGTAAAACACCCTCTGTATGCAATCCTGGCATTTAACTCCAGACTAATGCCTGTTTCTGGCGTTAAACGCCAGCTCTATGCTTGTTTTTGGCGTTAAACGCCACTTTGCTGCTTCTTTCTGGCGTTTAATGCCAGCTTTCCTCAAGGTGCAATCCTGGCATTTAAACGCCAGACTGCTGCCTGTTTCTGGCATTCAACGCCAGCTTCATGCTCTGTTCTGGCGTTAAACGCCAGTCAGATGCTCCTTACTGGCGTTTAAACGCTAGTAAGCTCTTCCTCCAGGGTGTGCTGTTTCTTCTGCTGTTTTTGATTCTGTTTTTAATTTTCGCAATTATTTTGTAACTCCACATAATCATAAACCTAATAAAACATAAAAGAACAATAGAAATATAGATAAATAAAAATTGGGTTGCCTCCCAATAAGCGCTTCTTTAATGTCAATAGCTTGATAGTGAGCTCTCATGGAGCTTCACAGATGTTCAGAGCATTGTTGGGACCTCCCAATCCCAAACTTAGAGTTTAAATGTGGAGGTTCAACACCAAACTTAGAGTTTGGTTGTGGCCTCCCAACACCAAACTTAGAGTTTGATTGTGGGGTATTTGTTTGACTTTGTATTGAAAGAAGCTTATCGTGCCTCTTTTCTATGGTTGCAGAGGAAGATCCTTGAGCTTTAAACACAAGGTAGTCCCCATTCAATTGAAGGACTAACTCTTCTCTATCAATATCAATCACAACTCCTGTTGTGGCTAGGAAGGGTCTTCCAAGAATAATGGATTCATTCTCATCCTTCCCAGTGTCTAAGATTATGAAATCAGCAGGGATGTAAAGGCTTTTAACCTTTACCAACACGTCCTCTACCAATCTATGAGCTTGTTTTATTGACTTGTCTGTGATGCGTGAGCATCTTGTCTATCTTTTCCTAGTGAATTTGCATCTAATTTGTTGAGTGTAATTTAGAATTAATTATATTTTAGCCACTATGGATGCTATTTTGAGTTTTGTGCAATTTTATTCATTTTAGGTAGCATTCGGAGGGATTTGATAAAGTTTCTACAGAGAAAAAGAAGAAACCAAAGAGATGACCAGCGAAGACCGACGCGGACGCATGGCTCACGCAACCGCGCGGAATGGAGAAATCGCAATGACGCGATCGCGTGCCTGACGCGAACGCGTGGACTGGAATCTGCACAAATGACGCGAGCGCGTGGACGACGCAGACACGTCACATACGTGATCTGCAATAATACAAAAAATGCTGGGGGTGATTTCTGGGCTGTTTTGACCCACTTTCCAGCCCAGAAAACACAGATTAGAAGCTGCAGAATGGCCAAAGCAAGTGGTCCCCACCCATCAACTGAAAATCTGTTAATTAATTCGAATTTAAATTCAAATCTTATCATTTAGGAAAAGATATTATTTTTATTTTTAGATAATTAGATTTTAAATTAATTAGGATTAGTTATAAAAAGGGGAGACTTCTCTTCTATTAGGGACATTACATTAGATTAGGGGGATTCCATTAGGGAATTCTATACAAATTTACATTCTACATTCCATGAGCAACTAAACCTCTACTGTTAAGGTTAGGAGCTCTGTCTATTTGTATGGATTGATTTTATTACTTTTTCTATTTTAATTTATGTTTTGGATTTATATTTAAGAATTATTTTCATTCTTTATCTTATGAATTTGGGTGGAACGAAAGTATGACCCTTTTTCTATTTGAGTTCTTGTATAACTTGGAAAAGCTCTATACTTGAACAACAGCTTGAAAACATATTCTCCTAAATTCTAATTACCTGGATTTAATGGGATACGTGACATATAATCCTTTTATTCTTTGGGTAATTAGAGTTTTTGTGGCATGCAAACTGAAATTTGATCATGTACCGTATAATTGGAATTAATTGACCAAGGAATTGGCAATTAATGAATTTTAGAGGAGACTAGGAAGGTCTAAGGAATTAGGATCTAGTCACATATAGTTTGCCATAAATTAAATCCTACATAATTAAAATAGTTAGTAAGAAAAGTTAATCCGAGAAAATAGATAACTCTGAAGCCTTAACTGTTTATCCATATTTTATTTTTATTGTCTATACTTTTGATATTTTAAATTCGAACTTAAACCTTTTGAACATCTCAAAACCAATTTCTGCTTGCCTAACTAAGCCAATCAATCAATCATTGTTGCTTAATCCATCAATCCTCGTGGGATCGACCCTTACTCACATAAGGTATTACTTGGTACTACCCGGTGCACTTGCCGGTTAGTAAGTGTGGGTTATAAAATCCACACCAGTCTGCCATCTCTAATGAGATTCTTACAACTTGTACCTCAAAGATCCCCAGCTTCTCCATTACAAAGAGTGGCATAAGATTTATACCTAACCCTAGGTCACACAGAGCCTTCTCAAAGGTCATGGTGCCTATGGTACAGGATATTAAGAATTTACCAAGATCTTGTTTCTTTTGAGGTAGAGTTTGCTAAACCCATGTATCTAGTTCACTAATGAGCAAGGGAGGTTCATCTTTTCCAGTCTCATTACCAAACAACATGGCATTCAGCTTTATGATGGCTCCTAGATATTGAGCAACTTGCTCTTCAGTTATATCTTCATCCTTTTCAGAGGAAGAATAGTTCTCAGAGCTCATGAATGGCAGAAGGAAGTTTAATGGAATCTCTATGGTCTCTATATGAGCCTCAGATTCCTTTAGGTCTTCAATAGGGAACTCCTTTCTGTCTGGGAGACGTCCCATGAGGTCTTCCTCATTGGGATTCACGTCCTCCCCTTCCTCTTTGGATTCGGCCATTTTGATTATAACAATGGCCTTGCACTCTCTTTTTGGATTCTCTTCTGTATTGCTTGGGAGAGTACTAGGAGGAGTTTCAGTGATTTTCTTACTCAGCTGACCCACTTGTGCCTCCAAATTTCTAATGGAGGACCTTATTTCATTCATGAAACTTAAAGTGGCCTTAGATAGATGAGAGACTATATTTGCTAAGCTAGAGGGGCTCTGCTCAGAATTCTCTGTCTGTTGCTGAGAAGATGATGGAAAAGGCTTGCTATTGCTAAACCTGTTTCTTCCACCATTATTAAAGCCTTGTTGAGGCTTTTGTTGATCCTTCCATGAGAAATTTGGATGATTTCTCCATGAGGAATTATAGGTGTTTCCATAGGGTTCACCTATGTAATTCACCTTTGCCATTATAGGGTTCTCAGGATCATAAGCTTCTTCTTCAGAAGATGCCTCTTTAGTACTGTTGGATGCATTTTGCCATCCATTCAGACTCTGAGAAATCATGTTAACTTGCTTAGTCAACATTTTTTTCTGAGCCAATATGGCATTCAGAGTATCAATTTCAAGAACTTCCTTCCTCTGAGGCGTCCCATTACTCACAGGATTTCTCTCAGAGGTGTACATTGATGCCAGGGCATTTTGGCCAATTTCACTGACCTTTCTTTACTGTTTTTAGGGTAGTTTCATGCATTTTCTTAAGAAATAAACTAGTTTTGGGTGGATTTTCACTTACATCTTGATTCAAGCTTACATTGTGCACTTTACATGATTTCATGAGAATTTTGCATGAATTATATGACAAATTGGATGATGCATGACTCATGACTTGGACTAGAACTTTGATGCACTTTGTTGCTTGATTTCAAGACAAAGGATGCAAAGAAGAACCACGTTAGTAGCCACGTTAGTCTAACTAACGTTACCTCTAACGTGGAATGGGAGCTAGCTTGCAATGTTAATGAGAAAGGTAATCGCCAATAACGCCCTCGAAGCCATCATAGCCTACGTTGAGAGTCACGTTAACTAAGTTAACGTGAACTCTAACGTGGAAGAAGAAACAAGGCCAACGTTAGTGACACTCTCTTTTGTCACTAACGTTGGACCAAGCTCATAATTGGCCACGTTAGTTGCCACGTTAACTTAGTTAACGTGGACTCTAACGTTAAAGGAGCAAAAGAAAAGCCAAGCCTCCATGAGCCACGTTAACTCCCACGTTAACTTAGTTAACGTGGAAACTAACGTGGAGAGAGCAATTGATCGCCAACGTTAGTGACACTTACCTTTGTCACTAACGTTGGGGTGAACCACCAAGAGCCACCATGAGCAACGTTAACTCCCACGTTAACTTAGTTAACGTGGAAGCTAACGTGGATAAAGAGATAATGAGCCAACGTTAGTGACACTCACCTTTGTCACTAACGTTAGAGATGGCTAGCATTACTATGTTAGAAGCCATGTTAACCTAGTTAACGTGGACTTTAACGTGGGAAGTAGGGGCACATTGGAACGTTAGTGACAAAGGTAAGTGTCACTAACGTTCTCAAAGGATTGGCATTACTACGTTAGAAGCCACGTTAACCTAGTTAACGTGGATTCTAACGAAGGGAGAAGGGGTGACTCTCCACGTTATTGGGAAAGGTAGGTCCCAATAACGTGTGCGAAGGACCAAGAGGCAACGTTAGTGGTCACGTTAGTGCCACTAACATTGAAGTTAACGTGATCATACTTGGGTTAGGAACGTTAGTGAAAAAGGTGATTGTCACTAACGTTCTCGAACCCCCACTTTCACTTAAGGTTGACACCACTAACGTCCTAAGCCAAAGTCCCTGCCTACTTCACATTTTCTCTCTGCAAGCAAAGCTAAGCCCAATAAAGAGGATAACTGCTTCAAACTCAAGATCCAGAGGCCTACACCCAAGATTTGAAGAGCCAATTAGAAGATCAGAAGAGTAGTATATATAGGAGTAGCTTTGAATTAGATGGGAGCTTTTTGGGAAACTTTAGGGAGCTCTGTTGCAATTTGATGGATCGATATTAGTTTTCATTCTTCTTCTTCTATCTTTTCTCTTGATTTTACTAGAAAGCTTTCAATCTTCATCCAATTGGGTAGTTATCTTGGAAAATAAGCTATTCATACTTGGATCTCTTCGGAACCTTGGAAGAGGAATGAAGAGATCATGCTAGAAATGCTTTCTCATGTTGGACCAAATTGGGTTTGGATGGATATGTGACTATAATCCTACCAGTACTTGATTTGGGAATGCATGTGGTATAATTAGTGACCATACTTCATCTCTTCTCATGAGCAATTGACCAAGGAATTGACTATTGATCAAGATTTGAGAGATTGGATTACCAAGGAATTGGAATTCAATCGCTTAAGATTGCCAAGGAGATCAATGAATGCATTGATTGAGGAAGAGATGAAAATGAATTCGATCCGGAGAATGCAACATCTCCTAGGCCCAATGAACTCCCCATTTCTGATCTTACCCATTCTCTTTAATTTCTGCCATTTACTTTTATGAGCATTTTCCCCATTCCCATTTAAGATTCTGCAATTTACTTTATGCCATTTACATTCAGCTCTTTATTTCTGGTATTTACTTTTTCTGCTATTTACTTTTTCTGCTATTTAATTTTCTATAAATCTAAAATCAAATTCTAATTCGCTCAACTAGAACATTCCTCTAATTAAAGTTGCTTGATCAATCAATCTCTATGGGATTCGACCTCACTCTATAGTGAGTTTTTACTTGACGACAACTCGGTACACTTGCCAAAGGAAATTTGTTGCGAGACGAATTTTCCGTGCATCAAGTTTATGGCACCGTTGCCGGGGATTGATTTTGTATCAACAATGATTAAGTTGGAGGATAACTAGATTGAGCATTTTTCATTCTGCTGATTTAAATTTTTGTTTGAGCAATTTACTTTCAGTTTCAGTTGTTTTTCTTCCCATCCCTTTAACCCTTTTATTCCAGTTGTTTACAATCTTTTTCACTCACCCACTAACTGTTTGATATATTGCATCACTCACACTAACAACATTTTTTTTAACAAGAATAGTTTCTGCATTTATTTCCTTGCTTGTGCCTTGTTGATTGTATGACAGGGAGAAGAAGCGGGGCTTCAACTTCCTTTGATTCTGAACCTGAGAAGACCTTCCTTAGATTAAGGAGGGAAGCAAGAGGAAAAAGAGTAGTAAGTGCTGAAGAAGAGGAAGAGTACTTCGAACCCAACATGGAAAAGAATTTGGAGAACAACCATGAAGAGGAGGCTCATAATCAAGGCCATGCCAACCGTGCTGGGCAAGAAAGGAGGGTTTTAGGATCCTATATCAATCCTAATCCTGGAAACTGTGGGAGCAGCATTCAGAAACCCACTATACATGCCAACAATTTCGAGCTAAAACCCCAGCTCATCACTTTGGTGCAAAATAATTGCTCATTTGGAGGAGGTGCTCAAGAAGACTCTAACCAACACTTGACCACCTTCTTGAGGATTTGTGACACGGTAAAGTCCAATGGAGTCCACCCTGATGTCTATAGGTTGCTCTTGTTCCCCTTTTCACTCAGGGACAAGGCATCCAAGTGGCTTGAATCCTTTCCAAAGGAGAGCTTGACTAATTGGGAAGAGGTAGTGAACAAGTTTTTGGCAAGGTTTTACCCCCCTCAAAGGATCAATAGGCTAAGAACTGAAGTGCAGATGTTCAGACAGCAAGATGGAGAGACACTTTATGAAGCATGGGAGAGATTCAAAGACTTGACAAGGAGATGCCCACCAGAGATGTTTAATGAGTGGGTTCAACTTCACATCTTCTATGAAGGTCTTTCCTATGAGTCAAAGAAGGCTGTAGATCATTCATCAGGAGGTTCTTTAAACAAAAAAAACCATTGAAGAAGCCATAGATGTCATTGAAACAGTTGCTGAGAATGACTACTTCTATGCCTTTGAAAAAAGTAACACTAGAGGAGTAATGGAGCTGAACCACATGGATGCACTGTTAGCCCAAAACAAGATAATCATCAAGCAGCTAGCAGATCTTACCAAGAAGGTGGAAGAGAACCAAGTTGCAGCAGCCATCACCTCATCACCAACTCAAGAAGGAGTAAACATAGGAGAAGAAGGTGATTGGGAGCAAGCCAACTATGTGGGAAACTCACCTAGACAAGTCCATGATCCATACTCCACAACTTACAACTCTGGATGGAGAAATCATCCCAACTTTGGATGGGAAAATCAACAAGACCAAGGCCAAGATCAAAGACGTCCAAATCCCAGCAACATACCTCACCAACATGCCACACCTAGACCATATCAACACTCACATAATAACCCCTCTCAACACCTATACCAAAGCCAACCTACCCATTCTCATCCCTCCAATCTCAACTCACCATCACCTTCTGGTGATAGACTCTCAAGGATTGAGAACTTACTTGAAAGCATATGCAAAGAGATTCAAGACAACAAGGTGTTCAAGGAGGAAGTGCGAGCCAACTTTAAGAACCAGGGAGACACCATCAAGAGGTTATAATCTCAAGTAGGTTATCTCTCTGAGTAGATTCCCAAACCTACAGATGGATTCCCAAGTGATACGGAGAAAAATCCGAGAGGAGAAACAAAGAAAGTAAGATGGGAAGATTGCAAGATGGTCATTATAAGTGATCAGGAGACCAAGGACGAGCCAAACAAGCTGTCAGAACAACCTGAAGATACCTCAGCAGCGAAGCAAGAAAAAGATCACCAAGAACCCAAAATCTCACAACAGGAGTTGCTAAGACTCTATGCACACTTTCCCCAATTACTCAATGATGCTGTGGAGAAGAGAATATACTCAAGGTTTCTTAATTTGTTTGCATCCCTCCATGTAAACATACCATTCATCAAGACCCTCCAACAAACGCCGACATACATCAAGTATATAAAGGAGCTGCTTCCCAGGAAAAGCTCACTCAAGGGAGGCCAAACTATAGTGATGAATAAGGAGTGCAGTGCTCTCATTCAACCAGAGTTGCCTACAAAAAGAAAGGACCCAGGGAGTTTCTACATTCCCTATGCCAAAGGAGAAACCATGTTTGATAAAGGACTCTGCAATTTGGGAGCAAGCATCAACTTAATGCCCTTATCCCTTATGAAGAGGCTACAAATCAATGAGATAATGCCCACAGATGTAGTCATCAGGCTGGCTGACAAAACTCAAAAATAAGCAATAGGAGTGGTGGAAAACGTGTTGGTAAAGGTTGGGAAATACTTCCTCCCAACAGACTTTGTCATATTGGACATGGAAGAGAGTCACACTCACCCAATCATATTGGGAAGACCATTCCTAGCTACAGCCAGAGCACTCATAAATGTGGAGCGAGGAGAGCTAATTCTGAGGATCCATGATGAACAGCTCACCTTCAATGTTTTCAAACGCTCACAAGAAATAGATCAAGAGAATAATGAACCAAGGAAAGATCAATGTGAGATACTAAAGGAAGAAACAAGCACTGAAGCACAACCAGCACATCTGGGAATCCCATTGATTGAGGAACAAGGCAAACAGCAAGTGCCACAGCTCAAAGAAAATCATGAGGAACCTAAACCACCAGAATTATATGAGACCAGCAACAATATTTCCTTAGAGGAGAAGGTCACAAAGAGCAAGACAACATCACAAGGAACAAAGAAGAAGGTACCAAGGAGGTGGAGGAACAGGAAGATCCCTACAGAGGACTTCTCTCCAGGGGATAAAGTAATCTCAGCTTATTTCCCAGACATCCCCCCTGATCTCCCCACTGTACCATCTCAATTACCTAAAGTCTTCACCATCAACAGAGTTCTCTCCTTGGAACATGTAGAGATCATTGATACAACCAATGGATATAGGTCTACTGCCAGAGGAGAAGACTTGAAACACTATCAACCTCCCTGATAAAGAAAAAAAATGTCAAGCTAGTGATGCTAAAGAGGCACTTCATGGGAGGCAACCCATATTTTATATGCTTTTAGAATAGTGAATAATTCAATATTCATGAGTTCCAAACCAACCTTGACAAATACTTAGCGAAATCCTTATTATGCAGTATATAGTGAAGAACAAGTTTGGTGTTCAAGGCATACCAAGAGAGCATGAATGTAATTTAGATCATGCTATTCTTGGAGCCTTGAACAGAACCTTTTCATCACATTGCTACAAACTAAGTTTGGTGTCACCCATGGTGCCACCAAGGTGCATATAAGGATACATAGTTAGTTGGTTAGTTGGTATTCATGAATAAGCAATCTAATTTTTTTCCTTATTACTCTTGCCGAAAAGTTTAGCTTTTTCAATGATATTAGTTTTTCTTTATTTTATTCCATAGGAAAAAGGAAAGGAGCATTGAAGAGGATTGATTGGACAATTAAATGAGGAACGTTTGGACACCACAAAAGGAGGGTACTACACACGTGCCTAAAGGGGGGATGCATTGGAAAATGTTGCCATGCAACATTGAAAAGGATGAGACCATTGAAGACCGGACAAAATTCTTCATAAAGTTGATGATCCTTGTCTTTTCTCCATGCTAAACCCCATCCGTCCATCTTACACTCACAACATCTATCCAAACCCTTCATTCACCCACCACGTCCTTATATAAGTAGCTCTCCCTCTATACCACCTTCACATTACAAACGCCCAACTTAACACACCCCTCTTCGGAACCAAACCATTCTTACCACATTAACAACACTTCCCCTTACTCCCTTCATTGCACTCAATCCTAAACCACCAAAAGTCTCCACACCTTTACCACCTTCACACACTAACTCCCATTCATGGCATCCTCGAGCTCTAAAAGAAGAAAGGGAAAGGAACCTATGGAGCAACGCCCGTATGATGAAAAGAAATTTAGAAGCCTTCACCATGCATTGCAGTACGGGTGGATGGTTGATAAGGAAATAATTTATGAGCTTGGATTTCAAGTCAGAAAAACTGAGTGCCCAGAGATCACAAAGACAGTAGAAAAGAGAAGATGGGAGCTCCTCACTGATCTGGTTGTTAAGGTAAATGCAAATCTTATAAGAGAATTCTATGCAAATGCGGTCCGATATGATAAGGCAGATGAGTCCTATACAAGCTTTGTAAGGGGAAAGACTGTGGATTTCAGTCCCATGAGTGTCATGAGGGCATTAAAGCTACGGTTCATACCATTCGAAGAGGAGAGTTATCATTCAAGAATGGACAACAGCCCCAATTATGACCAGATTGTGCAAGATATTTGTGTACCAGGCGCTGACTGGGAAAGATATGCGGATGGGAGGCAAAGGTCCATCAAGAGAGGAGACCTCACTCTGGAAGCAAAGGGGTGGTTCGAAATAGTAAGGAGATCCATCCTCCCAGCAGGGAACAACTCGGAGGTGAATCTCAAGAGAGCCACAATGGTGCACTGTATACTCAAAGGAGGAGAGATCAAGGCTCATGAACTCATAGCCGCAGGCATTAGAAAGATGGCAGAGAAAAGTGACTCAAAAAGAAAGTTGGGTCACCCTAGCACTATTTACCAACTATGCAACAAAGCTGGGGTGGTGTTTGAAGATGAGGACCCCGTGTGGATAAAAACGGCATTCCAATAGCCGTTCGACGGATGCATGCTGCCACATCTCCCCTGCCTCAACGGAAGCAAAGGAAGAGGCCAGCCCCTCAAGTAGTAGAAGGACAAGTCTTAGAGGGGCAAGCACCAGCCACGTTGGATATGCACCAATTACAGGAAGCCATTGATGGCCTATCTAGACAATATTTGGAAAGCCAAGGAGCACAGAAAGAGCTTCAACTGCAGATGATGGGGCAACAAGAGGAATCACTCTCAAGATGGATAACTCAACAAGGGGAGTGGCAAAAGCAAATGATGGAGCAGCAACTGAGTCAATGACAACAATGGAGTGAAACTTTTCACAGGATAGAACAAAGGCAAAATGAACAACAAGAATCCATCCAGAAGCTAATCAACATCCAAGCACATCAAGGTGCACACATACATGAGATGCATCGAAAACAAATAAAACAAGCAGAACTATTGGACGAGCAAAGGGCATTCGCAGAAGGAGTTTACATGAGCGAGACTGGGCATCATATAAGCACTCAAGCCAGGCTCGGATATTTAGTAGGACAGCTGCCTATATTGTATCCGGGAATCGCAAGGTATGAAGAAGTGAAGGATGAATTAGCACGAGAAGAAAGACAAAGGATGGAAGAGAGTCATGAATCAGTGAGGAAGGCACTTGAGGATTGGAAGCAAGCAAGACTGGCATGGATACGAGGAAATGCAAGAGGACAAAAAGAAGACAAACAAGGAGGGGAGCATGGGCATCTACATGAGTAAAAGGTGGTGGAGTTCCTTCTTTGGTCCATCTTTTTCTATGCTTTAAATAAGGAAGATCTTGTATGAAATAGAACATGCTTCCATGATAGTTTGAATCTTTTTTTTGAATCTATCTTTTAAACTTTTCGTTGATTAGGTCTATATTTGCTTGTCTGAATGTCACTACATCTTTTCCTTCCTTAATTGTATGCTTGTCCTTTTGAATCAAATGAAAAGAGAATGAGTGTTTTATAAAGGACCAGAGTGGAGTTCATATTATGGAGTAAGTTCCTAAGTTTGTGGTGTAATCATAAGTTAGCTAAGTTGGTTCACCAACAAGGTGGGAAGACAACTATCTGTCCTGAATCCTATGCTTTGAACACACCCCATGAGACTAACTAAATAACAAGATCCTAATAAGAAAAAGGGAAAGAAAAAAAAAGAAAGTGAAGAATAAAAGAAAAATAGCAAGAAAAGAGGCTAGGCACCAAGGGGTTGAGTCTTGAGGGATGTGTCTGTGGTGTTCTTGTACCAAGGATCTGCTTGGATTACTAAGCTCTCAGGGGTGCTTTATCACCTGGTAACTTAGGTTAACTAACCCAGGATTATCAGCTGAAAGTCCACTATCAAGAGCAATCTTTGCTACAGAACATTTAGTAGCCCAAAGAGGTGCTGGACACCAAGACCTCAAGGAAAGAAAATAAACAAACCATGTGCCTGTGGTGTGTATGTATGGGGGAGAGACTTGAGGAAGTAAGTCCTTAGGGGTGTTTCAACACCTAGCACCTTGAACCAACTGGTTCGGGAGTGTTGGCTGAAAGCTTATTCTAAAGAGTTGCTCCCTTACAGAGCACTTAGCCTAAGAACACAAATAAGCCCTAAAATGACAACAAAAGGATCAATGAATAAAAGTCTCATGGGATGCAATCAAGTGAGTATTCTAGGACATGATAAAGGTCTAAAAGCCAGTAAAGGAATGAACCTAAGTTGCTATGCATGAAACCACCATAAAACCAGGGACATGACTTCCACAAGAATGACTCATTTCTCTTGGAATTCCATTCATCATTCTCTTGTTCCAGTACTTGCTTAAGGACAAACAAGCTTCAAGTTTGGTGTTGTGATGCCAGGGCATTTTGGCCAGTTTCACTGACCTATTTTTACTGTTAGTTTCATGCATTTTCTTAAGAAATAAACTAGTTTTGGGTGGATATTCACTTACATCTTGATTTAAGCTTACATTGTGCACTTTACATGATTTCATGAGAATTTTGCATGAATTATATGACAAATTGGATGATGCATGACTCATGACTTGGACTAGAACTTTGATGCACTTTGTTGCTTGATTTCAGGACAAAGGAAGCAAAGAAGAACCACGTTAGCAGCCACGTTAGTCTAACTAACGTGACCTCCAACGTGGAATGGGAGCTAGCTTGCAACGTTAATGAGAAAGGTAATCGCCAATAACGCCCTCGAAGCCATCATAGCCCACGTTGAGAGTCACGTTAACTAAGTTAACGTGAACTCTAACGTGGAAGAAGAAACAAGGCCAACGTTAGTGACACTCTCCTTTGTCACTAACGTTGGACCAAGCTCATAATTGGCCACGTTAGTTGCCACGTTAACTTAGTTAATGTGGACTCTAACGTTAAAGGAGCAAAAGAGAAGGCAACGGTAGTGACAATCACCTTTGTCACTAACGTTGGCCAAGCCTCCATGAGCCACGTTAACTCCCACGTTAACTTAGTTAACGTGGAAGCTAATGTGGAGAGAGCAATTGATCACCAACGTTAGTAACACTTACCTTTGTCACTAACGTTGGGGTGAACCACCAAGAGCCACCATGAGCAACGTTAACTCCCACGTTAACTTAGTTAACGTAGAAGCTAACATGGATAAAGAGATAATGAGCCAACGTTAGTGACACTCACCTTTGTCACTAACGTTGGAGATGGCTAGCATTACTACGTTAGAAGCCACGTTAAGCTAGTTAACATGGACTCTAACGTGGGAAGTAGGGGCACATTGGAACGTTAGTGACAAAGGTAAGTGTCACTAACGTTCTCGAAGGATTGACATTACTACGTTAGAAGCCATGTTAACCTAGTTAACGTGGATTCTAACGAAGGGAGAAGGGGTGACTCTCCACGTTATTGGGAAAGGTAGGTCCCAATAACGTGTGCGAAGGACCAAGAGGCAACGTTAGTAGTCACGTTAGTGCCACTAACGTTGAAGTTAACGTGATCATACTTGGGTTAGGAACGTTAGTGAAAAAGGTGATTGTCACTAACGTTCTCGAACCCACACTTTCACTTAACGTTGACACCACTAACGTCCTAAGCCAAAGTCCCTGCCTACTACACATTTTCTCTCTGCAAGCAAAGCTAAGCCCAATAAAGAGGATAACTGCTTCAAACTCAAGATCCAGAGGCCCACACCCAAGATTTGAAGAGCCAATTAGAAGATCAGAAGAGTAGTATATATAGGAGTAGCTTTGAATTAGATGGGAGCTTTTTGGGAAACTTTAGGGAGCTCTGCTGTAATTTGATGGATCAATATTAGTTTTCATTCTTCTTCTTCTATCTTTTCTCTTGATTTTACTAGAAAGCTTTCAATCTTCATCCAATTGGGTAGTTATCTTGGAAAAGAAGCTATTCATACTTGGATCTCTTCGAAACCTTGTAAGAGGAATGAAGAGATCATGCTAGAAATGCTTTCTCATGCTGGACTAAATTGGGTTTGGATGGATATGTGACTATAATCCTACCAATACTTGATTTGGGAATGCATGTGGTATAATGAGTGCCATACTTCATCTCTTCTCATGAGCAATTGACCAAGGAATTGGCTATTGATCAAGATTTGAGAGATTGGATTACCAAGGAATTGGAATTCAATCACTTAAGATTGCCAAGGAGATCAATGAATGCATTGATTGAGAAAGAGATGAAAATAAATTTGATCCGGAGAATGCAACATCTCCTAAGCCCAATGAACTCCCCATTTCTGATTTTACCCATTCTCTTTAATTTCTGCCATTTATTTTTATGAGCATTTCCCCCATTCCCATTTAAGATTCTGCAAATTACTTTATGCCCTTTACATTCAGCTCTTTATTTCTAGCATTTACTTTTTCTGCTATTTAATTTTCTGCAAATCTAAAATCAAATTCTGATTCGCTCAACTAGAACATTCCTCTAATTAAAGTTGCTTGATCAATCAATCTCTGTGGGATTCGACCTCACTCTATAGTGAGTTTTTACTTGACGACAACTCGGTACACTTGCCGGAGGAAACTTGTTGCGAGATGAATTTTCTGTGCATCATACATGAATTGGTTATTTGAGCTTCTGTAGGCATTTTCTTTAGGTGAATGGATCCACATGCAGAATGGTCTAGTAACATCTTAGAAAGCTCAGATAGACCATCATAGAATATATCTAAAATGGTCCACTCTGAAAGCATGCCAGAAGGACACTTTTTGGTCAACTACTTATATCTTTCCCAAGCTTCATAGAGAGATTCACCATCTTTTTGCTTGAAGGTCTGAACATCCACTCTAAGCTTGCTCAGCTTTTGAGGAGGAAAGAACTTGGCCAAGAAGGCCGTGACCAGGTTATCCCAAGAGTCCAGGCTATCTTTAGGTTGTGAGTCCAACCATGTTCTAGCTCTGTCTCTTACAGCAAAAGGGAAAAGCATAAGCCTGTAGACTTCAGGATCTACTCCATTAGTCTTAACAGTATCACAGATCTGCAAGAATTCAGTTAAGAACTGATAGGGATCTTCTGATGGAAGTCCATGAAACTTGCAGTTCTGTTGCATTAGGGCAACTAGTTGAGGCTTTAGCTTAAAATTGTTTGCTCCAATGGCAGGGATTGAGATGCTTCTTCCATAAAAATTGGAAGTAGGTGTAGTATAATCGCCAAGCATCCTCCTTGCGCCTCCACCATTGTTATTGGGTTCGGCCATGTCTTCTTTTTCGAAATTCTCTGTAAGGTTTTCTCTGGATTGTTGTGCTTTATCTTCTCTTAGCTTCTTCTTCAGAGTCCTTTCAGGTTCAGGATCTGTTTCAATAAGAATGTCCTTGTCCTTGCTTCTGCTCATATGAAAAAGAAGAAGACAGAAAAGAAGAGGAATTCTCTATGTCACAGTATAGAGATTCATTTATGTGAGTAGAAGAAGAAGAATAGAAGAAGGAGAAGAGAAAAATTTGAACACAGAGGAGAAGAGAGGGTTCAAAATTTTAGATGAAGAGAAGAGTGTTAGTAATTAAATAAATAAATAGAAGAAGATGAGAGGGAGAGAAATTTGAAAATTATTTTAAAAAAAAAGTTAGAGATTTTCGAAAATTGAGAGAAGAAATAAAATTAAAATTAAAATTTGAAACAATTAGTTAATTAAAAGAATTTTGAAAAAGAGGAAAGTGATTTTCAAAAATTAGAGAGAGAAAAGTAGTTAGGTGGTTTTGAAAAAGATAAGAAACAAACAAAAAGTCAATTAGTTAGTTGAAAAAGATTTGAAAATAAAAAAGATAGGAAGTTAGAAAAGATTTATGAAATTGATTTTGAAAAAGATATGATTTGAAAAAGATATGATTGAAAATATATATTTGAAAAAGATTTGATTTTTAAAATTGATGACTTGACTAACAAGAAACTAAAAGATATTATTCTAAAAATTAAAGATTGAACTTTTCTTAACAAGAAAGTAACAAACTTCAAATTTCTGAATCAATCACATTAATTGTTAGTAAAGTTTTTGAAAATCATGAAATAAAGATAAGAAAAAGATTTTAAAAATCAATTTTTAAAAAAATTTTCGAAAATAACAAAAGGAAAAAGAAAAGATTTGATTTTGAAAAAGATTTTGAAAAGATAAGATTTTTAAAATTGAAATCTTGACTTGACTAACAAGAAACCACTAATTTTAAAAACTTTTGACTAAGTCAACCCAAACATTTTGAATTTTTAAGTAAAATAATGAAAAGATATTTTTTTATTTTTGAATTTTTAATGAGGAGAGAGAAAAACACAAATATGACCCAAAACATGAAACTTTTGGATCAAAACCAATGATGCATGCACGAATACTATGAATGTCAAGATGAACACCAAGATCACTTTAAAGATCAAGATGAACATCAAGACTTATTTTGGAAAAATTTTCAAGAAAAGAAAAACATGCAAGACACCAAATGTAGAAATTTTTCATGTTTAGACACTATCAATGCAAAAATGCATATGAAAAACAACAAAAGATACAAAACAAGAAAATATGAAGATCAAACAAGAAGACTTACCAAGAACAACTTGAAGATCATGAAGAACACCATGCATGAGCTTTTCAAAAAAATTTTTAGAAAATTAAAAATATGCAATTGACACTAAACTTAAAATTTGACTCAAGACTCAAACAAGAAACACAAAATATTTTTGGTTTTTATGATTTTATTAATTAATTTTTTTTGGATTTTTTCGAAAATTACTTTTTGGAAAAACGAAAACAAAGAAAGAATTTTTTTGAAAGATTTTTGAAAACTTTCTACAAAGAAAATTACCTAATTTGAGCAACAAGATGAACCGTCAGTTGTCTAAACTCAAACAATCCCCGGCAACGGCGCCAAAAACTTGGTGCACGAAATTGTGATCATCAACAATGGCGCCAAAGACTTGGAGCTCTCAAACGTGAATCACACTTTGGCACAACTTCGCATAACTAACCAGTAAGTGCATTGGGTCATCCAAGTAATAAACCTTACGTGAGTAAGGGTCGATCCCACGGAGATTATTGGTATGAAGCAAGCTATGGTCATCTTGTAAATCTCAGTCAGGTGGATTCTAATGGTTATGATGGTTTTCGAATATAAAGATAAATAAAGCATAAAATAGAGATAGAGATACTTATGTAAATCATTGGTGGGAATTTCAGATAAGTGTATAGAGATGCTTTGTTCCTTCTGAATCTCTAATTTCCTACTGCTTTCATCCAATCATTCTTACTCCTTTCTATGGCAAGCTGTATGTAGGACGTCACCGTTGTCAATGGCTACTTCCCATCCTCTCAGTAAAAATGGTCCAAATGCTCTGTCACAGCACAGCTAATCATCTGTCGGTTCTCGATCATGTTGGAATAGAATCCAGTGATTCTTTTGTGTCTGTCACTACGCCCAACATTCGCGAATTTGAAGCTCGTCACAGTCATTCCATCTCAGATCCTACTCGGAATACCACAGACAAGGTTTAGAATTTCCAGATCTTATACCACGAATAATTCTAGCTTATACCACGAAGACTTCGATCTTTCGGAATGGAGGCTAAGAGATACGCGCTCGATCTAAGGTAGAACGGAAGTGGTTGTCAGTCACGCGTTCATAGGTGAGAATGATGATGAGTGTCACGGATCATCACATCCATCATGTTGAAGTGCAACGAATATCTTAGAATAAGAATAAGCTGAATTGAATAGAAAAATAATAGTAATTGCATTAATACTCGAGGAACAGCAGAGCTCCACACCTTAATCTATGGTGTGTAGAAACTCCACCGTTGAAAATACATAAGTGATGGTCCAGGCATGGCCGAATAGCCAGACCCCATGAAGGTCTAAAATCGCATACACTGATTAAAGATCCATCCAAAGACTAGATGCTAGTGCAATAGTAAAAAGTTCGATTTATACTAAACTAGCTACTAGGGTTTACAGAAATAAGTATAAGTACAGAAATCCACTTTCGGGGCCCACTTTGGTGTGTGCTTGGGCTGAGCTTGAGCTTTACATGTGCAGAGGCTTCTCTTGGGGTTAAACGCCAAGTTGTAGCGTGTTTTTGGCGTTTAACTCTGGTTTGTGATGTGTTTGTGGCATTTTACTCCAGAATGCAGCATGGAACTGGTGTTGAACGCCAGTTTTTGTCATCTAAGCTCGAATAAAGTATAGACTATTATATATTGCTGGAAAGACCTGGATGTATACTTTCTAACGCAGTTAAGAGTGTGCCATTTGGTGTTCTGTAGCTCCAGAAAATCGATTTCGAGTGCAGGGAGGTCAGAATCCAACAGCATCAGTAGTCCTTTTTCAGCCTGAATCAGATTTTTGCTTAAGTCCCACAATTTCAGCCAGAAAATACCTGAAATCATAGAAAAACACACAAACTCATAGTAAAGTCTAGAAATGTGAATTTTGCATAAAAACTAATAAAAACATCCCTAAAATTAGCTAGATCCTACTAAAAACTACCTAAAAACAATGCCAAAAAACGTATAAATTATCTGCTCATCAGCACACATTTGCAATTCCCCGGCAACAGTGCCATTTTGATGAACGGACTTTTGACGGTTTAGAAATTCACAAATAAAAGCTCGTTGAAAGTATAGCTTCTAAACCAACAAGAATCCTTTCATACAAAAATTTGGTTGTCACTTAAACAAACCTAATAAAAATAATAACCGAAGTATTCAAACCTCGGGTCGTCTCTCAAGA